>NC_000079.6:57230017-57538517 GCF_000001635.26 Mus musculus
CTCTGTATGATACTGGAGGCGGTAAACCATATAGGAAGCAGACCCTCCTAATGCTGACCTAGGATTTCCCTTTTAGATGGACTTCGTTATGAAAGAGACCTTCATGGCCACAGACAGCCATGCTATGATCAGACCTTGAAGTTGGAGAGAACTAGGAGAGATTCCATAACAAAGGCAGCAAAGGGTGGGCCTTGAAGAGGGACCTTCAATTCTGAAGAGCAGTGGGATTTTCTCAGTCAAGGTAACTAAGGATTCTGGGAAGGAACAGTGATGATTCATAACAGAGTGGGACATTTTTGTGTGTGTGTGTGTGATGCACCCTTTTCTATTTTGTTTTAAGTCAGCTGCACTTCTATAAGTAACCATTTACCTTGCTTTTATAAGTAAACCCAATATGGGACCTGGATGCAGTTATTCCTCTGCCCTGTTGGTGGCGCTTTATCTGGCATGAGTAGATGTTCATCTCCCTAGGGAGCGGCCACAACGCTGCAGCTCCAGCTTTAGGGGCCAGAGCTGAGCTCTGGCAGCAAAGAGCTATGATTGTTGTGTGGCTTCCTCAAGACCCCCAAGGCTATTCGGAATGGTTCACCCAAATGGCTGCTTGGTTGGCAGTCCTGTGTTCAAGGAAGTCAAGACACAGGGAGGAGTCTAAGGGGCATCAATGAGGAGACACAAATTGCCCCATTTCCCAAAGTCTCTGTTTATTTACAGAGAAAATGCATATCAGAAGTACTTACAATAAGGATATAGCATTAATATTAACAGTGTCTTTTAACAGTATTTAAAGACGCTCTAATACTATCTAACACCTACTTAGCACTTGAGCTAAAGTGGGTCCTCAGTCTGTCTTAGCTGGTAGATGCCTCGAGTGCTGATGTTTGAGGAGAGGAGGGAGCTAAAAGATTGTTTCTCAACCTGTGGGTTATGACCCCTTTGGGGTTGAACAACCCTTTCTCAGGGGTAGCCTAAGACTATTGGAAAACACAGATCTTTACAGTTCATAACAGTAGCAAAACTACAGCTATGGAGTAGCAACAAAAATAAGCTTGTGGTCACCACAAGATGAAGAACTGGATTGAAGGGTCACAGGCTTAGGAAGGTTGAGAACCACTGATCTAATATCAACTAAAGTCAGCTAAGGAATCATCAGTGGTCGGGGGACTGTGGGTGTCTTCAGGGTGCCCTATCAATATTCGTAACAGTGACCCTCAGGCTCTGTGTTTCCAGCCTTTCCTCTAGTTAATGCATCCTGAGCATTCATGGCTGCATGAGATGTGAGGACCAGATCCTATCTCTACCCTTGGCAAGGCAAAATATTCATAGACACAGACAGAGATGTGGGACATGATCAGAGAAGCAATTTTTTGCTGAGGAGAACCAGAGAGCCTGCACACCTATGCCCGTGGCTTGCTGGAGGTCGTAGGCTCTGATAAGGAACCGTGTACATCTCAGCCCTCCTGGAGGCTGTGGCAGCAAGCAGGAAAAAAAAAATGAGAAGAAACTAGAAAACAAATGAAAATCCAAAGGTTTTGCAATATGGCCTTGGCGTCTCAGTCTTACAGACTTCCATGTTCCGTATCAATCATGAGGTGTGTATGGGATTTCTTCCCAAGCTGAGCATTCCAGATCTACTTTTGGATAAGATCCTGGGCCATTAGATAGACTGTCTGCAGTTCTGGGCATGGCCAAACGCAGGTTGGAGGCTGAGCCATCTCTCCTTACAGGACTCTGGGTCTGATTAAGAAATGCTTCCTGTGTAGTTGGTGAGATGAGAGCCTGTTCCTTCCAGCCTCCATTTGGAAGGAGCCAGGGCCAGCTGTCAATTCTGAGGCAGAGGGAGCCAAAACAGGATGAGGCCAGGGACAAGGCCCAGGGAAAAGGCACCAAAAGTCAGACCTGCGAATGTCAGACGAGGGTGTGTTGGGTGGGGAGGACAGAGGAGCCTGGAGTCTGAAGCAGGGACAGTTCTGCAGGAGACATCTGATCTAAAGCACCATGGGAAAACTGGGACTTGGGGTCAGACTCAAGGGCAGGCACAGCTTGTTAGAAAGTCAGCAGCACTAGCTCTCAGGACAGATCCTTGGCTGGCTGGGGGAGAATAAATCCCCTCCGTGGGATGGAAGGCCAGAACACCACCAGAAGCCTGGTTGATCTTCCCCTGTCACCTTCTAGAAGTTTCTACTGCCTCTGGTTGCAAAGGCTCGGCCATCCTGTAGTGTTTGCTCCAGGCTTGTGGCTGTCAGGGCTGTATGTGGGAGGGGACCCATTAGGACCCACATTTCAGCAGGGGAGCAGGCTGAATTTGCTACCTTGCCTGTGCTGCTGAGCAGGGGACAGGAAGCAAGTCACCTCTAGCTATTTGCACCCGAGCCTTTGCAGTATTAAAAAAAAAAAAAAAAAGATCCTTTTATTTCCAAAACATTTTGCATTTTTCTGTCATTGGATCTGTACTAATTATTCATGTGGAGAGGTCACAAAACCCAAATTTGAAAGCTGCATGCAACCCGTAGCTTTGAGGGTAATGTTAGGGCTCCTCCTGGGGGATCTGCTTGCTAAAATGACCTTCCTCCGTGGTGCAGATGTTTCTAGGCAAGCTTCTCAAAATACTAAGGCACCCATCTTCCAATGTCTGGGCTCCCAGAGAGATGCAGGATGGCTGACCTGCCATAGTCCAGTTTTATATTAGGAATGAAAGCCATAAAAAAATGGGCTTGGTTTTCTGTTGTTGGTTTTTGTTGTTGTTGTTTTGTTCTGTTTTTGGAGATGGAAACAGCCACTAGAAACATAAGATAATCAGATGTTTGATCCCCAAAAAAACAGCTAGTTAAGCCCAGTGTTCATTTGTATTTTCTCCCTATGATGTCCCTTTCCTTCCTTTGCCTAGAGGCATGCTTTCAGACAATTCTTAACTTTAGAATATGTGATTTCCCCAGAAGAGTGGACAGATAATCTGTCTACCAACTGGGAGGTGCTTTATCTTTGTCATTTTAATGGTACTGGATTCTAACCCCCTACCCTGACCTTGAATGTCTGTGGAAACGATTACCTTAACCAGTCAGTTGTTTGTAGCCTCAGCCCAGAACCTGCAGAAGGCCATCTAGGAATGTGGCCTTGGCGGCTGGGAATGACAAGGGTACTCACTGAAGAATAACCCTACCTTCATCCAGACAAGCATTTGTCCTCACTGAAATATCTTACTCCAGCCTGTGCTAGGCGTCATTCCCAAGAAACATCCAGAGGTCCAGGCCCGGGTAGCCCCGGCCCTGCTTGGCTCCCAAGTTTCTCAATTCTTGTTTGCTTGATGAGTGTAACTCTCCTGGAGAAGCCACCTAAGTCCCACTCTAATGTCATGTGCCAGAAGCTGCTGATACACCAAGGTAAGAACCGGTTGGCCATGGAAGGGCCCAGAATCATCCTGTTTGGAAAGACGTATGATTGTACATACAACATTCATGTCACTATATTGAAACTTATCCAAAGGAGACCAGAGAAAGGGTTCAGTATATAACAGCAGCAGCAGCAACAACAACAACAACAGGTGTTCCTTGTCTCATGGAGTTCCTAGTCAGAAATGATCCTTCCCTCTAAGGGTCACCCAAAACGGGTGCCATTTGTGAATTGTTCCAGGTGCCTTTTGCGAATTGTTCTATGTCCTAAATGCATTTTGCTTTATTTTGATTTTGTGTCACTCTCTTTTTAAACAGCCATTTTCTATTGTTGTTGTTTAAAACCATCTTTAATTCTTTAAAAATGTCATGCATGCACATAATGTGTTTTGATCAAGGCCATCCTGTTCCTTCTAATCTAATTCTTCCCCTATGCCTACAAACATCCCCTCCCAATTCCATGCTTGCTTGCTTGATTTCTTCCCTTCTTCCCTTCTTCCTTCCTTCCTTCCTTCCTTCCTTCCTTCCTTCCTTCCTTTCTCTCTCTCTCTCTCTCTCTCTCTCTCTCTCTCTCTCTCTCTCTCTTTCTTTCTTTCTTTCTTTCTTTCTTTCTTTCTTTCTAAACTCATGGAGTCCACTTAATACTCACAGTACGCGTATGGTATAAGGCTATCTCCTGAACTGTAAGTAGCCTCTTGGGCCCACATCCTTGAAGAAAACTATCTCTTCCTTATCTCAGGCACTATCAATTATCAATAGCTACTCAGGAAGGGGTGAGACAGTATGACCTCCTCAGCCATGCCCCCAAGAGGAATTTTGCTCGGTCTTACACATGCTATCACAATTGCCGGGAGTTCATACATGCAACCACCCTGTCATGTCCTGAAATACTCTATCTCTGTAGGTCACTATGTCTGACTCTTACAATCTTTGTTCTCCCTCTTGGGCAATGCTCCCTGATACTTGGGAGGCCATGGTATAATGGAGATAGTCTATTCAGGACTGAACACTGCTCAGACTCTTATTTTCAGAGTGTTAACCATTTTGAGGTTTCTGAAAAAAATGCTAACACTTCACAAAGAAGCATTTTTGGTGAGGGCTGGAAGATCTATGGGTAAAAAGATGAGTCTTTAGAAGTTGGTTTTATGCTGTGTTTACTTAGTAAAAGAACAACAGGGTCCCCCCTAGGGCCCATAACATAACCAGGGCCCTGGTCATGTTTCCTTGGAACTGTTAATGGTTTCAGATATGAGTTCTGCTTTGTAGACCTTAAATCCAACCAGAGAGTGGTTGGTTACTCCCAAAGCAGCCACGCCTCTCTTGCACAGAGAGTGCATCTTGCCTGGCTGGTCAGTATTGCAGCTCGCAGGGTTCACAGTTGGGTAAGTCTGGTGATTCCCACCCCCAGAGGTATTTATAACATCGTCCAGGACTATGACAGCTATCCAGGGAGAACGAGGCTTAGTTCAGTACCAGCTTGACTTCTCTGTGGTGCATGGCTCAGTTATCTGGCATCTCCAGCCATCGACTCCTCTCATCAAGTTCTAAAGGGTAACTAACCAGGAGCAATGGCAGCGGCTCATAGTTTTGTTTGGGGGGGGGGCTGTGGAGACCCACTGACCAATAACTCTGAAAGAAGTAACCCAGTGTTGACACTAAAATTTTTATTGGATGGCTTGTAGTGTCTAAGAGAGGATTCGTCCCTCTTGATATAGAATAACTCCATTTAACATCCCTCTTCCTCCTCTGTGTGTGTGTGTGTGTGTGTGTGTGTGTGTGTGTGTGTGTACGTGCATGTGTGCATGGGTATGTGTTTGTGAGTATGTGTGCATGTGCATGTGCGTGTGTGTGTGTGTGTGTGTGTGCGCGTGCGTGTATGTGTGTGTGTTTAATAGCAGATTTCTATATGTTCTCTCTCTTTGTGTGTGTGTGTGTGTGTTTTGTAGCAGATTTTCATATGGCCTCTATATGTGTGTGTGTGGTCTCTCTCTCTCCCCCTCTGTGTGTGTGTGTTCATGTATGTGTTTATGTGTGTTTATTTAGTAGCAGATTTTCATATGAATTTTCAGATGTCTTTAGTAGCCGCTATTCCTCCCCACTCTCTCAGCTGCACACCACTCCCCTCCCCAGCCCCACTCCATCCCATTTGCTGGGCTATCACCCCCCACCCCCTGCATTCTATCTCCCCTCCTAGAAAGCTCCCTCCCCACATGATCACTTCCTATGGATGCTCCATTAAAACACACATATCTTAAGAGTCAGAGCCAGCTCCAGTCAGGTGAAGAGGCAGCCCCCAGATGGGAAAGTCTTTCCCAGGTCTACATCTGACAGAGGCCAATGTCTAGAATATACAAAGAACTCAACAAACCAAACATCAAGAAAAGAAGAAACCCAATTAAAATTGATATGAAAGTAAAAAGACTTCTCAAAAAAAAATACAAGTAGCTCAGAAGTATTTCTTAAAAATTTTCAATGTCCTTAGCCACTGAGGAAATGCAAATTTTTAAAAATGCCTTAAATTTTTGTCTCACCCAGTTAGAATGCCTTAGCTCAAAACAAGTATCAGCAGGTGCTGCTGTGGGCGTGAGGAAAGGGGCCGCTTGCTCACTGATACCTGCCAGAGTGATGGGACCACTATGGCATTCAGTGTAGAGCTTCCTTCAAAAGATAGAAATACACCAGGCGTGTTAATGCACCCCTTTAATAGCAGAACGCAGGAGGCAGAGGCAGGCAGATCACTGAGTTCAAAGCCAGCCTGGTCTTCATAGTCAATTTCAGGCAAGACAGCGTTACATGGTGAGAGCTATCTCAAACCAAACGACAACAACAAAAAGCTGAGAACAGATCATCCACAGGACTCCTCTGTCCACCTCCTCAGCCTATCCTCACAGGACTGAACCCACTTCACAGACTTGGGCTCCTAACTGTATCCACTGCTCTGTTCGCAATGGCCAGGAAATGGAAGCGGTCCAGCTGTCCATCAACCGGGGAATGGAAAATAAACACTGTAGATTTCCACAGGGATTATGATTCATCTGTTAAGAAAAGAGAAACTGTGAACCTTGCAGATAAACAGCTGGAGCTGGAAGCCATCATTCCCAGTGAAGTAACTCAGACCCAGAGAGACAGGCGTCTCAGATGAGATGTCCTGTGTAGACTCTCAAGTTTTGTGTGGCTTGTTTTTGTACATTTCTCTCACACTGGTTTCATGTCTGCAGAATTTCCCTACCCCTTCTCATAGTTAATCCCGTTTTCCCAGTCGGAATTTGGTACACCTTTTATTATATAGCTAGCTGTCTACCCTTAATAAAACTCTGGGTTTTCTGAATAACCCATGGTTGCAAGAGAGGTGGATAGAGAACACTTGAAACCTGGGGTAGAAATGCAAAGGAAAATAGACCCCACCCCTCTGGAGTTGGCTGGGCGAGGCAGGGTGTGATCAAGTTAGATAGTCTAAGACATCCTGTTGCAAGCAGGTCACCCCTGCTGAGGAGACAGAGGGGCCACGCATGTGCAGAGAAATGTGGCTTGTTGGGTGTCACCAAAACCTTATCCTTTCTGCTCTCCTTGTTAGCCCCGAGGGTGTGTGCAGAAGCTGAAATGAGCCATGAAATGTGTTTGTTCTGTGGCATAGCACAGTGAGGTTGGTTTTAACAGCAGGTAGAAATAAGCTCCTTCCATAAATTAATTCAATTGTAGTGACAAAGCATTCAGACACCAGGAGGCTGTGGCTGGCAAGCCTGCAGCCCGACTGTATGTAATTAAAACAGGGGAGCGCTCCTTCCCAGGGAGATGAGCCAGAAAAGCAAACAAAATGAATATGCTCAAGATGGATTTTCTTCCCCCCAGTTAGTTCAAGAAAACGCTAGTTAGGTGAGTCTATTAATGAATCTTGTTTCCAAAACAGTAAAGCTGGGTGCTTCGCGCCCCTCCTGTTAGAGGCACTTTGAAGTCTCTCAGGTCCAGCTCCCCAGCTAGTTTCTTCATCACAAAATAAACATAGCACAACCACACCAACTTCACTTCCAACTCTAAGTTGGGACTCTAAGGGAAATCTAGACACTCTTGTTAGGGTAAACAGGAGACAGTCCAGCTGGTTTCCTGAGTAAAAATTTGCTTGTGATTTACCACCAGTGTGGACACAGGTCAGACAATCATATACACCCCATCTCTCTCTCTCTCACACACAAACACACACACATAAACCACTTTTAGACGTGCACATGTAACACATACTCCATACATAAACATACATACCATACATATAAACAGAGCACACATATCCCACACAAACAAAACCACATACACACAACACATACATACACATACATACACATTCACTACACACACATACATACACATACACTACACATGCAACATACTAAAAATGTGTGCATACACACCACACATACTCCCCACACACCACAGAAACACACACATGTACATGCACTCATAACACACATGCACACACACATAAACTACCTAAACAAGTGCACATATAACACACACTCCATACAAACATACCTCATACACCCATACCACACATACAGACACAACACACATATTCTACACAAAACCACACACACACAACATACACACACACATATACACACATACCACACACACATGCATGCACATACATATACCATACTAAAAATGTATGCATATACAGCACACATATTCTATACACACCACAGAAACACATGCATGTACATACACTCATACCACATGTGCACACATATACTCACACACACACATACACACACACACACACACACACTTTATTTTTGTTACAAATGCTAGACAGTAGTGAGCTCAGTGAGGGGACACAGGGTGACTTGTGTCCTTGCTGGGGACACTAGTCACTGGGGAAGTAGGCACTGAATCTGAGTTAGGAAAACCAGGATGTCTCACATTTCTTGGGGCCATGTACACCCACATCTTCTGGTTTCTGTTTCTCCATGACTAGACGAGAACATGCCCCAAAGCCTTCACGGCAATAAAACAGTGTTATTTTAAGAAAAAAGCAATATGAGGTAGCTAGAAGCAATATACTTATATATTCAATATACAGCTATTGGATAAATTTATGACTTAAATTATTAATGTTATAATCATGAAATACGACTAGAGCAATCATGATTGGTAGAGTTATAGTTCCTATTTGACATGAGGCATAAAGTCTACAAGTATTTCTGAAAACCCACAGAGATGTTTCTGGGCCTTTCTCCTAAACACTGGTGATAAAGATGTGTTCATTTCCCAGCGTCCTCTAGGTGACTGCCAGGCCCCTTCTGACTATTGTCACTAACGGAAGTTTGTACAGTCAAATTCTGTAACTTAAAACCTGCTGGGGAAGAAAATACCTCAGTTTCTCATGATTGATTCCAGTCCCTAAGACTGAGTTTCATGCTATTGAAAATTATGATGTCCTTCTCCATTTGGAAATAATTGTCCAGGCAAACAACATCAAGAAGACAGTGTTTGCTGGAAAGGCAGCTGGGATGTATTAGAAGAATTTTCACCTTCATACGGGTTGAAATAAAGAAGCCTTCATGTTTCAAAACAAGTTGACATGTTAGTGAGTATGAAAGACTCTTTACTGCCCCACCTGGTGTTCTATTTGGCATAAAGTGAAAAGATGTATAGTGGCATCTTCCAGTGCCCCTGGAAGCAGCACCAGGAGCCAGCCAAGCATGCGGCTGAGGCAAATGATGCAGAAACTTCATAAGAAACTGTATGGAAGGTTGGATTGTTAGGGACCATCTCAGACCTTGTATTTCTGGGTGCTTTCTCTGTGCTGCTGCCCAGAAAGTTCGCTCACTTTGAGTGTGTCATCTTCAAGGATGAAGCTAGGAAGTCTGCCTTTTCCTAGAAACTAGCTGTGATGGTTTGTATATGCTCAGCCCAGGGAATGGCACTATTAAAAGGTGTGGCCCTCTTGGAGTAGGTGTGTCACTGTAGGTGCCAGCTTTAAGCCCTCATCCTAGCTGTCTGGAAGCCAGTATTCTGCTAGCAGCTTTCGGATGAAGATGTAGAACACTCAGCTCCTCCTGTACCATGCCTGCCTCGATACAGCCATGCTCCCACCTTGATAATGGACTGAACCTCTGAACCTGTAAGCCAACCCCAATTAAGTGTTGTCCTTTATAAGAGTTGCTTTGGTCATGGTGTCTGTTCACAGCAGTAAAACCTTAACTAAGACACCAACCAATCTCCCTGGTATTTAAAGAATAGAATTCTGAAAATAACACTGTCATAATCAGTTTTCCTTGTTGTGGCGTTAGGATGTCCTGACCAAAAAAAAAAAAAAAAAAAAAAGTTAATGGAGACAGGATTTTTTTAGCTCACAATTATAGCCCACTGTGGTTGAGAGTCGTGGAAGCAGGAGTTTAAGCTTGTACTTCAGCCAGTGGCATTGCAAGTCAAAAAGCAGAGAGTGGCCTCCCAAAGCCATAGCCTCCAGCGCTGCAAGACTTCCACTCAAACACACATTTGGGAAGGTGGAAGACAGCTTGGGACTGTTTTTCCATGGAAACAGTGATATAAAACGTGACATTGTTTTTCTTCCATGAAGCAAGAGTCTGACCATGCATGGAATGGAGGCACTCAGGCCAAAACAGGAAAAGAAAAAATTTAGTGCCTGTTTTCCCGAGTTTACACTGCACTGGATGGAGTATGTAGACATAGAAGCGCTTTTGCAATAGTTGAATGCATTGAAGGTAAAATTGAGGTAAAAAGCTGGAGGATTTCTGAAGGGCGTGGGCTGCAAGAGCTCCTGGTCCCCCGAATGTGCAGCCTAAGGGGATATGGCCTATTTCCAAAGAGGATGAAACCATCCAGTTATACTGAGAATATAAGTTAAAGTGAGCCATTTCACACAAAAAAAGAATGGAGGTGGTCATTTAAAGAGCTACTGCCTTTTTGTGTGACAAATTTAAAGACACAGGGAAAAAGAAAGCAGAAAGTGGTAAAATTAGTGCTCAGCTCACATCCTCCTTAATATTTCAGACCAGGAACTAACCTAAGGAATGGTGCCACCCACAGTGGGCAAGTGTCCCATCTCAGTTAACCTAAGCAAGATAATCCCCCACAGGCAAGCCCAGAGGCCTATGCGGCTCAGATCTTACCAAGCTTGACAACTGAGATTAATCACCACATGGCTAAGAACTTTCCATCAATGCAGTTAACAGGAAAGAAGGGCCTGCCTCTGTCTGGAAGATATGTTGGGTGGGGGAGGACTGGGGAGGGAGTGTGATAAAGCAACACACAGCATGGTGCCTATGAGCCTTTGCCTGCCGACCTCAGGGGTGTGGGCTTCTTGCAGATGCACCCTTTCCCCTCAGTGTTGGTGACAGCTAGGTTGGTCCTGGGTATCCCAGACCTTGGTTATTCATCAGTTATTACCAAAGCCATCTCTTAAAAACACACATGGACAGATTCCCCAGCTTCCATTTCAGTAAGTACAACTTCATTGCTAAGTTCTAATCTGTGGGATGTCGTCCATAGACCATAACTTTCTAAGTCAGACTAGGAAATCCTCACCCATTCCTTAGCCTCCTCTGTCTACCTGCGAACAGAATGCCAATGTCCAGGGCAAGTATGGAGGAAGCTGCAAGTGGAAGATGGCAGAGTACCTGCAGCCTGGACTGTTAGATGAATCCTTCCCATGAGTACTGAGCTCTGAATAAGATGAAGTTCAGCTGCTGAAGTGATGTTGCTAGTTCATCATGGCTGCTAGTGGCCTTTGTAAATGTCTGCCTGGGTACCTAAAGACATGCTTTGCAGTGCTGATGTTCATGGAAGCTTTCGACATTTCCCCTAATTAAGCTAAACCATCTACTGCCGCTCTGAAACCAGTTTCTGCAGTCTTGAGAGATGAATAAATCGTGGGGGAAAAAAATCACTGGATAAATAATAAACAGATCTGCCGGAAGCAGGTGTCCTGGAGGGCAGTGTGAGGCAGGATGGCAGAATAGCTTCTCCCCTGAGCCCTCTTGTTTGTGTGTGGAACAGCCAGAAGCAGCCAGGGATTGGTTGATTGATGATTGATTGATTGATTGATTTAAAAGAATTATTTGTTATTTTATTTATCTGAGTGCACTGTTGCTGATACACCAGAAGAGGGCATTGAATCCCATACAGATGGTTGTGAGCCACCATGTGGTTGCTGGGAATTGAACTCTGGACCTCTGAAAGAGCAGTCAGTGCTCTTAACCACAGGGATTTTATTCATAGGGAAACAAGATCTATATCACAATGCAGGCCTCCAACTCCTGGAGGTAGTTAACAGGAGACCCAGAAAGAGAGTGGCCAGCTCATCTCTCCTGTCCTGTGGCTGACCAGAGAGGATGAACACAGAGGGAGGTGAAGTTACCATTTCTTTAGGAGCAGGGTAGTGCATACCCTGGGATTAGATGGCTGGGAACAAAGCCATCTTTCCAGGGAACTTATATCCAGCTGTAATTTTGGAACAATAAATAACATGATTCATGTAACACAGAATGACTGTGTGCCAAGCATCATTAACTAAATAATGACAGGCCCAGTAAGATGGTGAAGGTACTTAAGAATTTATCCTGAAGAACAGGAGGTACACAGTTGGCCACTGCCCTAAAGTAAACTCAGTGTTAGACAGAAGGCTGGAAGAGCTTGCAAACAATAAAATATAGCCTTTAGCTAATTATATCTTAGCCAGGGAGAGAGAGAGAGACAGAGAGAGAGAGACAGAGACAGAGACAGACAGAGACAGCTGCATGTTACATGTTATTCCGTGTCTGACTGTGTGTGGGTGAAGCAAATACATACCAGCTTCCCATGTCACTCATGAACCCCCCCCCAAATGCAAACATTACTCCCTCTTAATGTGGGAGAATATGACCCACCCTCTTTGGGCCTTATTTACAAGTTTTTAATGATATCCTCCCATCTGTTTTGGATCATAGATAATCTCCACAGATCATTCTCAGCCTTGAAAAATGGCTGGTCTTGCTCTGTATTAATCTGATTATTTTCCAAAATGGTTTTAAGTCACCAAAAAGTACCCCTTTAATACATGGACTGAAAAAGCTTCCAAGTCCAGAGTCTTGACTTCTGTCCAGAACTTCCTTTGAAACATCCGAGTAGTCCGGGTGTTTACAGACTCCATTACTTGATCATCTAATCTCCAGGCTAGAGGTCAAGGCCATAGGTTTCCACCTGATGTCCCAGGTGACCCTTCTAGACAGGAACTGTCCTGCTGTAGAGAGTGGGTGCCTGGGATTATATCTGCCTCCGATCTCTGTAAACACTGAGCCCAGAGGTAAGCCACAGCTCTTCCAGGCAGAGCATCTCATAGCTTAAAGGTGGCCAGTCAACATGGCAATCCAAGGCCAAGGTCTTCTGGCCTCAGCTGCACCGGTGACTTTTAAAAGTCAATCTCAGAACTTTAGAATGAAATGTCCCACGAACCCTTGCAAATAACTGCACTGTCGTGGAAAGGCAGAAGTGGAACATCTCAGGGAACGTGAGTCTCGGGGCTCTGAGGCTGCTTAATCAGGTACCATCACAAGCCTTGAAGTTTCAATTTCCCTAGCAGGTTGTATGACTTCATCCATCTGAAATAGGCTCCTGAAAGACACACAGAGCTACAGTTAGTTCCCTCCTGTGCCCGAGTCCTCTATAGCTTAATTTACCCACCATGCCTTGGGTAAGCAGCTGCTTCCATGGAACTGTTTCTAAACTAAAGAACCCTGGAAGTTCTGACCAGTCCCTGGAGAGATCTAAATGAAGGCAGCTTTAGTCTCTGAAACTTACTCCAGGAAAACAGAGGTGAAGCTTCAGAGATCACTGGTACCTGAGGGAGTCCTTTTCAAGAGACTCAGGCCTATGCTTCCTCCCTGAAGATGCTGGAGGCCTGTGGGTTTCATGAAAGCTCTGAGACAGGTAGCAACATCTGCAGAAGGCAGCATCTGGCCTTGTGCTACAATGTACAGTAAATAATTGTCCTGGTTAGGTTTTTGTTGTTGCTGTTGCTTTGTCAATTTGACACACTGTGTCACAATTTGACATACTGTCACAATTTGACACAATGTTTTTCGATGCACATTGTGACCTTTTGAGGGTCACATACCAGATATTCTGGATATCAGATATTTACATTAAGGTTCATAAAAGTAGAAAACTTACAGTTATGAAGTAGCAATGAAATATCTTTATAGTTGGGGTCACCACAACATAAAGAGTTGTATTAAAGGGTCGCAGCATTAGGACGGTTGTGAACCACTAGGCTAGAGATATCTGGGAAGAGAAACTCATTGGACAAAGTACCTTCATTAGATTGACCTAGAAGCAAGTCTAAAGGGCATTTTCTTGATTAATGATTGCCCACAGTGAGGGTACCATCTCTGGACAGGTGGTCCTGGGTCGTATAAGAAACAGACTGAACTCCTCATGAGCAATAAGCCAGTGACTAGCACCCCTCCGAGGTTTCTCTTGAGTGCCCGTCACAGCTTTCAGACTGGTGATAGTCTTTAACCTCTAAGTGAGATAAACCCTTTCCTCCCAGGCTGTTCTCGGTCATGATATTTTATCACAGCAATAAAGAGAAAACTTTGACAATAAAATCAAAGTAGAGGAGGGTTAGATTTTCTTTGGGAATCCAATATTCTTTTTCTAAGAATCTAATTGATGTCTTTCTTGGCAAGGACATACTGTGGTCGATCAAAGTATTGGAAAATGTCTAGGGTCTCCCAATAACTTCTGTGAAGGTTGTTTTTCTGAAATATCAGCAATATTTGAACCACATACACTTACTCTTTTATCTGAGAAATCAATTTTTGGTGTTCAGCTTTTAGAACCACATTAAGTCGACATATGAATACCCAAAGTGACCCTAATTCTTTCTAGGTATTCTTTCTTTCTTAGATTATAAAATAAGTATTTGTGAGCCACCTGTGGGAACTCTGAGACATCAAAAGATTCTGAGGTTGGAAAGGCACCTTTTTCCCCCCCTTTAGATTCTGGCCTGATTTCAGGATGGCTAAGTGAAGAGTGAGAGTGCTCTGAGCACTCAAGACTGCAGCGGTCGCTTGCCTGCCGGCTGGAGTGGCTATGCCATATTTGATGATCACTGAGGAGGTGCAGAGTTTCCTAGAACTTTAGATTATTAGTCATCAAGGGTGTGATGAAGTCACGTGAGGCACTGGAAACTACTCTGGTGAGAAATAGAATCTTTGCTGTCCAACAGATAAGCAGACACACGGAAGAGCCTCTGCTTTGCTCTCCTAAGGGCCCAGTGCCCTCAGATCAAGTTACCATGTGACTGATACATACGCCTATATTTGGTATTTCTCAGCTTAGGCTGGGCTAGAACTTATTATGTAGTCCAGGCTAGCTAGAAATGAATGGTGCTCCTCCTGCCTCTGGCTTCTGAGTGCTGGGATTGCAGGTGTGAACCACCACATCTGGATGAACCGCCACATCTGGATGAACCACCACATCTGTGTCCATATATCACTAACACAGAGAGATCCGATCTCATTTTTATAATATCAGGACCCAAACTATAGACTCTCGTGTTCTGTTTATTAAACTCGGGGAATTTTGCTGTTATGCTGCATCATAATCATCTTTCTTTAAGTCCATTGACAAATCCCATCTTAAAGAAATAACAGGGAGGAAGGAGGCAAGGGAGGAAGGGGGGAGGGAAGAGGAAGGGAGGGGGAAGGGAGGAGGGAGGGGGAATTGAAAACTACCCACCACATGCTTGCATTCATGCAGACCCCAAGACTTAATAGACTGGGACTCCCAACCAGTGTATCTTCAAAACTTTCTCTATGTAGCAAAAGGAACTTCCATTTCATAGGATCCAAAGGTGCAACCACTCTGTAACATGACAACAGGACACATAATCACAGTTACTTAGATTTCCAGACCATGATCAGCAACCAATATTTTTATATTTGATTTTACTTAGAAATTACCCAGGTAACCAAAGATTGTCCATTCATTACTTTAATTTTAAATTGGCATAAAGTTTTAAAGTTAACTACGGATATTGAAAGCTACACTCAAACAGACATTTGGCAAACATAATTGGTGTAAAAGGCTTGTCAGTATTACACAGCTCAATTTATTTTAGAATGATTCAATTGAGTTGCAAATTTTTACATTCCCCAATCTGAAATATTACACAGGAACAATATTAGCTAACTTGTATTATACCCCCTATTGAGAAACCCCCAGTTACAAATAGCGATTGTTGCATCGAAAGCTACTAAGCAGCCTGAGGCCGCTCACTTTGTATGAACTGTGTGTGATTCCTTAAAAAATTCCCAGGAGTTTCTAACCCTGCTTCATGTAATCCCTCAGAAGTGTCGTTTCTCTAGTTTGAGGGGAATTCTGGGAATATTAATTAATATAGGTACTTAAAATCTCTATGACCCAATTAATTAAGAGATACCCTATTCTAATTTATGTTTTTTTTTGTTTGTTTTTTTTTTTGAGACAGGGTTTCTCTGTGTAGCCCTGCCTATTCTAATTTATTAGTGCCTTTCAGGAAATGGAAAATACTTCTCTCTCTTATACACACACATGGGCACACACATGCTCACACACATGCATATGCATATACTCACACATTCATAAACATACACATACTCACAAACACATACACCCACATACACATGTATACTCATACACACATACACATACAAACACACAGGCATACTAATACACACACTCATAGACTTGGCTTGGTCACAGGCAGTTATATGAGCACAGACCTTGCAGTTTCCCTCCTAGAGACTCAGTTACAGGAGAAGAACGGACACGCTGCCCACATCTGGAAAGGTCATACTTTGTGTCGCAGATGGCCACACAGTTCTGGAGGCCAGAAGTCAAGCAGACAAATTAAAACAACCAGCAAAGAGTCTTGGTCATTTCTCACCCAAGAGAAGAGACATTCTTATTCCTGTTGGGATTGCCAGACTAAGTGCCGGCCACCCGAGACCCAGTCACTGGAGCCTCTATAGAAAGCAAGTTATTGATTAACCATAAACTAGGAGCAAGCTGAAGCTGGATCCAAATGAAAACAGAGATGGGAGGAAGACAAGGGAGCAGCAAGAGACTCTGGAGAGAGCTGGAGTTGGGACGAGGCCAGGAGCCAAAATAGCTGCGTCAGCTGCAGCGCCGCAGCACAGTGCTTTCCCCCGGAACCGCACAGTGCTCTCCCCCTGGAACCGCACAGTGCTCTTCCCCAGCGCATTTTAATTGGCACGGACAGGTTTCACTGAAGCCTCCAAACTGACAACTGTGACGACTTCAGTTCTCTAAATGTTAAAAACACACAGAGACGAAGTTAGTGTGTCAAGGAGGGGCTGACTCATCGGTCCCAGATAGGTCCCGGAAGGAGGCAGGTTGTCAGGCTGCTGAGAAGGATGTGTTTCCAGGAGGCATCACCTTCTGAGGTTCACTACTGCATTTCGTGTCAGTTTCCATGTCGAGGAAATGGGGCCACTCAGTTTACCAGGAACCAAACTCTGAAATAATAGTTGTTAGATACTGTGGTGGCCTGATGCCAATTCCCTCGTCCCTAGAGCCATGTAGGTACCTGGCAGGTTTTTGGTAAGATTATTTTGTAGATTCACTTGCTTAAGGATCCTGAAATTCAAAGAGGGTCTTGAATCATCTGGGCATGATCAATTAAACCCTATGAGTCCTCTCAGGTGAGAGAGGAAGGCAGGGCCAGGTCAGCACCATGCTGCCTGGTGAGGACCTGATGGTGCAGGTTGGAGGAAGATGGAGGAAGGGGCGGGGCCAGCAGCCAAGAATCAAGGTGGCCTTCAACTTTCATCAATACCCTGGTCTAGCCTCAATGAGAGAAGACGCACCTAACCCTTGAGAGACTTGAGGTCCCAGGGAATGGGAAGTCCTGGTGGGGTGTCGGGGAGATGTGGGGGTGGGGGCATCTCTTGGAGACGTGTATGTGTGTGTGTGTGTGTGTGTGTGTGTGTGTGTGTGTGTGTGTGTGTGAAGGTATGGGATGAGGAACTGTCAGAGGGCAGAGGGGGAGGGACAAAATGACTGGACTGCCAAAAAAGATTAAAAAATTACCTGCAAGGAATTGAATTCTTTTAATGACAATCAATGAGGGTATGTAGATTCTCTCTTAGAACTTCCAGAAAGGAAAGAGACACTTAATTTTGGCCTACTTGGATCTGTACCTGATTTCTGCTTTCCAGAACTGCATGACTGCTCTTAGCTTCGGCCATTAAACTTGTGATTTACTATGGCAACAGTAGGGAATAAGACACAGCGAGACAGACATAATTTGCTAACATTCTACAGGATGACAAAGCTAATTATTGATATTACCTTTCTAGTGACCTAACTTCCCTCCGATTTCACAACTACTACACAGGGCAAAGCCAAATGCAGGTACATTATTCTAGACAACTGGCTCCTTACTGAGTAATTTCGTTAGACAATGTTCAGTCTGACACTGAACAAGTACGGCTGCCGCCCTTGGCCTTCACCAAATGGGAAAGATCAGGAGGTATCTTTTTATTTCATAGGATATAAGATGCATGAGGTCGAAGTTGTACTTGTGTCAATTCACACAGACCTACCAGGGTTTCACAGAATGCCTGGCATATTGTGGGTGATGAGCGTGTATTTATTGAGTAGAAATGACCCTCCAGAAACCTTGCCTCTATTTCTGGCTATGAACTCGGTGACCAGCCACACTGAATTCTTCTTGTTCCCTGGGTGTAACCCTACCAAACTCTCCCTTCAGTGAGACTTCTGCAGTTATTTGCCTCTGTTTGGAACCCACATCCCCACTGGATGAGTTAACATGCAAATAGGCACATTCTGCCTCTATCAGCACATCCTCTGGTGTCTGGCTATTCTCATCCTCTTGTGAATTCTGCTGGCTTTCATAGTCCCTATACCAGCCTTTCATGGCCCCTAAACATGACATCATCTGCTTATGTGGCCCTCCTCCATGCTCTGATAGAACAAAGTAGTCATTTAAGCATGTCCGGTTCTGTAATATTAATGGCTGTGTTATTTAGATAAGCTTGCTCATCTCTGACTTCATTTTCTCACCTGTAAAACAGAAGTGATATTAATCCTGCCTAGGATGGGCATGAGAATTCGATGTCCAGGGCTTAGGGCAGAGCTTGGTGAATAGCTAGCATACGGGAAGCTCTTGCCATATCATGTGCTGGCATGTGTATCATGTGTATCCTTAGTGTCTGACACGGGATATCTGACATTGTACTTGGTGTGCATGGATCTCTGTGGCAATGATCACAGGGTGTTGTAATCTAAGATGAACTGTATGCACAGAATCACAGACAAAGCAGCACTGTCTGTGTAATGAGAAAATCTGCCCAAAGCCAGGAGACAATCACCCTCTGCTTCCAAAAGATGCCTGGAAGCCAACCTGCTTACCGCCCAAGGTCTTACTGTGTTACAAAGACGAACAACCCATTCTCTCAAAGGACTGTGAACTCTGAACAATGGAAGACCCTATATATATCCTCTCTCTCTCTCTCTCTCTCTCTCTCTCTCTCTCTCTCTCTCTTCCTCGCCCTCCCCCCCTCTCCCTCCCCCTCCCCGACTAGCCCCCTCCCCCTCTCTCTCCACCCCATTCCCCTCTCTCTCCCTCCCCCTCTCCCCTTCTTCCAACCCCATCACTGTTCTTCCTAGATCAGAAACTTTTGGAACCCATTAAATTAACCCTGGCACCAGCCTTTGAACTCCCAGGAGCCCAGTCAGGCCTAGGATGTATCTTTGAGGATCATAAGAGCTTGTTCTGGCTGTGGAGGTTCAGTGGTCACTTCCTGCCTTCTTTGGCTTCTGGGTTGGTAGTGAGCTGAGCCAACACCCCTTTGGGTACACAGGTTAAGCACTGCCCTCCTATAGCCCTTCTGCCTCAGGTTGGGAAACACTAGGCTATTGGTAGCACCAGGGAACTCTGTCAACAGTCACGATGGCTTTCTCAAAGTCCCACCCTTTTGGTCATCTTCATGAAGACCTACAGAGTAGAAAGGGAGTATTATAAATTATGAGAGAAGAATAGTCACTTTGTAGCTAAGCATCCCCGAGCCAGCATGGATTTTGTACGTGGAGAGAAGCTAAAGCCCTTAGCATATGTTGGTAGAGCTCTGATATTATCAGTGATGTGGGTAGCATCCAGGGAGCTGGAAAGAAGCTTCACTGGGAGCCATCCAATTCTTCCTATTTCCCATCTGCTATTAGATAAGGTTTTACAATCATTATTTTGTGGTCCAAATTTAGATGCTTTGATTTTCTTACGATGAAAGAGCAAAAAATAACGCATAAATATAAGCATGAAAACTAAATCTAAACAGATCCCCTGAATCATTAACTTTGCCTCTGAGCAAAGGGACCTGAGAATGGTTATAAAACCTGTGAAAGGTTGTCTCTGAATTAGGCATAGAAACCAGGTCCCAGGTCCAGAACTCTAGAATGTGACCTCATCCGATGCTCACAGCACTCTGCATCTGAACAAGATAAAGGAGATTCTGGGGCAGACTCGTAACAGAAAGTATGGATCCCAGTCTCCGTACCCCAGATGAGTCCATGGAGGTGCTTAGAAGGACAGGCGAAGGGACATCCCAGAGTCATGGCCTGGCTTCTTTCTTTTCCATCTATCTAGCATGACATTTGAAGGTCACTGTCCCAGAAAGCAGCCAGCCTGAGCTCACAATGCTGCCAGAAGCCAGGGCACCTACTGACACTGCTGTGCAATTAAAAAAAAAAAAGTAGTTCCTCTACTAGCCTTTCTTTGGAAAAATATCACCTTGGGTCGACCTTAGGAAGAGATAACATTTTCAAATATGTTCCCTTCTATCTGACTTCTCTCCCAGGTGGCTGAGGAGGAGGGACTGTGTGATGCCACAGAGCAGACAAGGTCACACTTCGACAAGAACTGGGAGAAAGGAATGTGTCAAGTCCCCTCCCCTGGTCTCTAAGCTATAATTCCCATGGTTCCTTCAGGGCTCCAGATATGTCTGGCTAAACTGAGCCCATCTGCTGGATCCTTGCTGTGATGGTTATATATGCTCAGCCCAGAGAGTGGCATGATTAGAGGGTGTGGTCTGTTGAAGTGGGTGTGGCCTGTTGAAATGGGTGTGACCTTGTTGGAGTGGGTGTGTCACTGTGGGTATGGGCTTTAAGACCCTCATCCTAGTTGCCTGGAAGCCAGTATCCTGCTAGCAGCCTTTAGAGAAAGATGTAGAACTCTCAGCGCCTCCTGCACCATGCCTGCCTGAATGCTGCCATGCTCCCACCTTGATAATAATGGACTAAACCTCTGAACCTGTAAGCCAGCCCCAATAAAATGTTGTCTTTTATAAGACTTGCCTTGGTCATGGTATCTGTTCACAGCAGTAAAACCAAGACACTTGCCTTTTCTCCAACCCTGTTACCTCTGTCCCAGCTCCTTCCTGAGAGACTCACTCAACATGTTGATCTCCTCAGCCTTGCACTGGAGTAGCTTTGCCTCAAAGTGGCACAATGACCAGAGGGAAGATTCTGGAAGGCTCTGGCACTAGACCCACATAGCCAGTTGCCAACAAAAACTTTTTTATTTTTATTTTTTAATGGCATTTATCGAGTTGCTATCCCCCTACTCATTTTCCATTTTGCGGCCTCTGATTTCCTCTGGTCTTAGTACTTATGATCTAGAAAGAGAAGGGTTGAAGAATTCAGACTGGCTATAGTAGTTGAATCAAGCAATCGGTCAAGAATGTAATTAGATGGGGGAAGGGAAATTGCCCAACAGGTAAAGGTTCTTGCTGACACGCCTGACAAGCTAAGTTCTTTTCCAGAAGAGAACTAACCTTGCAAGTTATTCTCTGCCTCCACATATACGCCATGGTTCATGCATGTGTGCACACAGAGATAAATATGGCTTATTTTTTTTAAAAAATGTTTTAATTAGAATAAATAAGAAAGCAGGAATATACTCTTTAGAAGATACAGTGGGCCAGGCAAGCTCCGTCTTGCTCTCAGCCCAAGACTTAGGTTATCCTTCTCTCTGTTTCCTCTGGACAGTCACCATTGGCAAAGGGGAACATGTTCCCCACAAGCCCATTTTACCCACAATTCAATCTTCATGAGAAGATATATAAGATATGAGAAACTGCATAGGAGTTTAAGTACTCCAAAAATTAGGTTACTAGGTTAAAGGTAACAGCTGATGAGCTCTTGAGAGGGAACGTGGGGTCACTTCTGACCACTGCCATCTGTTGGCCCAAATATCTGTCTTCGGAGCACTCAGCTGGCCCCAGTGAGAATCAGCCACCTCCATATTGTGATATCTTGGCTACCAACTGACAGCCCTGTTACCTTTACACCCCCATTCAGGGCCTTGGCCAGTTACCCCACAGTTTTTTTTCTCATATATTCGGAGTCCTGATGTTCAGTCCCTGCTGGAACCTCCTGCCTAGTGTGGAGTAACCACAGGGCTTGACTAGAACTTCTAGTGGGAATGGGGGCAGAGAGGGGTATGTGCATACGTGTGCATGCATGTGAGCATGTGCATGTGTTTGCGTGTGTGTGTGTGTCTGTTTGGGGGTGAGAATGAGACACCAAACTCAGAATACTCTACCTGTGACACTTGTCTGCCACATTACAACTCCTTAAGAAAATAAATTTCCATGAAAGATAGATTTATTTTGTTTCATGGTTTAAGTAGCTTCAGTCAGAGTAAAATTCCTCTATGAACTTTATACCTGTGGTGAGGCAGAATATCATGGCAGGGAATGCGTGGTGGAGAAATATGCTTTCCCATGAGTCTGAGTCACTCACTATCTATGGCTGTGGAGAGACATGATGAGCACGGTAACACTTCCAAAAGAAAACATTTCATTGGAGACTTGCTTATAGTTTCGGAGGATTAGTCCATTGTTGTCATAGTGGGGAACATGGTGCACTGCAGGTGGGTGTGGCCCTGGAGCCCAGAGTTCCATCCTGATCCACAGGCAGCCCGGAGAGAAAGACAGAGACTGAGCCTGGCATGGTCTTTGAAATCTCAAACCCCACCCCCAGAGACACCTCCTCCAACAAGGCCACACTTCCTCTAACAAGGCCACACCTCCTCCAACAAGGCCACACCTCCTGACCTATCAAATCCCCTTAAACACTTTGACTCCATGGTTAATTCACACATATGAGACTGTGGGGGTCATCCTTACTTCGACCACCAGACCACGTCTTGGGGCTTATTTTCATAGAACACTTGAGACAGGAGCAAGCCTCACCATGGCTGTTGCCTGCAGTGGAGTCAAGATGATCAGAAGTCGAAGTTGGGGGGGGGGGTGAAGAAAAGTGAAGCTAGGAATCATAGATTCCCAAACCCTTCACAGCGCAGAGCAGCTCCAAAGTGAAGATTAAAGTGCTCTGGTCAGACTCTCTAGTTTAGCATCTCATCTCCCTTCCCTGTCTTGCCTGGTGCAGCCATCCAGGTATACCTTCGTCTTCCATTAGTGTTTGGGATACAGTCAGCCTCCCTGTGCACAGAGGACATGGCAGAGGTCTCCGCTTATTCCTAGTCTTAGCTGAAGTGAGGAGAACACAGACACAGAGGGAGGAAGGTGGCGGGAAACGCAGTTGTCTCTTGGTTCCCTGCTCAAGAGTTCCAGTTCTGACACCATTCCTCTTGGGGCATAGATGGCTACTGTCCTGCTAAACTCCCCAACCAGGTTCCGGTGTCTCAGATGCCAGAACCTTCTGTTTCTCTGCGTACAAATACAGAGATATGAGTGAACCCAGCTCCAGGACCGAGCATTTTCTCTTTGATGTGAGGAGGCAACCACACATACTACTGAGCAGGTGCCTTGAAGCAGCTCTCACCTGACCTGAGAGACGAAGGTCACACAGATGGGTAAGCTGAGCTCTAAGAAGTTATGCAGGCTTCTCAAGGTGACAAAGGGTTTGAACCCAAGCTCTGTAGATACACAGCAGATATTCACCCTCCTACTCCAGGCTCCATGGAATTAGGTGGAAAGCTTAGGCACTCTGCTGAAATGGTTGGCCCACTGACGTTCTAAGTGAAGTGTCCTTCATATGCGCCTGTGTTTGAATGGCTGGTCTCCAGCTGCTGGTGCTGGCTTAGAAACTTGTGGAACTTTCAGGAAGTGTGGCACCTTACTGGAGGAGAGGGGTGACTGACAGCTGGCTTGGGGGTTTATAGCCCAGCCTCACTTCCTTTTTAGTATCTACTTCTTGAATACTGTTGTTCTATGACCTCGCGCTGAGGCCTCTCCAACACCATGGACTGTATCCCTCCAAACTGTAAGCCAGAGGAAGGCCTTCCTCCCTTAAGTGCTTCCTGTCCTGTATTTGGTTGTAGCAACAAGAGAGATGTGAGTATTGTTTTGTTGTTGGGTGTTTCAGAGGAAAACATCCAAATCTTTACAGGTAAGAGAGAAGGATAGGCAGGCACTCACTCAGGTGGGCTTGCCGCTGATGTAGGGGCTCCGGCAAATGTTTCACCTGACCCCACCCAACACAGTGATCCAGCTCAGAGACTCCAGGAAAGGGGGCTGAAGTCAAGGGTAAATAGGCGCTTACTCCAGAGGATGTGAGGAGTAGGCTGCCAGGGTGATCGTGAGGCCTCGCTGTGTTAGGAGGGTTTCTTCTTCACACTGATGGGTTGGATGTGAGCTCAGGGCTCCGAGCCATGAAACTAGCTAGTGATCATGGTCAGATAAAGTAACCTGTACGTGCTGAAACAGCTCTCCCTTCACACCTCTGCAGGTGTGAGGAACAGCCCCTGTCCTAGAAGCTCACGGCTACCACGGCTTGTGTGGGACAAAGGCATAGACACACCTCATAGTGTGGATGTTCAACCACTCACAGACACCTGCACACCTGACAATAGTGGGTGTTCACCCATTCACAAACACCTGCTGGCCAACAGGCACAAAACAGAGAACTCAGGAATCTTGTCACACTGAGTTGTGAGCTGACTTGTGGCCAAATAAGGGTGTCAGCACCTGTCAAGATGGCCCCAAAGCTCATCTCCCCAACACAGCAGATGCCAGCATGGCTGTGAGGTTGTCTGGCCAGTGTGTCTCAGATGCAGCGCCTTACTGTAGGTCTTCTCTGCAGTTTGCAGGGAAGCTACCCTCCAAGGCCAGAAGCATATTTAGACAAGATGGCCCCATATCTAGGAGAAGCAGAAAGTTCCTGGGACCCAGATCTCGGTAAATTCTTCCCAAGAAAGTATTTGCTGCCTGGCTACCAGGGGTGAAGGTACTCTAAAGAGACATTTGGTTCACTCCCTTTGGCTGTCTGACTGTTGAGACAATAGGTTCCAAGGAACTGGAACTCTCCCAGGAATCACATACAGAGAGAAGGAAAAAGCTGTACCCTGGTGCCATCCCCAGGAGAACTGGTTTCTGGAAAGAGATTTCACACAGTTTTGACAACTTGCTGGACAAAGTATGCAGGGGAGCCTGGAGCCAGCTGAGACAATGCAGGGCAGGGATGGGCAGGGCCATGCATCAGGAGAAATCATGCTTAGTTGTATATGCCTCTTGCCTTCAAATGAAACCTTGCAGACTGGGGGAGGGTGCAGTCCCTGGACCAATGTGTTCCTTTTTCCAATGTGGCCATATTGAGTAAATCTTTCTCGTGTTTTGTTTTGTTTTGTCTTACATACCTACTGAGCCTAGCCTAGATGTTGGGACTACAGGGTCCAGGCTTTGACCCTGGTATCTCTAATGACAGGGTCCAGCTACTGTATCTCTGGGACTGGCCTTAGCTGCAGAGAGCCACTAGCCCATCTCCCCTTCCCCTGTGTGGTTGTTTGAATAAAAAATGTCCCTCCCCCAGGCTCATTGGAAATGGCACTGTTAGGGGGTGTGGCCTTGTTGGAGGAAGTGTGTCACTAGGGGTGAGCTTTGAGGTTTCAGAAGCTCAAGCCAGGCCCAGTGTCCCTCTCTTCCTGCTGCCTGTGAATCTGGATGCCGAACCCCAGGCTCTCTCTCCACTGTAATCCAGCTCCTCCCGCAATAGCTTGCCGTCCACCTGACTTCCTGCCACAGGTGCTCCTGTCTGGTAGAAACTTCCTGCTCCATACCTGGTCCCGTTGTCCTCCTTTAGAGATTCCACCTGTGCTAGACACCTGGAGGGTGTGTGAGCATGAGGAGTGGGGTGGCAGAGAGCAGTGCTCATTGGCAGGATGGCTCCTCTTCCTCCTGCTGGGAGACTTATGAGCAGCTCATCTCAGATTCTCATCTTCAGGAAGTAATCTCAGGTTGTCATCCCCCTGCCTCTGCTAAAAAGTCAGCACAGTGGTCCCTTCTCAGTGCTCAGCTTGTCTGAGGGCTGATCAAAATGGCGGGCCACACACAGTCCTCTGGCCCTGGTCAGCAGCTTCTGCCTGGATGACTCTCTAGATGCCTCATTAGCATCCTGTTGTCATATCCCTGACATTGTCCTGTAAAAATCAACACCACCATTGTCCTCCTCTCCACTGCACCTCTGCTTCCAGCATCTTCTGCGCCACCTCCGTCCTAGACACAAAACACAAATCAGATCTCAGCACATCGATAAAAACTTTCAGTGGCTCTTACTGCTTCCTAGCCTAAACGCTGAACTACTTAACTCAAGTTGGGATCTTCTTAGCAGCCTGGCCCCCACACTCCAGGCACGGAGCCAGGTGCTGCCGACGTAGCACCAAACAGAACAGAGTAGGTGGTAACAAATCTCTGTCGCACCACCACGGAGAGAAATAGAAACTGTCCTGAGCAGATAAGGAGGGGAGAGAGAGGAGCTGGGCTGAGAGAGGCCTCCATATCAAGATGACTTTCAGTAGACATGAAGGATTTTAAGACGGTGTATTAGTCAGCGTTCTCTAGAGCCACAGAACTTATGGATAGTCTCTATATAGTAAAAGAATTTATTGATGACTTACAGTCGGCAGCCCAATTCCCAACAATGGTTCAGTTGCAGCTGTGAATGGAAGTCCAAGGATCTAGCAGTTACTCAGTCTCACACAGCAAGCAGGTGAAGGAGCAAGAGCCAGACTCCTTTCTTCCAATGTCCTTATATTGTCTCCAGCAGAGGGTGTAGCCAGATTAAAGATGTGTTCCACCACACCTTTAGTCCCAGATGACCTTGAACTCGGAGATTTAATCTTCTGGAATCCATAGCCACTATGGCTCAAGATCTCCATACCAAGATCCAGATCAGAATCTTCTATCTCCAAGCCTCCAGATAAGGGTCACTGGTGAGCCTTCCAATTCTGGATTGTAGTTCATTCCAAATGTAGTCAAGTTGACAACCAGGAATAGCCACTACAGATGGGAAGATACATGGAGTGTGTGTGCCGGAGGGGGTGGCCAGGAGAGGCCCAAGGGCAAAGGCCTTGAGGGGAGAGGGTACACAATGAGTTAGCAGAGAGAGACACTTCTGCAGCAAAGTGGGAGGAACCGATATGGAGGGGAGTCCAAGTGAGTGAAGTTCTCCAGACCACAAGAGGCATGGTAGCTGTACTCAGAAGGAGGTGGGGACCCTCAGAGCCACAAGATACATGATAACTGTACTAGGAAGGAGGTGGGACCTTCGGGGTCACAAGATGTATGGTAGCTGTACTGGGAAGGAGGTGGGACCTTTGGGGTCACAAGATGTATGATAAGTGTCCTCAGGAGGAGGCAGGGACCCCCAGAGTTTGAGCAGCACAGCACCATGAGCCTGCCTGTTTCTACAGGGAAAGAGGATGGAGCTGGGTTTGGGGTAGGGTGGCCACCATGTAAGTGGGGAAGGTGGTCTGACCAGAGGACAGTAGAGCTGACTGGACCTTCTAAAGACTGGCTGTAGATCACAGGAGCCTGTCAGCTAACTGCAAGGCTGCCCCTGTCCCAGCAGTAAGAAAATGGAGTTTCCCAGACATGAAGACAGCCGTGGGGCAGGTTTTGTGATGAGATCTTTGTAGCTTGGATATGTCAATTTCAAATTTTCATCTCCTGCCACACACACACACACACACACACACACACACAGTTTATCCATCAGTTGCCTTAAAAGTGATCTTGTCTTACTACCCCAGGCCCTTTGCACATGCTGTATCCCCTCGCACACAGAACTGGGTTTTAACCAGATGAAAAGCCTCCAGGCACCTTCCTTCTGGTCCTAATGTGATGGTCAATTCCTCTCATGTTAGAAATAGTTTGACATCACATCTTGTTTTTAATAATGCTTATTGCCACCCATCACTGAAAGTTTGTCAGCTGGTAAGAGTTGAGATTCTGTCTTTTGAGCTGCCTGGTACCAGCTTGGAGCCTGGCATGTAGTACACACTCAGTAAACATTTGTTAAAGTAACTTAACAATGAATAGGAGTTATGTCTTTGTACCCCAGTAGCTCCCTGCCAGGACAGGATGTCTCTAATGGCTAGTCAGGTGAAAGGAAGCAAGCACAGGTAAGGGCCACCGAGCACCTGTGGGGTGGCTGGGATTGGTGTTGGAGCAGAGACAGGATATGGCAGGGAGAGCCATGCAGGATCAATTAAGCAGAAGTGAGCAGAGGAGAGGGCTGTGCTTAGCAGGATGAGGAAGGGGCAGAGGTGAGCCTTGGAGGAAGGAGCAGAGGCAGAGGGGTGCAGGCCCAGGCCAGGGTGGCTTCCTTCTCTGACACAGAGCTTACCGGGCACAGGGCAGGAACACTGCAATAGCTCCTTCTTGGAGCTGGAGATAGAGCCACTGTAGTCTTAAATCAGTGCTCATTGCAGTTGTCAATCAAAGGCTGCTTCCCTGTGTGACTTTCCAGAGAAAAGAAACCTCGCTGATCCAGCCATCAGGGCCACACCTGGTGTTTTCTAAGGCCTGCTTGAGGTCCTCAAATCCTGCAAATCCTGTCAAAGCTTCTGGTAACGCTGACCAGTCAGGCGATTTTTGAACACAGTGGGAAGATTGGCCCTTCCCCACCTCTAGTCGAGTTTAGGCTTCAGGAACTAGAAGAATATCAGTGTACTCTCCCTACATCAATCTTTACTCCCTGACCAAGTCTAGAAGTTTTTCTGAGGTTACCAGTAGTGACATTTCTGTACGATGATTAACGTTTTCCTGGAGAGATAACCACAAACTGAGGCAAGCGTAGAGAATAGGTTTATAGCGTAGGACTCCACTTGGTATGGGCTGTGTACCAAACCCTTTGAATAACACACTTGGCAGCTAGAGATCCTTTCCTCTACTTACTATGCACACATACCCCCTCCAAACAACACACCTAGCTACCTGTTGGTACCTAGGGCCACCTCTTGCATTGAGCCACCTGCATACCACACTGGAGAACACAGTAGAGTTCTCTTCCCCTTACCAACCACCAAACAGATGAGTCTGTTCATTTGTACTCAGATAATACCAGGTACAAGAGTGAAAAGGACAAACAAATTGAACTGGTTTGGGGTCTATATAAGGCAAACTGTGCCTTCAAACTTCTAGAAAGGGTTCCCTACTTATCATCTTATGCTTCTGAATAATTGATCATGCATATAAAATAGATGCATTATGGGAAGAGACATGTAGAGTGAAAAAATGGTTATATAACCTGTCAATCAAAAAAAAAACCCCCCACCCAAATCTTAACTTTAAATGATAACTTTAGCAATGAGCTCTCCTTTCCTCAGTCCCCATTTGAAACAGCTCCAATCAATATCCTGGGCCCTCAAGTGTAGTCAGTCTCCTGGTTTCTGTAGATCGTAACACTGTATCCCCCTAATCTGTACTGTTGTTTTTCTGTGATTAGAATATTCTTGCTACTTTGTAATCAGTGCAGTCTACTCTTATTTAAAAAGACAGGAGAACTGGAAACCTCAGGCCTAGTGTTGTTGGGAACAAAGGTCCTCTTCACCCCAGATAAAGCACGGATGAAGCCGGACCAGAGCAGTGAACCATTGCACCCCAGTCTAGATTTGTGGGCCAGCTTGCTTGGGTTACTCACAGAAGCATGGGTGATAGGCAGATGCCTCACTGGAAACCCCAGAGGAGTATGGGTAGCAATTCTGGAAAGCTACATCATTGGCATCTCTGATGCACCTTGCAGGAGATCCCACCGCACCCACCCCACGCCCAGCCTTTGTTAACTGTTTACATAAGGTCAGTGAGAGGCCTCGTGACTTTCTGGTGAGTCTCCCGAAACTCCTCAGTCCCTCCAAGAAGAAAGCCGCAGCTCCCTTTATCACCAAGGGAGGCAGACAGCTGTCAGCTCAGAGCAGGGATGGACCAGAACCTGAAGATGCTAGGAGGGGGGCGGGGCATCATGGGACAGGCCTGTCTGTCAGGCTTCCTTGGAGCTGTGGGGGCGATTAGATGCTTGTGGAGCCAAGCTTGATTAGACCAATGGATTCCTTGGCTGTGGGACGTTTTTCTTAAACTCCCACCACCCTAAACCATGTGGCATGGGATTCCTTTTCTATTATTCTAGCTAGGATGTGTGCAGGATTGTATGCGTATAGAAAAGGCTTTTCCTTCATTAGCAGCAGTGGAACTTTCCAGGCCTCTCTGAGGTGATTAGAGGCATATCCACAAGCGTGGAGACTTTAGAAAGCTTGACTCTGGGTAGCATCTTTTCCTGCTTGCTCAGCCTTGGGAACCTGGAGAATAGCTTTATCCTGGGTCATCTACCCTGGCTGATGTGAATTTCCTGCCTAGCCTCAGTTCCAGTTTGGTCCTTTACTGCCCTCTGGCGGCCAACTGGGTTCATTGCCTGTGGATTTGATGCTTCCCTTTCCCCTTGAGTGACAGACACTCAGATGGATGGCTACAGTGTTGCATCAGGGAGAGTCCACGATGGTTTATGCACAAAGAACACATCGCCCCCCACCCCCACCCCAGCAAATGTCTGGAACTTCGATAGGACTATATACCCTCGTATCCTGTGCTTTTCCCTGATACACACATTACTCTGGCAATGATACAGTCTAGGGCTCTTGATTAAGTTTGTTTTCCCTACCAACCAGTTAAGGAATCAAAAGGCAGAACAATCTCAGGCAGCTCAGGTAGCAGTGGCGAGATCTCAGACACCTCAGACAGGGACAGGCAGATCAGCAGCTGAAGAGGCATGGGGGGAGGGGGGGCGTGGGAGGGCTGTGTGAGAGAGATGAAACACACATGTACAGCAGACAAGCAGAGAAAAAGATCCTTTGCAAAGCAGAGGGGACTCGGAAAGCTGGAAATCCACTGGGGGTTTTAAAGTCTCTGGTTCTCCCCTAACTTAAGTCGGCTGCCTAGAAGGAGGGGTGATTGACTGGGTGGTCTGCAGTTGCTGTGTAACCTGTCCTTGATCTCGTCAATCCAGTTCACCATGGATGGGGGGGCTGCTTGGGGGGGGGGCAAAACCTTTCTACAAGACCTTTGTTTTAAGCTGCCAGGCTTTTGTCTCAAGTCAAGAGGGTGAGGAAGGAAGAGGTGGTCATCTTAGTAAGTCACCTTTATTACTTAGCAATGGCTACTCTCCCTATCTGTCTACCTACCAGGGTTTCTATCTAATTCCTGGTCTCTCAATAGTTTATACATTAGGCACCGTAAGAGAGTAACAACACCAATCTTTTTTGTTGGTTTGTTTGTTTGTTTTGGGGGGGGGTTGTTTTTTTTTGTTTGTTTGTTTGGTTGGTATTTTTTTTTTTTTTTGAGACAGGGTTTCTCTGTGTAGCCCTGGCTGTCCTGGAACTCACTCTGTAGACTATGCTGGCCTCGAACTCAGAAATCCGCCTGACTCTGCCTCTCAGGGCTGGGATTAAAGGCGTGTGCCACCACGCCCGGCTTTTTAAAAATTTATTTTATGTATGTGAGTATACAGTTGCTCTCTTCAGACATACCAGAAGAGGGCATTGGATCCTATTACAGATGGTTGTGAGCCACCATGTGGTTGCTGGGAACTGAACTCAGGACCTCTGGAAGAGCAGTCTCTGGAAGTGCTTTTAACCACTGAGCCATCTCTCCAGCACAACACTAATCCTTGACAAAACAGAACAATGTTTACAACATACCCAAAGTATGGCAGTAGACTTGACACCTAAGACAGCTGTGCGGATAGAGGCAGAGAAGTCTCACTTCTCCCTGGCCCTAGCTGCTACATACTGGGTATAAGTCATGGCTTTGCTTTGCTCTGGAAGGACCCCGTGTGTAAACTGTAGAGTTGGTTCTATACTTTTACTTTTATGCATGTTTGTTTTAATTTGCTCTTTGCATTCTGCAAGCACATGACTTAGAATCTGTTGATGAGGACTGGAGAGACGATTCTGTGGTTAAGCGTGCAGATTGCTCATGGAGAAAGCACTGGAGTTTGGTTCCCAGCATGCACCTGGATCCATTCACAGCCACTTGTACGTCCTGCTCCAGAGGATCTGACATAGCTCCTGGGCTCTGCAGGAATCACACCCAAGTGCCCAAGTACACACATCATACACACATGCACACACAAGCATACACATAATTAAAAAGGAAAACATTATGTCTGAAAAGAAAGTCTGGGGCTGCAGGCGTGGCTCTTTGGAGTATTGCCTTGTGAATATTGCCTTGTGACTTACTGAAGATTCACAACTCCTATCTAATAGCAGTTGTTAGCTATATAGGCCTACAGGACTGCTAAACAGTGGGCTTCCAGCAAGGCTTTGGGCAGAGTGCCATGAATCACGTACCCCCTTGACCTTTGATTGCTCCATCAATAAAAAAACCAAAGTGTGGCATCATGTAGCGGCACCTTGGGCGGGTGGGCAGTGCCCCATGGGTACACTGTGTCTACGCTTGGGTTGTCTTCCCAGCAGGAGCCCAGGCACAGCCAGGGCTGACGCAGAGCAGAGGAGCCACACAGGAAGACAGGGTCTTCTACTAGGAACTTACTAACCTATGCCGCGGTGGCTTAGCTGACAAGGGCAACGGCCCAAGCTAATGGCAGAAAAGGACCCATGGATAAAACAGTGGTGTGAAAACCCGAATTTCTACACTTACTTGTGCTCATGGTGTGAATCCCACAGCCTCGGGGTGTAGTACTTGAGTCTTCTTTGGGTTAGCATGAGAACTGGTCTAAATGTAGCCTTGCAAAGGCACCTTGAAGATGTGTCAGTCCCATCGAGGTTAGGCGTGGTCGTGGGGAAGGGCAGCCAATGGTGGGACCACTGTGGTGTCTTCTTAGTCATTTCCCTTCTTTGTCTTTGAACCTTGGTTTTTCTCATTTCTGAAAGAGAACAGTTATATGAATCTCTCCCAAGACCCCTGGAGTCTTAACAACCACAGCAGGTGGTCAGAGATCTGAGGGGTAGCACAGTCGGGGCTCAGTGAGTGAACGATCTTCTGCTCCCCACCATCCAAGTGCTTCTGTGTGTGCATTACTCCTGGCCCCACCTCCCTACAAGATGCTAGGTGCCGATAGCAGGCTATGGCCATGCGATACTCTATCCAATCTCTTTATGTTTGCAGAAGAAACTCCAGTTCTTTTTCTTATAATCAAACCAAAGATTTCCTCTCACAGTTTCTTGTTGTTGTTTTTTATTTCCCTAGTCACAAAACAAAACAACTTTATCAAGGCTCTTCCCTCTGCCTCTTTGAGTAGCTTTTAATGTCTGGTACACGTGATGGTATGCTAATCCTGATATCTTTACTAAGGAGAAACCTTTGCAGCAGGCAGATTGTCTGAGGGGCCACTTCATCATGTTCTCGTCCTGTTTTCTGAAGGAGCTCCTTCAGAAGTACCTCTTCCAATCAAAGGAAGCCATTTATTTTTGAGATCTATAAATAGCCACGGCTCTTTAAGGTGCTTCTAGAACATTCTCTTCCTCTGACTCTCTGTAGTATTGTGTGTCTGTGTGTGTGTGTGTGTGTTCGGATTTCCTTATTCCTACAGATCCTTGAAAATGCCCCTTTGTGTGGCCGGGTGTGACAGATGTATCAGAACAAAGAGAAGCACTCTGCAAGTGCATAGAGGGTAGCAACTGCTAACTCAGACAGGGGCTGAAAAATGGCAGGAGGCCTCTACAGCTCAGGTACAGACTGAAGCAGATGACTAAGGATGGGTTCCTAGGGGAGTTTAGTTCCCTGATCCTGAATAAACACTAAGAAGGCAGAGCTGTTAGAAGTCAACCAGTGGCCACTCACCATGGCTCTAGCCTCCGCGATGGTTCTGCCTGCTCTGGGAGAATCCACCCGTTTGGACTCAGAACCAAATAAATAAGGAACAGAGATCACCCGACGGCTCTGGGATTTTGCTCACAGATCCTTGAGACAATCCAGTTTTCATTTCTTCTTAGTTTGTTTTATTTCTGTGCTGTATTTTATTTGGATTCTGTCTCCTAAACCATGCACACACATTAGCCCAAGATGCTTTGCCACCATTTATAAGATGTCAACCAATCAATCTTCAGGAATAGTATCTGTGATTAAAGGGTTTTTTTAATATTTAAAAAATATGTGTTTGAGTGTTTGCCTGTGTGCGTAAATGTAATATGTGTGTACAGTGTCCCAGAGGCCAGTAGAGGGCTTTGGACCCTGCAGTGGTGAATTAGACTGCTTTGGCTCCTGGGAGGTCGCTCTTCCAGCTACCTGCCAGAGCCCTCTGGATTTGCTAGTGAAACACACACACACACACACACACACACACACACACACACACACACACACACACAAGCTAATTTTGATATGCCTTTAATAGCTCAATAGTTGGACATTTCTAGTCCTCCCCAGTTAATGAACACCTCCTCTGGTATTATTGAGTTAATAACCTTTTAAAATCTATATTTCATCTCTGCTACCCCAGACCCAACTGGGGAAGTGGCCTTTAGGGCTACTTTGTTGGATTCTCATATGCCAGCAGCCCCTTAAAGTTTCATCTTTCTCCTTCCCAGTCATGGTGATTCTCTGTCTCTCCTCTCTCATCTGACCCCTCGCCCACACAATCTGAAAGTTCCACTTCCATTGGCTGTATAGCAATTCTTTATTATCAATCAAAGCCAGCTGAGGGCAGGTCCCTCAGGTCTGGAAGCACTTTGGCGGGGAGGGGGGGAGTTTGGGTGGGGGGAGCCGAAATAAGACAAAGCATTAGAACCAATCTCAACAGGGCCCTCTGTCACTGGAGTTATGGACAGCAGTAAGTTACTCTGTGTGTGTGTGTGTGTGTGTGTGTGTGTGTGTGTGTGTGTGTGTGTGTGTGTTGGAAACCAAGTCTGGTGCCTTTACAAGGGCAGCCTGTGTTCTTCACCACTGCGCCAACTCTCCAGCCCTGAGATAAAGATTTTTGGTAGCTAAAGCAATCCTGAATAATAAAAGAACCACTGTATGTACCAACATCTCTGGCCTCAGATTGTACTACAGAAATAGCATAATAAAAATAACACAGTGGTAGCACAAAAACAGACATGTCAATCAATGGAATTAAACTGAAGACACAGACATAAATCTACACACTTGTGAACATTTGAGTTTTTATATTTTTTTTTAAAAAGCCAGAAATACACAGTGGGGAAAAGACAGCATCTTTAACAAACGGTGCTGGTCAAACTTGACAGCTGTATGTAGCTGAATCCAAATAGATCCGTACTTATCACCTTGCCCAAAACTCAACTCCAAATGGATCAAAGGCCTCAACATAAATCCTAGTGCACTGAGCCTGGGGAAAGAGGAAGTGGAGAACAGCCTTGAACTCGCTGGCACAGGAGAAGACTTTCTGAACAGAACACCATTTGTACAGGCACTAAGGAGCGAGACTTGGGACACTCAATGCTAAAAGGGATATCTCATCAAGTCCCTCCTGTAAGGACTCAGGAACACTCAGCAAGAAAAGGGAGGAAGATGTAAGAGCCAGTGGTGATGTGGCTCTGAGCAGTGGACCGCGCCACCAGACAGAACTGGTAAGGTTCTGAACCCTGATAAAACTCATAATTGATAACAGCAAGAGTTTGAACTAGCTCCCGACCAGATTTCTGTCCTGGAGCACGTGGACACGACACCCCACCAAGAAGGTGGTGACAATGATCACATAGCATGGAGAACTTAAGAGTTTTCTATGCTAATGAGTTACCTAGATAGACCCCGAGGGTTTAACCAATGAGCTTCCCTTCCTGGGCATCCTTTTCTGCAGAAGGGATTGAATCTCTGGTTCACTCCGAGCGTGCATCCTCATCCACCATGGATAAAGCAGTTTGGACAAGCAAGGACTGTCTCCTTCATCGCGGACCGCCACGGGCATAGGCCTTCATCATACAGAGCCTAGTCTAAGTCTCCCATAGAAGGCTCTCTTCCAGTCTGCCACACTCTTGGCACTCACTCGGAGCTAAGCCGGATTCCCCTTGCCCCAGGCTCATCGAAGGCCCATTGTCTGGTTCCCAACTTTTTACAGTAGTTTGAGAACAACATCCACTATCCCAGCTCTGTTCAGAGAAATATGGACTGGGACCCCTATCTTAGACTGTGTCTTACCTCCCCTGAGCAGTGTGCCGGCCTCCGGGGGCAAGAAAGGGGCGCAGCCTAGCACCACTCCCAGTAGCGAGGTGGAAATACAGACACCACAGGGATGGAAGAGACCTAGGAAAAAAGGCCTTTTAAGTCAAGACTGAAGCCCATGTGATTTAACAGGGCCTGGGACAGCATGTTCAGTGCCTGTACCAGTCTGCAGCAGTTGGGGCTCTAGAGCTGAAAGGAGAAGCGGACACATGCCCCCATCCCTAGTTCAGAAGCCATCTCCAATTGATAGCCACTTGCAAATAAAAATTTAGCTTCCTCCAAGAAACAAACTTCCTCACACGCAGCAGTAGACAGCAGAAGGGAACAAACTCAGGGCATCTTCCGAGGTGCCTTGTCACAGGATGTTGGGTCAGGGCTCTTCCTAGTACAAATTTTTATTTTATTACTTATTACTCCTTTTATTTTATTATATTTGTTCTCTCGTTTTACTCTATAGGTTCGTTGCACACACACGCGCACGCGCGCGCACACACACACACACACACACACACACACACACACATTCTGGCTTCCAGCTCCGTACTTTTATGAGATTCCAGGGTTTGAGAATGAGCGGGTCTCTGTTTCTTGTGCCTTCTCTCAGGTTCTTCTCCTTCTACTGGTTTGATTTGTCCAACTCCAACCTGTTAGACTTTGCTTTATACATTATATTCTATATTATTATATTATATCATATCTATTCCATAGAAGCTGTTTGTTTTCTAATGAGAGGCAGGAAGGGGGCAGGGGGAAGTGGGATGAGTAGAGGGAGGGGAAACTAATCAGGATATAGTATATAAGGAAAGAAATCTATTTTCAATAAAAGGAAAAGGTTTTATTGTTTTTAGGATTTAAACCAGGGCATCACTAGGTAAAGTATCCAAGAGAAATGTAGCCATGCCTGGGTCTAGCTCTGCTTAACCCTTGACTCACACGTGGGGTTTAATGGTCTCCCCGAGAGCTCAAGACTTTGGAAACGCTTGGGTTTCAGTGTGTGCCATGCTCTTTCCATAGGAGAAGAATGTAAGGAGTCTCGGGCCACAAGGAGGCTCAGGGCACAAGGAGCCACTAGGTGAGGTAAGGGTCTGGGTCACGCAGCCTTTTGGCTGTAAGCTTGTCACAGTGGCAAGGGTAGGTGTCTGTCTTAGTTAGGGTTTTACTGCTGTGAACAGACACCATGACCAAGGCAAGTCTTATAAAAAACAACATTTAATTGGGGCTGGCTTACAGGGTCAGAGGTTCAGTCCATTATCATCAAGGTGAGAGCATGGCAGCATCCAGGCAGGCATGGCACAGGAGGAGCTGAGAGTTCTATGTCTTCATCCAAAGGCTGCTAGTGGAAGACTGATTCCAGGCAACTAGGGTGAGGATCTTATGCCCACACCCACAGTGACACACCCATTCCAACCAGGTCACACCTATTCCAACAAGGCCACACCTTCAGATGGTGCCACTCCCTGGTCCAAGGATATACGAACCATCACAGTGTCCATCAGCAGCACCCATGTGAAGGTTTGGTTTTATCAGTTATTGGGCTAAATGAAACAAGAGTCATACAGGCAAATGTCACTCAGGTACCTGCCAAAGTAGAGTCTCCCCAGAGTCCCCCAGTACTGCCCAACATGGCTATCCTTCCTTCTCAGTGTTGACTCAAAGGTTTCATTTACCAAGTGCCCGAAACTCACCCTTAAGAAGAGCAGTTTTCCTGTCATGCACCTGGGGAAAATGTGTTCCAGGATTTCCATTTTTACATTTCCTTCCTTCCGGAAAGCGATAAAGCTAAATCACATTATACGCAGGTTCATACAGACACAGCCCAACACTGACACACCGTGTCTCCTGTTTTCTTGGATACCTACATGGGAAATCAAGCTGGGAAACTGCACTATAACACACAGCGTCATGCAACATTAGGATCCAATATTACTAACCCAGCATGCCACCAGTTTACAAGTGCAACTCTGGCTTCCTGAATTCACATTACGGAGTCCGGCTCAGCTCTCCCACCATGAAGATATGCTGTCTGGCTTCTATACCCCATAAATTAATACCTAGCTTCCGCGATCAAGGTCTCCATTGCATTTGGAGAAGAGTGGGTGTTAAAATCGGAACACCTTTTGGTTTGGAATTTGGGGGCATCAAAGCTTAATGTTCTTCGTTCTTAAGCCCATCTTGATCCCATGGTTCTTCACCTATATAATTAGAGAGAGAAACTCCATAGCGAGGATTTTTTTTTTTTTTTGGACTAAACAGTCTTATGCACAAAGTGGCTTCCTTACTATCCGATTTGTGGAGAATGTTAAGATCCATTCATTGTTTCCTTTGTATTTCTCTGGTTGACTCAGGTAGCCGAAAAGCTGAAAACTGTATTCCCTTGGGTGAGGAACAAGGTGGGGGTGTTGCCTGGGCTTTGATGCTAATTGGCAAACACTGAGAGGAGGTGGTATGGGAAAGGAGCAAGGGGACGGGTGGCCTTCAACAACCCCTTTGTTCTGGGACAGTGACAACTTTACATGTCTCAGAATCACAGCCACCCTGAACTTAAAGCAAACTGGATTTGAATGGATGGCTTGACCACATCATAGGAACAACACTAAAACAATCCGAAAACCAGTTGGTCTTAAATCACCTTTCATCAAACCTGGAGTCTCCACTTAAAAAGTTAGTGAGATAGCTCAGCGGTTAAGAGCACTGACTACTTTTCCAAAGGTCCTGAGTTAAAATCCCAGCAACCACATGGTGGCTTACAAACCATCCATAATGAGATCTGATGTGCTCTTCTGGGGTGTCTGAAGACAGCTACAGTGTACTTACATATAACAATAAATAAATCTTTGGGCCAGAGTGAGTAGGGCTGGAGCGAGCAGAGGTCCTGAATTCAATTTCCAGCAACCACATGATGGCTCACAACCATCTGTACAACTACACTGTACTCATATGCATAAAAAAATCTTTAAAAAGAATTAAAAGTTATACTGAGACTTTTTGCAGTGGGGAAATCTCACTATGAGACATACATTTATTTATTTTGAAAAGATTGACTTTATTTTTAATTATGCACATGTATGCATGCCCACTTGAGCACGGGTGCCCCTGAAACCAGAAGATCCCCTGGAGCTGGAGTTAGACATGGTTGTGTGCCACCTGACTTGGGTGCTGGGAACCCAACTTGGTCCTCTCTAAGAGCTGGAAGTGCTCTTATCTGCTGAGCCTTTTCTCCAGCTCCTGTCCTGAGACTTTTCTATGCCCATCTGTAACTATGTATCCACTGAGTAGTTAGCCCATCATATAGGTCAAAGGATTCTGTTAATCACTTTTAAGCCTCCACCGGTGGTAGCAGCTCTTGCATATGAATCAAAACCGCCTCTCCTATGTTGGAGTCTGTTCTGTATCTTCTTTTACAGTGGTGAGGGAACTCACTGTTGTGGACACTTCTAGAACTTCCCTTCTTGTAGCTACTCTGAGGTATCTAACTAGTTTCAGAGTCTCTGTAGGCAGCAGGGCATTAGCTGTCAGTACAAGGGATGTCAGGTCTTCCCGGCGTCACGAAAGGATGCTTGAGTCTAGGTTTTCTGCTAGTCAGCTCCACACAAATAAACACCGGGTGTGTGATGCGACTGTTTGCTTGTTTGCTCTCTGTCTTGGTACATGAATCAGTTCCGAAGGGGCTTTGGTCAGACACCAAAGGCTCTTGGTTGTAACAAGCACATGCCAAGGATTCCCCCGCCAACTTCAGTCTCAAACATTACATCAGATTTTCATGTCAGGAGGACCGGATTTCAGTTGTGGAAACAGTTGCCATGGTTTCACCGTGATTAGGGTGAAGGGCAGAGGTAGTGGCTGCAAAACTGACCTGGGTCAGAGATGTTAGTGATGAGGAATTGTTACAGAGCAGAGCTAACCCCAGCAGAAAGAAAGCTCATCGAGACAGTACAGGAAGTGCTCCACGCGTGCGACTCTGCTGCCCTCTAGTGTCTCTGGATGAAGTTGAACCTGGGACCGTTTCTTCCCACCCACTCAGGGTCACAGATCATATACACCACTACCTTAGTCAGCCACAGCAACCATAACACAGGTAGACAGAATTCAGTGAGCGCCATTATTGGCTGAACAGGATAGAAATTGATTATCAGAAAGAAAGAAACTACACCATTCTTCCAAAATTAGCCACAGCCAGGATTAACCAGCTTCCCCACTCACTTCCTGGGAGCCTGTGGGTAAAATTCATCGCATGCTCAGATGGCTCTTCGGATTGTCTTCTCTGAGGTTCCTGGGGTCCAGTACCAGCCAGCTCTCTGTTGGGTCATTGTTCCTAAGCCCTTTAAATCCCCCAGGGACAAACGGAGCTCTCCCTTCACTTCTTCCACCCACTTCTGCTCAACTCCGAGTTCCAAGAGCTTTGCAGAAAGTGGTCTGTGTTTGTCCTAAACCAATATTTGTTGGACATAAGAATCAACGAATGAGTGGCATAGTAACTTATTGGCATATTTATTCAACAATCATGGTTATGGCTGATTAATTAACGACTTCTTAATTAGCCATGCCTGTTATCCTCGGTGCTGTGGGTCTGTGTCTTGCTCAGGCAGCAGAGTTTAGGCAAGTATGGTTTTAGAGGAATTCTCTTCCAGCTTCTACCATTCGAAACCTGCTCGCTGGTTTAGTTTAGTTTTGAGTTGTGTTCTTTGTAGAGTGTGGTCACTTTGTTACATAGTATGGAACTGTCAATCACTTGGGGCTTGGATTTCACAGTTCTGGAGTCCTGAACACAGGGAGGGGCTTCTCTCCTGTGATCTCATTGGATGGGGGAGATCAGGTTTCAGGGCCTCCCAAGAAAGAGGGGTCCTAGCAAATAACCCTGAATTTGCAACTGCCCCCTCCTCCCCCACCCAGTCCCATACAGCTTCATACTGTTAGGTCAGCCCTCACCAAGGATGAAACGAAGCCAGCTCCTAGCTGCACTGGTGCTGATATGACTCTTGACCATCTGCCTTCCAGAAGGATCTGCAGATCCCCTCTGGGGGGAAGATAATGTCCCCAGAGCTTCAAACAAACTTCAAAATTTTAAGAACGTGAGCCTCATAGTCAACAAAATTGTACAATCACGACAATATCTCCCCAGCCACTGTAGACAGCAGGGGTAGACCTTGGGGGATCCAAATGGACAGCACCTGCCCTACCAGGAGCACAGGGACATTGCATGTTAATAGTATTTAAGTATTTATTTAGCATATCTAGCAATATCAAGACTTCAAGTAAATATATATTGTGAGTACATAAAAATTTCAAAGTACAAAACAAAAGTGAAATAAACCCTGAAGTTTATGGTGAACTAAACCAGAATTTTATTTAACTTTGGAAGAGTAAGAGACAAAGTGTTTCCTAAGCAGCAAAGAGATTGTGTTAAATGATAATACTATGTCAGGAAATTTAAATGTATACAAATAAGTTCATGCATATTTATGAAAATTTATATTCAAAAGTTACTTTAGTACACTTACTATGGTCGTTGATACATTAAATTAAATTAGAAATAAACAATAAAAAGATTAATAGGAAATTTTAATGTATGTAGAAATTCAACAATAGTCTAAAAACTCATTAGAGAAAGGAATCATAAATAAAAACATAAACAAGTGATAAAAAATACTATATTAAAGCTTTTGAAATGTAGCTGGTGGTTTCTTTAGAGGTATATGTATCATTCTGAGTGAGTATTTTAGTAAAAAAAAGGAGGCTAAAATTTAATAATTTAGCTATTACAAGCAGTCGTGGGAAAGGGCAGACGAACCGCAGAGAAAGAATAGAAAAGGAAACAATAGAAAGAAAAGCAGAATGATTGAGTTAGGAAACAGCAGACTCAGCTAAGTCAGGATTGTTTCCTCCGATAGTAACAGCACAGTGCTGTTGGGAGTGACCCAAGGGAAGTAAAAGATAAGATACACTATCAGTATCAGATGTCATATGGCACGCCAAACATCAGTAAGAAGCCACAGTAAGAATGTATCAGCAACAGTTTTACATCCATCTTCAGTCCAGAAATGAGCTACAATAGCCCTACCTTTGGTTTTGAGTGAGTGAGCTTGTTAAGCACGCAGCAAGCAGACCTAGAACACACCGCAAGCAGCAGGCAGACGGCAAACACCAAGCAGATGCTGACACCATCCAGCAGAATAACAGGGGAAGCTAGACTTCTGGACTGAGAGAGTTCTGGGAAGAGAGCTCTGTCATTATGCAGGGCCTCTGGCTTCTTGTGCCTGAGACAGGTGCTTTTATGTCATGAGATGGGCGATAGCAGCCGCTGTTGGGAATGGGTTTCCTTTTAACGGTTCTCAAGAATTCAGTTTCTACTGCTCTGAGCTGTTTGACCCAAGCGGGACAGTGGGTATCAGAGGACACTTGAGTCAGTCATGCTAGCCAGTTTACCATATAGTTTATGTTACAGTGAATACAGCTGAAACTTTAGAAGAAATAGCCAACATAGCTCATCAAAACTGATGTCAGAAGATTTCAGGCTCTACTTAATTATATTGACCATTAAAATCTTAGTCCATGAAGTGTAAGATACTGGTAAATCATTACATTTAAAGAAGTAATAATGTCAGCACACATAGATCCTTCCTGATGATAGAAAAAGAGGAAACCTGGCCCAATTCTTCTTGTAAATCTCTAGCTTGAGGAGAATGTTGCAAAATGAGAGAAACCATAGCCCTAGTATCTTAATTCCATTGCAGAATGGACCAGCAAATGTCAGTAAACCATAGCCCTAGTAGTATCTTATGTCCATTGCAGAATGGACCAGCAAATGTCAGTAAACAGAATCTAGCAAGGTTTATGTAAATATAAATTTATGTATTATGTATTATAATACATGTTATATACGTTCATGTAATATATAGTATGTGCAGTTTATAACATTTTATATATATTATAACTACAGTGAAATAAATGTAACTTGTTTCTATTTGCTTACATTTGTTTAAATTCCCTCTCTCTCTCTCTCTCTCTCTCTCTCTCTCTCTCTCTCTCTCTTTCTCTCACTCGGTCTGTCTCTCTCTGGGTGTGTGTATATGTTTGTGTGTGTCTATCAGTCAAACAGCGGCTCAAGAATCTTGAATATTTTCAAAGTAATCAGTGTGATTTATCACATTATTATGCACAGAACAAAAAAAATCACATGATGTTTTCAAAATATAAAATTCATTCACTTAAGTTTCTCACATCTCAAAGAGAACCTTATTATTCAAATATCTAAATGTTTACATGAAATTTACTGAGAATCCTAGACTAGAAAATACAGGACGATAAAGAAGCGAAGCCATAAAGGTTTGAGAGGAAGAGATTAAAACTCTGGCATGTAGATAACATGCTGGTGAATGACTGGGTGTAAGCGACCCCATGGTGATTACAGGACGCAGGGTCGGTAGCCCACTGTTCCTTCCATTTCTACAAGCATCCCATAAATAGTTAGGCAGTCAAATGTCTTAACATACTCACAACAGCAATGCAGATATAAATTAGATAAGATTGTAATGAAAGATATATAAGACCTCTATTTAGAAAACATCACAATTCAAAGGAGTTATTTCAATTTGATTTACATACATCTATGATGCAACCTTAGAAATATATTGATTGCATACATCTTATGGAAGTTGATAAACATAAAATTTATATGAAGAGTAAAGAGCTAAATATAGCCAGAAAAGTTTAACTAAAACATGGACGTGCCTGAGTTGCAGGCCTGGACAACCGGCTCAAAACAGCAGGGGCAGTAGGAAAAGGAATAGACTCACAAGATTTAGACTCCCCCCCCCCCAACCCCGCAATTTGTGGGAAAATGAAACATAGTAACACTGAAGAAATGAGTCTTCACCAGGTGCTTCTGGGTGCTCAGTGTCTGTAGCCGGCAGGGGCATGTAAATGAGAACTTCCCTGAGAGCATCCTAATGAAAACAAATGAATCCTGTGGGATGCCCCAGGGAGAAGGCAGCCCCATTCACTGCTGGTAAGAGTGTAAATTAGTTTAGCTACTGTGGAATTGGTATGGAGATTCCTAAGAAAAAACTGAAAATAAGAACTGTCATATAACCCTTCTTTGCAACTTCTGGGTACATGCCTGAGGGATTCTGAGCCAGTATACCACAGGAACACCTGCTTATCCATGTTTATTGCACACTGTTCATAATTAGCCAGACTTTAGAGTCTGCCTAGGTGTCCATCAACATGCATGGATAAGGAAACTGATAATAAATATGTATAGATTACATGTACACATACATATCTATAATTATATATGTGTATGTATATGTGAATATGTGTACTAGAGCTTTATTCACTCATAAATAACTAGAATGAAATTATGTCATTGTTGAAAACTCTTGTAATTGGTAATCATTAAGCAAGATAAGCAAGGCTCAAAGGAACAAATACTAGGTTGGTTTTCTCTTATTTGTGGATCCTAGGGTGTTTTAGATACATAGAACCACATGTACATACACACGCACAGTACACACACAAATATACACACATATGCATAGAAACACACACAGAAACACACATACATTCACAAACATACACACACAAAACATACAAACACATACACAAATATGCACACATTCATACAAACACACACACAAACATACAAAAACATACAAACACACAAATATACACACATTCATACAAACACACACATACAAACATACACACACAAAAACATACAAACACACACAAATATACACACATTCATACAAACACACACACAAACATACACATATGCATACAAACACACACAGAAACACATACACAAACACATAGACACAAGCACACATACAAACACATACACAAACACACATATATAAGCACACACTTACACACAGCACACATAGCAAGAGAGGAGACAAGTAGAAGCAAAGGAAGAGAAGAGAAAGGGGAACTGGGGGATGCTTGGAATACAAGCCGCACTTGAAGGAGATTACTTTATGAAACCCATCACCATGCACAATGAATATATGCCAATAAAAAGAAAACATATACTTTAGATGGATTATGTATGAAACTCTCATCAAATATGTTTAAAGATTTTTAAAAATGTAATATAGCCTACCATTTAGGGATTTGGGCTCTGGAGTCAAATGCTCACATTTAAATCTCAGCATCTGACAGCCCTCCGGTGATTTAGTATTTTCAATCTGTGAAACGAGAGAAAGTAGAATAAAATATGCTCTGTAATAAAATTCTTGATAAATAGTTCTTCATTAAGATTATGGATTCCGGAGGCTGGAGAGAGGGTGCAGAAGTTAGGGAAACTTGCAGCTCTTGCAGAGGGTACAACTTTGGTCTTCACCTCCAACGCTAGGCAGCTCACCACAGCCTGGAACTCCAGCTCCAGAGACTCCAACACCCTCTTCTGGACTCTGAAGACACCGCACACGTGTGGCATGCAAATAAATAAGGCATTTAAAAAATAAAATTGTGAACTTAGGTTTGTCAAACATGCCATGGGGGTTGGGGGTGGGGTAAAATGATAAGCCATAAAGTGTGAAGAAGACATGTCTGCAGTGTGTATGAACAGTGCAGTTCTCATATCTACATCTTTAAAATTCATAAGAAAAACAACTCAGAGAAGGTAGATAAACAGTCTGAGACGGGCCTTGCTAGAGACACCTAACAGAAAGACACCCAGTGAGAACTGAAATCACAGTATGGTTCTACTTTCCCACTACCACACTTGCTGAGGTGGAAATGACTATTTTATTAAAGAGGCCAGGGGATAGAAATGTCACACACTAAAGGCAGAAGTGCACACTGGCACATCCACTTAGATAAAGTGCCTAGCACCATCTAGAACGTGTATGTGTGTATGCAGAAAAATTGAAATGTCTATACCAAAAGACGCGGAAATACATGCACCTCTCTTTATTTCTCATGAGATTAAGAAAATGTTAAAACCTTGTATGTCCTCATGGCATTTTCACACAGGAACGCCAGCTAGATGTCATGGAAATGCACATCAACAGTCACGTGCCACATCTCAAAAACAGACTATGGCATGAAAGACGTCAGACTCCAAGTGTGAGTCACGAGGCACCAGATGTGACAAGGTGCGGGCCCAGGAGAACTCATCCGTGCTCTTAGATGCTGGGATAGCAACTCTGCTTTGGAGCAGGAAGAGCAGTGTCAGGGGCTTGGGGATATGAGTTGCTGGTGGCCTGCGGTCTCTTGATCTGCGCAGTGGTTGCAGCTGCCTAACAAGACCTTCTTAGGCTGCACTTGCTTTTCCTTAAGCCATACTACGTTGCCCAGCAATGCGCATGTAACCAATAGTCATGAAACAATGTAACCGAAGGCTGGAGGTGTGGCTTAGCAGGAAACAATGTAACCAAAAGTGTTGCTTCGCAGGGAAGAGTCTTTAGCAGCGGACCTGCAGTTTCCCACAGCTCACTGGAGTTCAAAACCACCCAGAACCTCAGTTCCAGAGGATCCTATGTGCCTTTCTGACTTCTTCTGCATCCCCCATGCTTACGAAGCATATACATAAACTCAGATGCATGCATATATAAACAACGCAATCTGGGGAATTTTACTCCATAGTATAAAGATGAAGTAATTGAAGGTATACAGAAAGGTAGAAAGACTTAGCTATGAAAATGTTAAAGACGGTATCATCTGCAACAGGGAAAATGGAAAATGTCTAAGGGAGAAACAAAAGGTGGTTTAGAGGGGGCAGTAGGAAAGCAGCAGCAGTCTCCTGAAGGTGAGACTCAAGGCTCGCAAGCCCACCCTGGCCCCAGTCCCCACCAGGTCAGTGCTGACCAGCCATGATCAAGGTCAGTCTCACCTTCAGCAACCACAGGAAGCCTTGGATCTCCCAGTTCTACCCGCCCTATAGTTAAGATGAGCCAACAGCAAATCACTAGGAGATACGCAATGAGAATGTGTGTAATTACGCAGGAGGGTTATCAACTGGAGGCTCTGCCACAACAAACTGATTTCTAGACATTATTGTCTTCTGTGTAGATTCATAAGAAAGTGAACTTGACATTTTATATCTGTTTGTGTCGACATTAGACAAATGTTATTTTTGAAAATGTCTGTGAACTGGGTTTATTATTTCGTATAGACAAGGTTCACAATATTCTTGCAGAAACGGTGACGAGGGAGAAAAGGTATTGGAGACCAGCATGAATAAGATTGTTGCAAAAATTGATGCACAAAATTAACTGGAGAAACCAGAGGTCTCTGGGCTCTTCAGCCTCCGATTCCTGGTTATCCAGGCAGTGTGGGGCATGGGCTTCCTTTTGTGACATGGGCCTCGAATTAGATTAGTCATTGGTTGGCCACTCCCACAAGTTCTGTGACATCACTGCCCCAGCGCCTCTTGCAGGCAAGGCAGATGGTAGGTTTTGGCAGATTGAAAGGTTTTGTGACTGGGTTGGTGCCTTGCCTGCTAATCTGGTTTCTGAATGTTCTCCTCTAAGGACCTTGGCTAGGGTGAGAGAAACTGAAAACTGTGACCTCTAGTGGACACGGAAAGATATTTGAGTTTTCATTTCTTTATTGGGATGGTGGATGACTCCAAGAAAACAGCAGGGCAGGTAACAAACTCACAAAGATTGACAGCGGTGCACAAGACCGGCACCAGTTCAAACCAGACAAAAATCTCAGCACAGAGAATGAATGGAAATGAACCCAAAGTCCCACCCCCTCATCAAGAAGCCTTCTGCAGGTGATACAGTCTAAGGAAAATCCATTTTCTTCCATGGCGGGCATATCAACCACCCCAGGGCAGGCTCCATGCTCAGGAGCAGTTGGCTAACACAAAATAAACTCCACAGTTTTCTTGGTGTGTGTGTGGGGGGAGATGGCTTAATTTATTATATTACTGCAAACATAAAAACCGTGAAAGTAAATGTTTTGACTTGAAAAGCTACAATTAGGTAGAAATACCAAGCTACCAAATAGCATTTCTTTTAGGATTCTGATTATATTAAATAAATTTGTCAGACCATACCTGACAAAAAGAAATTCTCTTCTTCTGAGTAGTACTTAAGAGATTTTAATTTTTGCTTTTTATTGTTCTAATTTGCTGTGCTTCTGGAATAACAACACAATTAGGCATGTTTGATGACTCGGGCCTGGCGTTCTTTTAAGAGCTGGGGGCCCGGCAGTCCCTGTGATGCCTGATGTGGGGGCAGGAAGCTAATGTGCTGCTGGCTGCCTCTTCTGTGATTTGGGAACCTGGGGAGGTGGAGGAACTGCTTCCTGTCGTTTGGCCACCCTAGTCCTCTAATCAAGGAAACCTCTTGGGGCTAGGGACTGATTGGTGGCTGATACGCATATACAGTGACAACTTTTCCAAGGAAAATAATGACCCCCACTTTTTTTTTTCCAGACCAGATTCCCACAGGAAGGCTCCCACAAGCTGGGTGTTTGGGTGTCTTGTAACTGAACTGGGTGGCAGAGGAAGGGAATGTTCAAGTCACTCCCCTGTGATCATGTCAAGTAATGACAGGATATTTCCTCTGTATTTTAAATTTTATCTTCTGTATATGAGCATTTTGGCTATGTATATCTGTGCACCACCTGTGTGCCTACGGGGCCAGAGGCAGGCATTGAATTCCTTTCGGAATTTTCAGATGGTTATAAGATGCCATGTGGATGCTGGGGCTCAGATCCGGGTCCTCTGTGAGAGCACCTGGTAACCTTCACCCTTGAGCCATCTTTCCAGCCCTGACCACTGGCTGTTTCTAATTTGGGGACTGCTAATGTTGCAGCTCACATGAAGTTTGTTCTTTGGTTTTAGAGGCATCCCCAAATGGAGTAGAGTTGTGCTTCCCTGTGCTGCTGTCAGTGGGCTGTGAAGTTTGAAGATAAGCATGGCTTACCTAGGTGCTCACTGAATGGAACCTGATGCTACCGCCATCTAGCGGTCAACTTAACCTTTTGTGTGTGGGGATCATGGCATCAGAAAGCTTTGCAAAAATCTTTTAAAGAATAACCTTTGGGGGGAACTATACAGTTGATTGAAAGACATAAATCTTCACCTAGCATAAATGCACTCAAGAGTGACTATTGTTCTTTTGGAAAGTTGCTAACTGTGTGTGTATGTATGGTGGTGTCCGTGGTATGTGTGCACATGTGCATGCAAGAGTGCAGGGTCATGTTTGCGTGTGCCTGTATGGAGGTGAGAGGTCACTGTGGCACGTCTTCCTCGATCACTCATCAGGGTCTCTCAGTGATTCTGGAGCTCCAAGGCCAGCGAGTGCCAGGGCCTAGCTGTCTCTCTGGGATTGTAGATGAGAGCCACTGTGCTCGGCTTTGACATGTGTCCTGGGGATTTAAACTTAGGTCCCCTTGCTTGTTTGCCTACTAAGCCATCTCCTCCGCTGAAAATTGCCTGTAGTTTTAGATTTCTGTATTACAAAAACCTGACAAGTACGTGAGTTGTTTTGTAGAGTGGGAGCTGGGTTTCATCAGGCTGTGCTGTGTACTTATTTTAAAGGTTACGTGTAGGGGATTAGTACACACAACCTTATTTGTCAGTTAAAGATAAAAAGAGAACACTACCTCTTACTAAGTGTATATCTTGTTTGAAACTGGCTTGTTCATTTTCCAACCTTATTAGATGGGGAGTAACTGACTGAGTTCCTGTCTGGTGGCTGGTACAGTCGGATTAGAACAGGCTAACACCAGACTTCTTTTCCATTTTCCACCGACCTCTCTTCCACTTCAGCAGCCTTGTGAGTGGGACTGGCTGACCCCACTGTTGAGGCTGGGAGCATTGTAGAGTATTTCATGAATTTGTTTTGCTCGAGAGTTATGGAATGCCTGTAGTGTGTCCCAGATGTCGCTGTCAGAGTGGGTGGTTCTTAAGTGTTCATTGGTGACTCTTTGGTGTTTCTGACCTTTCCCATGGCAGTTTGTGGGGAATGAAGTCACACACAGACATTTCTGGTGTCAGCATCCTCATTTAATCATGACAGCTGCTGGCCAGTGCTTTGAGAGCTGAGCAGTGTTTGCTAGCCTCTGAGTGCTTGCCAAGGTACCTAGGACACAACCAATAATCACTAAGTGATAATAACCTGGCTCCCAGTGTGTGTTGGTGACAATCCTTATTCTCATTTTGGGCGTACATAATCAACCATTTTCTGGAGTAAGCATCCCCAAATAAAATAATACACACATTGAAAAGTTTAAAAAAAAAAAGACTTCTAAAAGATTTTAAAGTGACTTCAAACACCTTAATCTCTATCAGAAGTTTACTGAGGTAGCTTAGTCACCTCCTTGCCATCGAACATTATTTGCTTTTTTAAAATATTTTATCTAAGGTTGCAAAGATTTTTCTCCTTGTTTCCACAGGTCTCTAGTAAATTTGGCACATATGGCCTTTTCTTTCTTTCTTCCTTTCTTTCTTTCTTTCTTTCTTTCTTTCTTTCTTTCTTTCTTCCTTCCTTCCTTCCTTCCTTCCTTCCTTCCTTCCTTCCTTTCTTTCTTTCTTTCTTTCTTTCTGTTGTTGTTTGTTTTTTGTTTTTTGTTTTTGTTTTTTATTTTCGAGACAGGGTTTCTCTGGACAGCCTTGGCTGTCCTGGAACTCACTTTGTAGATCAGGCTGGCCTCGAACTCAGAAATCTGCCTGCCTCTGCCTCCCGAGTGCTGGGATTAAAGGCGTGGACCACCACACCCGGCTGACCTTTTCTTTTAACATCCTACATGTTTTGACCTAATTGGAACCCTCTAGAAACTTTGTCTTTAAGTAGCACCATTATAGATGCAACAACTTAATTTAGGTGTTTTCTCTATGTTGGGATGGTCAACTGGGATCACTTACAGCTTCCATTCTTGCTACTGAGTGCCTTTGCATTGTAGGTATGGTGTATGCATGTGTGTATACATGTGCACACTCTCGGGCATGCACAAGGAAGCCAGCAGAGGACATTGGCATCCCTTCAGTCACTTTTCACTTTGTTCTTTTGAGACAGGATTTCTCGCCAAAGAACCTATAGTCTGAGGTTTGACTCTGTGTGCTGGCCAGCAAACTCCCGTCATCCTCCTAAGTGTTTTCCCAGTGCTGGGGTACCAGGCACATGAAGCCATGCCTCGTTTTTATTTAGGAAAGATTTGAACTCAGGTCCTTGTGTTTGTTCTGCAAGCCCTCTTAGTCACTGAGTCATCCACTTAGCCTGAGAATCTTTTATATACACACCACTTACACACTTTGGTTCTCTACCTCTTAGGATAGATTCTGAAAGGATGAATGTTAGGTCAAAGGTCTGTAACCTTGTTTACAATTCTTGATATTTTCTAGCAATCCTCTCTGTACAATGTATGCCACATACACTCCCATAAGAGAATTTTAGCATTTACATGAGGAAACTCGAGCCTCTGCCAACAGCACATGTTCCAGCTGTGTTGTTACATCCAGTGCTTATAAAGGCCTCCTGGGTGAGCACAGGCATGTGATGTTTTTGGGGTCGTGTGCGTGCACATGCGCGCGCATGTGTGTGTGTGTGAGTGTATGTGCCTGTGTGTTCGTGTGTGTATGTTGTGTTGACACAACCTAATTTTAGATACCAAGTTTAGCCTTTGCATTTCTTTTGCTTAATACTTCACCTGTCTCCTTTACGTTGTCCAACCAAAAGTAGCTTCCTTCTTGATCCCCCATTTCAACAGCAACCATTGCTCCCAAGCGATTCATTTATTTCAATCTCCATATAGAGAAAACTAACATTAACAACCATTTCATTTAGTCAAAAACTAACAACAAAAAAAGCTCTCAATGAAGCTATATCTCCAAGTTGCCAGCAGGGGGCACTGTGGGCCTTACTCTACTTCAGAAACAATCAGGCACAGTCAGGTTTTGAGATGGTTCCTCTTAGGGGCAGGGGCTGTCCGCTGAAGGAATATTAAACTAGTAGCCCATGTACAGAGCGCTTTTCCAATGAGACTCATTGGGTTTCTTTCTGCATGATTTATCCACACAAGTGAACAATTGTGTTTTAAAATGAATGTGGGGCCATGATTTAAAAAGACATTGAATTGTTTTAGGTGGGTATGTTAACGTCACACTCACTCCCATGGATATAAGGCCAAATTCACATTTTCCTTTCAGAGTTTAATAGAGCCAGGAGTCGATAAAGGTCACGAAGAAGCTCTGCACGTTTGTACACTTTGTTCTGTGGGAACTGTTGATGTATGGTCACATTAGCTCAGGCAGAAGGCTTGCTTATGCTCTCTAAAGTTGCCCCTCCCTGCCTGGTCCACGGCCATAGCTTCCTTAATGATGTTCTCTGCACCACTTCAATTCCCATGCTCACCTCAGCCTCTACTGCTACTGCATCCGGGATGAATGAATGGGACTAAACCCATCTCATCCCTTTCCCGAGACGCACTCGTGGCTCCGTGTGGGAGAACAAAGGCCTTCCTTGTGTTTTGGTCCAATGCTGACCTCACAGTCGAGCCTCTCCTGGTGCTACCTGACAGGCGCCACGCCCTGCTTCCTGACACCCGCGCTGCTGCTATGGCCCAGGAGCGCTCATCTTCTGCTGCCGTGTGAGTGGCCCCTCCAAAATCTGTGCGCTGGACAAGTCTCAGGCATGAACTTTAAGAGCTGGGGCCTGGTGGGAGGTATTCAGTTCACACAGGCCGGCCCTGCCCTTGTGCGTAGATTGATACTGTTATACAAAGGGACTGGGAGAGAAAAATCCCTCCGTCCCCAGTCTTCTGTGTGATACAGTGTTACATCCCCCCCTCCCCCCGCCCGGGGGTTTGCAGCAGAAGATGCTGTGTGGAACCAGGGAGTGAGTCTACTGACACCAAGAACTTCCCAGCTTCTCAAGCTGCCACGGCAGCGCAGACTGGACAAGGTGCCCTCCCTGCAAGGTGGACTCTGAGCTCTCTGCGCTCTGCTGCTCTATTCTGCTCTCCAGGCCCCACGGAGCTCTCTGCTATACCCGTTCTTCACCGTTTCTCCGAGCTAACTTTCCCACCCTCGGAGCTAGCATGGTCTTAGTCATTCTTCAAAAGCCAATTAACAGGTCGCTTCTCACTCACACCCTCCCTAAATCTCCATGTGTGATCTACCAGAATTCTTCAAAGAAGCAGAGCCCGGAAGGAACCACAGACGCCAGCCAGTCTAAAGCTAAAGGCTTGAAAATCCGGAGACGGGTAGTGTGGAAAACAGAAGAACACAAGGCCCAGGCTATAGTTAGACAACATGGCACTGATATGGATAGGTGGGACAAATCAGCTAAATTGTGACTAGCAGTGGACAATTTGGGGCCAAGAGTCAGCACAAGTTAGCTGATACCTAATGTCTGGGGAAGCCCAAAGTACAGAGTGATTTCAAATGCTATCTAATTTTTTTTCAGACACATTCGTGTCATTCTGTATAAACATGGCCTTGAGGGCAGAGTGGGTGTGTGGCTCTAGGTCAGTGTGCCCACCTCTGTGCATCCTGTGTGCCCATCTCTCTCTCTCTCTCTCTCTCTCTCTCTCTCTCTCTTTGTCTCTCTCTCTCTCTGTGTGTGTGTGTGTGTGTGTGTGTGTGTGTGTGTGTGCTTGATTGTGTATAAGATTATGCTTGAGTGCCTGCCTAGCAGTCTTTGACAGAAGTAAATAACACACATCTGCCCACAGCTCCTCAGAATCTCTTCACCCTCTTAGCTTCCTGGGACTGTCCTCCCTGCCACCCTCCTCCCTATGATGATCCTCCCTGCCACCTTCCTCCCTGTGATGGTACTCCCTGCCACCCTCCTCCCTGTGACAGTCCTTCCTGCCTCTCTTTTCCCTATGATAATTCTCCCTGTCACCCTCCTCCCTATGATGGTCCTCCCTGCCACCCTCCTCCCTGTGATCATCCTCCACCCTCCTCTTTTTCTGGCATGGGAGTGTGGACTCACAGAGTACACTGGTGTGAGACTTTGTGTCCAGAGTCTTAGAAATCTTGTTTCTTTTTAAAAATCAATTAACATGTTGAATTGTACACATTAATGAGATTTGGTGTGATATTTACATGTGTGTAACTAGTATGCAGTGATCAAATTCAACCTTCCATTTCATACCTTTCTTCCCCCTCTGCCTTTCCTATTCTGTTAACAGTTGACATTTTTTCTTTGACCCCGGGAAGCGAAAGAGAACAGGAACCTTTCAGCCTTTCTGTGCTGGCTGAGCTACCTATTCCATGTAACATGATATGTTCTACTCCTGGCCATGGCGCTGGGGATGACTGAATTTCATTCTTTTTGACTCTGTATTTTACCTCCTCATGTGCTGGTGGCCACCCAGGCTGATTCAGCTATTACAGAGTATGGCGATAACTGTGAGTGTGTGGCTATCTCGTCGGTATGTGATTTTATAGCCTTTAAGTGTGTATCTATGAGTGGTGTAGCTGAAGCACAAACCTATTGTGATCTGTGCTAATCTATTATGGAGATCTATTACTAGTGTTTGGAAGAACTCCTATGCCACTCCCTGGAACAGCCATCCTAATTCCTATTCCCATTACTGGCCACGACATTTCCCTTTCTACACATCCTTCTTAGAATGTATCGATTTGTTATTTTTTGTAATTGCCATTTGACTTGGGGCGATGGCTAACACTAATAGATGGTTAATGCCCCTGAATCTTTTCTGTGCATTCATGGGCGGTTTGAGTTTCTTCTTTTGAGGTACATCTATTCCTGTCATCTCATTTTAAAATTAGATTACTAAGCTCTTTTCTTGCTAAACCCTGCAAATTCTCAATATTCTAGATTTTTTAACACTCTGCCAGGTTAAGAGCAGCCTAATAGCTTCCCATGCCGTGGTGGACTGTCTCGTTAGGCCATTGATCGCTGTCTTTTCAGTCCACGGCTCTTTTAGTTCCTCGTATCTGTCAGGTTTCACTTTCAGTTTTTTCCTCGAGTCCTTTTGAGGTTCTCCCTAGAGACCACAGCCTAGAGCATCTTTTATAAACGTCACACCCGTGTCTTCTTTAAATCGTTTTGGAATTTCCTGTCTGATGGTTGGGTTTTGATCCTGCTTGAGTTGACTTCATGTGGAGTGGAGAAGAGTCAAGGGCCTGTGGTCTTCACATGCATCCGGTTCGCTCGGCACCATTTCCTGAAGGCGTTGTTTTCTTCGATGTGTGTTTTTGTTTCTTTGCCGGGAAATGTCTGTGGATGTGTGGGTTTCTGCAGTCTCCGTTCTTTCTCACCTGCTCCTGTCTCTCTTTTGGTGCCTATGCCCTGTTGCTTCAATGGCTGCAACTTTGCAGTATATTCTGCAGTGAGGCCATGATGCTCCCTCCTTTTTCTCTGGGCTCAAGATTGCTTTGGCCATTTGTGATGCTTTGAATAGGTTTGGCTCACATAGATTTATGTCTTTGAATGCTTGGCCATACAGAATGGCACCACGAGGAGGCATGGCCTTATTGGAGGAGGCATGGCCTTGTTGAAGGAAGTTCGTCACTGTGACAAGCTTTGAGACCTCCTATGCTTAGGTTCCGCCCAGTGGGGGAGGGAGCCTCCTCCTGGCTGCCTGCAGAAGACAGTCTCATCTTGGCTGCTGCCTTCAGATGAAGATGTAGAACTCCTAGCTCCTCCAGCGACATGTAAGCCTGTACCCTGCCATGCTCCCCACCATGATGATAATGGACTGAACTTCTTAAACTGTAAGCCAGCTCCTATTAAATGTTGTCTTTTCTAAGAGCCATTTGTCACGGTGTCTGTTCACGGCAATGAATCCATAACTAAGACACTAATCCAGGGGTTTGTGTTTGTATTCCAATTTTAGAGTTGTTTTGTCCAGCTCTGGAAGGAATGACATTGGTACTTCGATGAGGGATTCATCGAATCTCTGAATTATTTCTGATAAATGAACATTTTTAAGCAAGATTAGTTCTTCCAATCCATGAACTTAAAAGGGTTTTCTTTCAGTTTGTGATTTCTTTGATATTTCAAGGTCCGCTTTCTAGAAGGCATTTCTTCCTTTGGTTAAGTTCATTCTTAAGCACTTTGTCCACTTCGCTAGTGGCACCACAGTGACATGGTTTCATGCTATTTTTCTTTTAAAAATATTTAGTTACTTTTATTTCTGTATATCAGCATTTTTTTTTTCCTGAGTGAGTGTGTGTGCGCTACGGGCATGCAGGAGCCTTTGGAGGTCAGAAAAGTACATGGAATCCCTTGGGGCTGGAGTTAGAAGTAGTTGTGAGCCATCATGTAGATGCTGGGCTCTGAACCCAGGTCCTCTGCAAATGCTCTCAACCATGGAGCCACCTCTCCATCCCATCTGATACTACTATGACTCTTTCCTCATAGTTACAATGGCTGTCTTGTACAGTGCAGGGCACCTAGCAGGCTTAGCTCTTACTGAGCTAAGCTGAGTTTGTAAGGTAGCTGCTTGAGTTACAAAGATGGGAGTATAGCTCTTGGAGCAGTCTAGACTCAAACTGCCACTCCTCTCAGGATGACACCCTGGGTTGTCAGGGATGGGTTGTAAGATCCTTCACCACCCCCTTGCAAGGTCTCGGATACATTGTTGCACTCATCCCTGCTGGATACATCCTTGCCTGCACTATCACCTTCAATCAGGTACCAGGCTGCACACCGCTCATGTATGCTAGACAAAAGCTGACAGACTGAACTAGTGATCAATCAGGTTTGTCATATGGAAGAAGAGAAATGGAAGACCATTGGACATAGAAGGGAAATGGGAATAGATCTGGATACCTATGCCTCTGTCAACAACTTCTGTTTCTGCCTCCAGTCGTAGAAATGATTATCACTGAAATACAATTGCCAACTTTCTATAGGCTGAATGTTTCTAAGAGAGCAATGGCTTCCGAGTGGCTGTGCCACCTTGAAGTCTGGAAAGGAAACATTGTTCATGCAGAAATCCATGGAGTCTGATACTTTGCAATGTGTGTTGTTTGCTTCAATATTAAACTCTGTATACTGACCCTGTGTTCACATATGGAACCATGGCCACTAACAGCTTTCACCACAGGAGGAATTGTGCACATGCACAAACATGGGTCCCCACCCACCTGCATTCCACATAGAGTAGAATTCCATTTTCCTGCTGATCGATGTGGCTCTTGCGTTACCATGAACCATCTGTCTCCCAAATGGCAGTTCTAGTGTTTCAAACACATCTCCAATAATCACTTCCCCTAAACACATTAGTGGGAAATGATGTAAAAAATAATTAAGCATGGCTACCCACTGCATTAGAAACTGATGATAATCTGTGTTTTATAAATTAGAGACATAGATGAAGATGCTGCTACACATGGGTCTCCTGTCTTGCTGTGGAGGAATACAGCCTGGTAAGAAAAATGTTTGAGAACTTGGTGCTGAAAAGGGAAGAAGAAAGAAGTGAATACTTTAAATAAAAGACAGAGATACTAAGGGCTGGAGAGATGGCTCAGTGGTTAAGGGCACTGACTGCTCTTCCAGAGGTCCTGAGTTCAATTCCCAGCAACCACATGGTGGCTCACAACCATCTCTGATGGGATCTGATGCCCTCTTCTGGTGTGTCTGAAGACAGCTACAGTGTACTCATATACATAAAATAAATAAATAAATAAATAAACAAACAAACAAACAAATAATAGAGATACTAATAAAACTGGGCACAGGAGATGGCTCCATGGTTAACACTTCTGACCACTCCAGTTAAGAGCCTGGGTGGTGTTCATCCATATCAAACTGCTTATAACCACCTGTAACCCCAGCTCCAGGGAATCTGAAACCACCTGGCCCCTGTGGGTACTTGCATGTACATGGTGCACATAAACTCACACAGGCAAAGCAGAGATAACATATATAGGACTATTGGGGGCTGGAGAAAGCTTGCGTTCCTCATTCAAGGCAAAACATCCATGGGATCTATCTTGTGTTCTACAGGGTTGGTGAGTAGATGTTAAATATACAAAAACCAAACCAAACCAAACCAAACCAAAACAGAAAGCCTTTAAAGATAATGAACTACAGAAAAAAGGGTCAGTAAATTCGTTTGTTACTTAATAGAATACTAAGAAACATGGTCTCCATGAAACAGAAACAGACATGCACGCATGGTTAACTAGAATAAAAAGATTACAGTCTAAGCCAGAGAGGAAGCCTGACTGATTACCCATGACCTGTGGGATAAGAGGGGAGGGCTACATCTGTGTGGGAATCACTAAAGATAGAAATTGCCAAAATTCAATTTAATGCTACAATAATATGCTTTTTAAAAAAATATATTTAATAATTAGAGGCTAGAGAAGTGATGCAGCAGCTAAGAGCACTTCCTGCTTTGCAGAGGACCTAGGCTCCATCCCCAGCACCTACATGGCAACCCTCTGTCATCCCAGTTCCAAGGGATCCAGTACCTTCTTATGGCCTCTGCAGGCACTGCACACACACGATACACAGGTGTATCTTATACATAACTTATACATACTAAACACTTATACATATAAAACAAAATAAATAATTCTGAAGAAATAATTCGAGGAGTTTAGCAAGTGTTTAAAATGGGAGTGGTAATAAATACAGGGAAAAGCAGGAAGCAGACAATTCAGTTAACATTTTTACAAGACTCCCCGATATTGAATCACATGTCGAGAATTTAACAAGAGAAAGTTCTGCAGAAACATGTTTTAATAAGAAGGGATTTTAGTGGCAAACGCAGAGGCAAGAAAACATTATATTCTCCAGTGGGATCAAAGAGTTTCACTCACACCTAGATATAACCATGAAATAAATCATTTTAATTGTAAAATAAATCTACACATACTGTTTCATGTGATTCACAAATGACCCTCTTCAAACACCTCCTCCCCCCACCACAATCTCACATATTTGAATAACTCTACAGTTTCTTCTGTGACACTGAACTGCAGAGAAGAAGAAAGAAAGAGTTAAGAGAGAAACTGGTAGATGAGAATTCATGTGAAAGAACAAGAGAGCACGCTTGAGTACTGTGATGGTTGGTATATACTGGGCCCAGGGAGTGGCACTATTAGAAGATGTGGCCCTGTTGGAGTAGGCGTGGCCTTGCTGGAGTGGGTGTGGCCTTGTTGGAGTAGGTGTGTCACTGTGGGTGTGGGCTTTAAGACCCTCACCCTAGCTTCTCTTAGCAGCCTTCAGATGTAGAATTCTCAGTTCCTTCTGCACCATGCCTGCCTGGATGCTTCCCTGTTCCTGCCCTGATGATAATGGACTGAACCTCTAAAACTATAAGCCAGCCCCAATTAAATGTTGTCCTTACAACAGTTGTCTTGGTCATGGTGTCTGTTCACAGCATTAGAACACTAAGGCAGGTACATGTGTGGTAGACATGTTATACATACATATGTGTTTAGAAATGCTCAGAGGAATCGCTTCAGTCATCAAAATGGTTTGTAATGGGAACTTGAGATAAGGCAGAAACAGCACACAAATTTCTTCTGCCAGTCACAGTCTGTCCTGGGGAAATAATTTTATATGCGTTGATTATTGCACTGAAAGTAATGAAGTCATGGTGCTTTGACCATATATTTTAGACAAATTAACAGGCGTCATCTCCAAAAGAGACATACAACATTCAGGTCTTTACCCATTACAGCACGTTAGCAAAGATAAGGAATTGAGAAGGGGCCTATGATAATATCCAAGGGATGAAAACTGTGAGTTTGCATTGAATATTATATATAAGAACATACGGAGAAATAGAAGAGAAAAATTCATCGTGAACTCTGAGAACCTCTACGTGGGGCTTAGGACTGAGCTCTGTGCTTCTTTGCGAATTTAGAACTTTCAAGATAAACCGTGAGGACAGGTGGAAAGGATCTAGTAACTTAACATTGTGGAACATCAAAGGACTTTTGAGAAATTTCTAATGTGATTCATAGTCACAATGTAATTTCTGGAATCCCTGGAGTGAAATTGAGTGCTTCCAATGTCACCAAGTCACCATTATTTCATACTAAACTGGTGCTAGTCACAATGGCAACTCGTCTACTTACCCTCCCTCACAGCCGAGTACAGCAGCCTAGAAGTGGTGTCTCCTGTCTCCTAAGAACAGGTGTAAAAGCCTTCATATTCATTTGCACAATTGGAGCATTTTCATGGGATTAGTGGTCAAGACACTTGCTTTATGGTGGGCTAGTTCATTCTCTGTGCCCTGGAGGACAAGAGGAAGACATTTGCTGAAGCATTCACAATGCCAAGTGCGGAGAGCCCGACAGAATCAGCTTTCAAATGCAATTCAAAAACTTAAAAACTGGATGGTTTCAGGCAAGTCAATTAACCTTTCTGAGTCCCTCCATTCTCCTAGAAGTGTGCGGTAAGGATTTAATGACATACACAGAATGCCTGGCCCATCAAAAACGTTGTGACTATTGATTCTCTTTCCCGTACCCTTGATGGCTTCAATACCTGAGCTGCTGATCCCTCCCACACCCTGACCTTGTCATATTTCCTATGCCCCGTGTCTAGACATGAGGGAGCAGTGTGCATTTGCCCTAAAACCCATCCAAGCGCCTTTCTCCATCCATGCTTGCTGAGCACCCAGACTCTCCTACACTCTTCCAAGAGCTTTCTGCTTCCTTGAGAACAGGCTCTGATTTCTCCCATTCTCCTTGCCTTTCGCCATTCTACCCGAGCTCAACAAGGCTGCCAGGGTTAGCAGGCAGCTTCTGGTATGGAAATAATGTCTATGCTAGCTCAGCACAACACAGGCCCCTGTGCTTTCTTTACCCCTTGGGTTAAATCATGTCAGAAGCTTGCTGATGAAGAAAGGGTGTAGGCTAAAGTTATTTTTTTTTCTTCAGTTTTTATCCCTCAGGGAGGGATAAGGTTTAAGGTTGGCTCAAGCCCAATTTGATCCTAAACCCTTCTTCTGCCCAAGTCTGTCCTCATCTTCTCAGGGATAAGTCGGAATGATCACAATCCCAAAATTAGCCACCATGGCCTTCCCTTGGGAACATCTTATTGCCTCTACAGTTCTCACATAATTAAAATCCACCCTTCATGCCTCAATTACAGTCCCATTCGGCCAGGAAACGTTTTCCCATTGCCTAGCCATCATGCCCCACTCCCCAGATGCCTTGCCCCATACCTCCTCACTCAGCTGTCCACAAATAAAGACACCAGCCAGAGGTAGGAAAGGGCTGACTCTCAAGGCTCTCGTTAGTTACATTATCTTGAGATAATTTTTTTCTTTTCTTTTTTTTTCTTTTTTTTGAGATAAGGTTTCTTTGTGTAGCCTTGGCTATTCTGGAACTTACTCTGGCTGGCCTTTAACTCACGGTGAACTGCCTTCCTCTGCCTCCTGAGAAGTAATTCTTTTCTAAGTAACAGTTGTCTCATTTTTGTTAAGCAGGCACACTGATAACACACTCTCCTGGACATACTATGAGGGTTAAATGGAACAATGTAGAGACTAGACTTAGGAATGTTCTTGTCATGTAATGAGGTGTTTACAAAGCATGTTCTAAGTTCATTACAATCACTGCATGCTTCTTTTTTAAAGATTTATTTTATGTATATAAGTGTTTTTACAACATATACGCCTGGCACCATCTGCATGCATGGCGACTGCAGAGGTCAGAAGAGGGTTCAGGTCCTTTGAAACTGGAGTTCCAGACAGTTGTGAGCTGCTGGTGGGAGCTGGGAACCCAACCCGATTCTTCTGTGAGAGTAACCTTTATTGCTGAGCTGTCTCTCCAGCCTCCACTGTAAGAGAAGGTGAATCATTCATTCTATCATCTAGCCCCAGATACCCCAGGATAAATCCAACCCAGTGTTTCACCTCAAGGTCCTGACATCTCTCAGAGGGACACAGAAATGTAGACAGCTTTGCCATGATGCAACATGTGTGACACGCTGAGGATCTTTCATCTAGGAACCAGTCAGGGGTGTGACAGCAAAGACTTCCCTTTGGTTGCAGTATGTTTCCTTCACATGTTCTCGGCTGCTCACTGGAGCCTCTGGTCCCAGAGATTATAGTCAGAAGCTATGGCTACACAGGGGTCTGGAGGGAGCTGAGCTGTGCCCTGATTTCAAGACCACAGCAGCCTCCTCCCTTGCTATAAGGGAAGTGGAGCAGCTTTTCAGCTCAGGCTGGGGAAGCTTCCAGGAACCCAGCCAAAAGTTTAATTGATCCAAACTAATTACTGGAGGATGACATTGAGTTCCAACTCGGATGGCAGAAGTTGAAGGTCATATGATACCTCCTCGATCCTTTCCACCCTGCAGGGCTGTCTACACGGCAGCGAACAAGGGGAGGGGGAGACGTCATTGGAAGACATTTAGAGGAGGCAGTCTCACAGATGTCCTTTTCAATATGCGATTAATCGTAATACCTCTGGATCATCACACAGACTTTTGAAAGCATCTGGATACAGAAACAGTGTCCAATTAGCTCAAGGGATTACAAGAGCCTGTGAGCACAGTCTCAGCGAGGGCTGAGAGTCCCATGTAAGCCAGCTGGCCTTTCTCTGATGCCAGCAGACCCAATGGTGGTAGGACAACATATGGTCTTTGAGGACCATGGTAGAGTGTGGGCAGCTCTTCATAGCCCACAGGACTACAACTCAAAGGCAGCTTCCTGTATCCCCACCTTTGCCTTCACATAGCTTGATTTTGTCCATTGGCACCCAGCTGCCTACCTGGTTAATCCCAGTGATTCTGCCAAGCCACTGCTTATGTCTTTAGCCATGTTTTCCTGTTATATAGTAGATCACTTTCCAGGGCCTCTATTCACAGGACATCTTATGGTTTGTTTGTTTCTACGTCAGTGTATAGATGTCGCTGTGTTTTATGTGTCAAGGGCAGGCAGGGACTTCTCTGTCCCTACACTCAACACAGAGTTCTTTTATATTCTGGCCACCAGTCCTTGCTCTTCTTTAATTATTTCACTGTTAAATGTTCTCTTATTGCTGCTCTTGGGCTTTCAACATTTATTTTTAACCGTGTGGTATACCACTATGCATTATTTTATTACCCAAGGGTAAGAGCTGTCAGTAAGCTTATCAATCTATACAGTAGTGATAACGTCTGAGCCTATTCCATCTTTTAGAATATTGCCTATTTAATGGATCGTTCATAAAATGTAGTAATACTTATATAGACTTATATAATTTACTTAATTGTAAATATATACGTCCATAATTCACTTACAGTGGGATTGCCTTTCAATGAGACCATCAAGGGAAATAGATGATAAACTAAAGGTGCATTAATACACCTAATCTACAGAACACCGGTGTTTAGTCACCTAACTCTCAGCTGCTCTACAGACTATGCAGCTTCGTCCCACTGGTCCTGAAGTTGACTGTGAGCTGTGGTTCAATCCCAAAAAGCGAACAAAGAGAGGAGGTGTTGCCAGACAACATATCGTCGGCCCAGGGAAAAACAAAAGCTCAAAATCCCAAGTACACATTCCATTGAGTGCACACTGCCTTTGTGCTACCATACAGTTAAAAACCATAAGCGCAAGCATTGTAAGCTGAGGACCGTCTGACACCTCATGTTAGTGTGGCTGCATTTAAGAAGTGGCCTGGTAGATTGCTACATACATGCAGGATGACCAGCTCAGGTTAGCGACCTGGGCCTCTCCAGGCTTTGCCCACCAATGGTATGTTTTACAGGAGAGTTTATGTTCCAGATGGAGACTTCAGATTGTCCAGACACACTCATGATCAAAGAACCTGGCCCTCCGTTATGCCTATATAGGAGGCTAGAGGTTTTGAGTCTACAAACAAGGCCAGCCTTTGAACCATTTGCTAGGTTAGGCTCTACATACAGTGAGATATGACTCTTAGAAGCAACAGAATGACGGAGTCTGTTTTCTAATCCACTATGCTAATAAGTTTTTTTAATTGGAGGAGTTACTGTAAGATGTACATTAATTTCTACCATTTTGTTGACTTTCTGGCATCTTTTTACGTCTCTTATGACTAATAGTTGTTGCAGGATATTTGATCACACTGTGAACCCTGAGACTGTATTCTGGAAAAACCTGTCTCCAGCTGTGGTGTGGTTCAGCCCTAGCAAACGCCGTGAGTCCAATAGTGTTGCAGGATATTTGATCATGCTGAGATTGTGTACTGGAAAAACCTGTTCAAATTGTATGGCTCAACCCTAGCATACACCTTTAATCCCAGAGCTTTCTGTTTATTGTAAACAAGATTGAGTGAAGTCAACCATGGGTCAAGAGGCAGAACAAGCAACCAGCTGACAGGGAGTGGACATAGGAAGAAACCATAGAGGGTGACAGGAAGTCAGGAGGACAGATAGATGAACAGGAAGCAGAAAGGAGGGACACTCAGTAGGACGGGAGAAGGAGAGCTGATTTTTCCCTCTTGGGACATCCGTTGAGGAGGAAGGTCAGTTGGGTGCTTTCTCTGCCTCTCTGAACCAGCAGGCTTTTACCTCAGCATCTGGCTCCTGAGACTTCATTTGATAAATTGAGCAGTTGGGAATTTTGTTTTAAAAAACAAAAAAAAAAAATTGTCCTAGCACTGTTCACTTATTCCATGTGCACCCCGGGTATGTTTATCTTTCTCTTCAAACTGAAGTATCCTCCAGAGAGCTGGCTTAGTTTTCTATTTCTATTTAATTTCTATTTCTATTAATATTTCTATTAGTTAATCTATTATTAATCATGGAAATTAATTTTACTTATCTTTTAACTTTAATGGATATTTTTGTTGGGTATCACATTCTGGGTTGATAGTTGATATCTTTCAGAACTTGGAGTTTGTCGTCCAGGTTCTTCTGTCTTTAAAAGTGTCTGGGTCATCCTGATGGGCCTGCCTTTGCAAGTGACTTTCCCTTTCATGCAGCTTTTAATACCATCTCTATTCTGTGTTTTTAATATATTAAGTATAATATGTCATGGGAGTTCCTTCTCTGGTCCTGTCTATTTGGTGTTCTATATGCCTGCATGGTGTGGAAATGTTCTTCTATGGCTTTATTAAGATTATTCTCTATGCCTTCACTCTGATTCTTCTTCTTCCTCCTCTTCCTCCTCCTCTTTCTCTTCCTCTTATTTTTTCTTCTATGTCTATAATTTGAAGGCTAGTTCTTTTCATAACATCCCAAAGCTTGCCAATGTTTTACTTACACACACACACACACACACACACACACACACACACACAAATATATAGCTATAATTGAATTTCACTGAATGATCCAATTCCTCTATTTTGTCTTCCAGCCTTGACTCTGTTTTCTGTATGATCTGTTCTGTTGATGATGCTTTCCACTAAAGTTTTTTTTTTTTTTTGTATGTGTGAATTGCTGAATTTTCCATTCCAGCTTCACATCAGATTGGCTTCTCTTCAACAATTACATCTCTTTATTGAATTCAATTTTTATATATTGGATTGACTTCCTCATTTCATTATGTTCTCTCTCTCTCTCTCTCTCTCTCTCTCTCTCTCTCATTGCTTGTATACAGTTATACTTACTCTTTTGAATTCTTTGTCTGGAAGATCTTTCAGGTCATTCTCATTGTAGCTCATTACTACAGGATTAGTGACCATGGGAAGGATACAAGGTCTCTCTCTCTCTCTCTCTCTCTTGTTCTTACATTTGCTTCTTTACCAAAAGGAAGGAAAGATGTAACTAATAGACTGCTTCAGATATACAGTTCCTTAGGCAGAACCAGCAAAAGGGAAAGACATTTACCAATGTAGCCTTCTAGGTAATAACATAATAATACATTGTTAATATTTGCTATCTTTAATTTGCCCGACATGCCTCATATTTATCTCACTCTCTTGAACCTCAAAGGGAGCAAAGATGGTTGACATGTCAAGATGGTGGAGTCTCCAGTCCCTTCCAGGTAGCAGACATTGCTTGCTTGCAATGCCTGGTGAACTGTGCTGCGTGTGGCCTTCTTTGTCACCCGTGGCTCACCTATTATGTAGGGACTCCTCCTCCACTTGCAGGGCCACTCCCTCTGCTTCCTCCTGTGAGAGGCTTTCATTACCATAGCTCTGCTTTTCTTCTCTGTTGTAATACAGCAAGAGATGAGGGAAGTTGATTGCATTTCAAATTATTGGTCAATAGGGCAGACAACAGTCAGCATGACCTCTGTTCAACTCTAAGTGGTCCTGTCTGTATCCGTTCTTATGAAACACTATCTTAACCCGTGTCTTCCTGCTGGGAACTCTGCTCATCTTCCTTACTCAGGGGATGGTCCCAGACACCCCCCAGCCCCCACTTCCTCTCCTTTCCCTGCACCCATAATGGGTCCATCAAGAGAAAGAAACGATGCACACAAGTTGGCTAACTAACGGGATCATCCTATGGTCTGGTGTCCTGCAGGGGACTTCTACTGACACTGACTCATAAGAGAGCATAGTGAAACAGAGCTCAGAGTTCCAAGGGGACAGGGCAGGGTCCCAGGGAGGGAAAAGATGGCTCTCAAGCAGCAGGGTAGCCCAGGCCACTGCAATGTAGCCATCCTCCTGACTATGGGAAAGAGAAGAGGGCATTTTTTATTCCAAGCAAAGCCTATATACCCACAGGTTTTTCTTCTTCAGTCTTACTTAACCTGCCACACGATCTTGAGCAAACTACTTAATCTGTATGCATCTCAGCGTTCACCTTTGCAAATTGATGATAATAACATATATTTCACAGGGTTTTAGGAGACTGTTCAGACAGGTATAAAGCCCAAGGCATGTCGCTTAGCACATAAGAGGCCTGTGCAATTACTGGGGCCCATCTTTCTCCTGTGTCCTTAATCAGATCTGTCCCCTCTTGCTTTTACAGTTTGATTCTCTCAGAGGAATGGCTTCCTTTCTCAGCAAACGTGTCTGGGCAGCCTTTCTACTAATTCAGCCCATAAAAATAAGTGTGGCTATTGGCATTTGGTACCGCTTCTTTCTATTCCTAGGGGACCAGAGCTCAGGATAGGATGCAGCCTCCAACCAGAAGCTAGCTCATTTCGGGGAGGGTGGTAATAAGCATCGAATTACTCTAGTCCTCTGCTTGGGTCAGATGGCAGGAGCCTACATGTGTGTGATAAGTGTGAGCCATGTAGCACCCAAATTGGGCAGCCACTCCAGGTGCATCTGGTTGTATTAAGTCATGGGTCAGAAAGGGCCATAGACAAATCTGGAAAATTCTACCTGGCTTTGGGAGCGATTAATCACGCAGCATGAAGATGTGTGGTTCATTGACCTTTTCCCATGGTCTATCAGTTACTTTTTGCTGCTACAATGAAACACATGTAAGGGAAACCTACAGAAGACAGTTATTAGGGCTTAGAATTCCAGAAGGGGCATCCAAAATGGCAGTGGAGGTGTGGCAGCAGGGAGCTGGAGTAGGAAGCTGAGAGATCACATCTTTAACCAGAACACAAAGCAAGGTGAACTGGAAGTAAGGTGAAGGTGTGTGTGTGTGTGTGTGTGTGTGTGTGTGTGTGTGTGTGTGTGTGTGTATACACTTTCAAATGGCTGAGCAAGGCACTGATCCGGTAGTGCAGAGTGTGACTGCCCGCAGCCACATGAATCAGGTTCCTCCTGAAAGTCAGGCTGAGGCTATAAAGAGAATAGAAATGAGGCCAAGACAAATTCTGATCAAAGCCCAATATTTACTAAGAGTCTGTGCTTATAAAGAGGGAAAGCCTATCCCCCCCCCCCCCCCCCCCCCCCGCTGATCCACTCTTGATGCCTGTCACCAGCCTGTAAGCAATTAGTCTGACAGCACTAGTTGGCAGTAAGGTGTCAATTGCCATTTTGCAGTCTACCTCAGGAATTTCTCAGGAAGGCAGGTTCAGCCTCTCAGCAGGTAGTGGTGTCTTGGAGAAGAGCAGCAGCAGGTGACAGAACAATAGAACCCGGCTAGGTCAGAAGGCTTCACCCTAGGTGTTCTCATTTACAGTGACAGCATAGGTCTGAATCAGCCTGCTCAAGGCTAGGGGAGACTATAGCAGTGTCATTAGGAGGCATGCTATTGCTACTTGTTTTTTTTAAAGTAGTATTTGGTTTTACCCTAGGTCCTTGGGCTATCTATCTGCTTCCAGGGTCTTGGTCACCTAAGCAGTGTTGAGTATGGGTTCCATCTTGTGTAGAGGACCTTAAGCAAATCACAGATTGATTGGTTACTCCCCCAAGCTTTGCACCATCTGCAGGTAGGACACCACTGTAGATCAAATGTGTCTGGGTTGGTGCTTACTTTTCTCCATTGGTAGAGTGCAGAGTACCTTCCTGTAACAAAGATGGTAGCACACAGGGGTAAAGGCTCTATGTAGGCGCCATCTTGACTTCTCCATGATCAATGAGTTGTGTAGGTGTTGCCTTCAGTGATGGAGACTTGCCCTTAGCCTGTGTAGTCATGGCAACATCCCAGGTTATTTGGGACCCCTTTGGACTAGCAACTCAACTAGATATAAACCCAATCTCAGTCCTGGAAGCTTCATTTGGGGACAAGAGCCATTGGGGCTCTGTTTCCCCCAATTATTTAATGACTTTATTTAGTTTTTTTTTTTTTTGATGACTTTATTTAGATTGCCTTCATTTATGTATATATTTTAGGAAGTCTCTACTATATTACGTTTCCAAACTACCCTTAAAAAGTCCCTCAGTTTTTTCTGTCTCTTCCCATATTCCTACCCTTGATAATCCCCTCCCCTTCACCACTTGATAATCCTCTTTCAGCTCCCCAATCCATTCTTAGCTATTTTATTTCCCTTTCCTAGGGAGGTCTATCTGCTGTCATAACCCCTACCCCATGCCCCAGTCCCTTATTTTATACCTAGCCTCTGGTTCTATGGGTTGTAGCTTGGTTGTCATCAACTTAACAGCTAACATCCACATGTAAGTGAATACATACTATATTTCTCTTTCTGGGTCTGGGTTATATCAGGATGGATTTTTTAAAGTATAATTTTATCCATTTACTTGCTATTTTCATGAGTTTTAGTACTTCAGTGTGTAAATGTAACACATTTTCTTTACCCATTTATCTTTCAAGGGCTATCAAGGTTGTTTCCAGATTCTAGCCACTATGAATACTGCAAGCGGTGACATGATTGAGCAAGTGTCTGTGGTAGAATGAAGTGTCCTTTGGGTATGTGCCCAAGAGAAGTTGGATCTTGAGATAGATCATTTCCCATCTGTTGAAGTTAGGTCTAGTTCTTCCTCTCAGCCCCATGTCTCCAGAAATAAGACTCAGACTCAAAGTATATTTACCAATACCGTGGCCATATCTACGCTCTTCTGTGGCTAGATCATAACTAAAATAACCCAACTAGTTTAGCCTACGTTCTGCCATGTGACTGGCTACCATACTCAGTGCCACAGTCCATCTCCTCACATCTTCCCAGGCTGCTCTTCCTATGTCTATTTTCCTGTGCCTGGCTCCATCCCAGAATCCTGTCTCCTCCTGGACGTCCCACCTCTATTTCCTGCCTAAGCAATAGGCGATAGGCTATTTAATTAACAGGTGATGCATCCGTAGTCTCTACACCCATCTTTTTGAGGGACCACCACACAAATTCCCACAGTAAAAGTTTGCACTCTCAGGATCAATGGATGTGATTCTCTTGCTCCACATCCTCACCAGCATGAGCTGTCTCCTGTGTTATTGGTCTTAGCCATTCTGACAGGTGTAAGATGGGATCTCAAAGTAGTTTTGATTTGCATCTCCCTGATGACTAAATATATTGAACATTTCTAAGTTATTTTTGGCCATTTAAGCTTCCTCTTTTAAGAATTTTGTCTAGATCTGAATCCCATGTTTTAATTGAGTTATTTGTTTTCTTAGTGATTGCTTTTCTTTCTTCTTTTACTTGTTTTTATAATATCAGGTACGTAGTAGGTAACAATCCCCATTCTGTAGGCTGACACTCTGTCTGAATGACAGTGTCCTTTGCTGTGATGAAGTTTCTCAGTTTTATAAGGTCCCATGTATTAATGTTGAGCTTAGTGCCTGTGCTTGCATGGTTCACTTCAGAAAGCCTTCTCCTGTACCAGTGAACCCATCCAAGGAAATTCCCCATTGTCTCTTCTATCAGAATATATATATATATATATATATATATACACACACACATATATACATATACATATATATACATATATATACACATACACATATATATACACACATATACATACACACACACACACACACACACACACACACACACACACATATATATATATATATATATATATATATATATATATATATCTTCAATTTGATACCATTCACCCACCTGTCTGGTTTTGTGCTAACACCATGCTGTTTTTATTACTATAGCTCTGAAGTACACTTGAAGTCAGGAATCAGGCCTCCAGCAGTTCTTCTATTGTCTAGGATTGTCTTAGCCATCCTGGATATTTTGTGTTTCCATATGAAGCTGAAAAAAATAATTTTTTTGAGACCTGTGAGGAATTGTGTTGAAATTTTGATCGAGATTGCACTGAATCTGTAGATTGCTTTGGGCAGAATGGCCATTTTTACTGTGTTAATCCTACTGGTCCATGGGCTTGGGAGACCTTTCTGTCTCCTGATAATCTTCTTCAATTTCTTTCTTCAATGACTTGAGACTTTTATCAGACAATTTTTCACTTGCTTGCTTAGAGACACTCCAAGATATTTCATATTATTTAAGGCTCTTGTGAAAAGTATTGTTCCTCTGATTTCTTACTCAGTCCCTTTGTCATCTGTAAAATGGGGGACTATTAAATTTTTTTTGTGAGTTAATTTTGTACTTAGCTACTTTGCTGAAAGTGCTTATCAGCTGTAGAAGTTACCTGGCAGAATTTTAGGGTCACTGATGTATAGTATCTTATCATCTGCAAATAAAGATGCTTAGACTTCTTTCTTTCCAATTGATATCCCCCTTGATCTCCTTCAGTTGTCTTATTGCTCTAGCTAACATTTAGAGTATTATATTGAATAGATATGGAAAGATTAAACTATCTTGTTCCTAATTTTAATAAAATTGCTTTGTGTTTGTCTCCATTTAACTTGATGTTGTTACAGGCTTGCTGTAAGCTGCCTCTATTCTGTTGAGGTATATATCCCTTGTATCCGCAGTCTCTCCAGCACTTTTATCATGAAGGGGTGTTGGAGTTTGTCAAAGGTCTTTTCTGAATCTAATGAGATGATCATGGTTTTTTTTTTCCCTTTTATTTTGTTCATATACTGAATTACATTTATTGATTTTTTTTATATGTTGAGGCATCCCTACATCTCTGGAATGAAGCCTACTTGATCATGGTTGGTGAACTTTTTGATGTGTTCTTGGATTTGGTTTGCAAGTATTTCATTGAGAATTGTTGTAGCTCTGTTCATAAGGGAAACTGCTCTATAATTCTCTTTGTTGAGTCTTTGTGTGGTTTCGGTAACAGGGTAACTGTGACCTCATAAAACAAATTCAGAAACATTCCTTTGTTTCCGTTTTTTGGACAAATTTGAGGTGTATTGGCATTAACTTTTCTTTGAAAATCTTGTAGAATTCTGCCATACCATCTGGCTGAGTTTTTATTTTTTATTTTTGCTTGATGAACTTTTAATTCCTGCTTTTTCATTACTAGTGGTTACACAACTGGTTAAATTGCCAATCTGATCTTGATTTAGCTTTGATAAGTGGTGTAACTGAGGAAATGATCTATGTCTTTTAGATTTTATGATTTGGTGAAGTATGGTTTTTTTGTTTGTTTGTTTGTTTGTTTGTTTGTTTGTTTGAAGTGTGTCCTCATGGCTCTCTTGATTTCCTCAGTGTCTGTTGCTATAACTCCCTTTTCATTTCTAATCTTGTTAATTCTTGTATTCTGTCTCAGCCTTGTAGTTGTTTTGGATAAGGATTTGCCAATCTTATTATTTTCTCAAAAACTAATTCTGCTTCATTGATTCTTTGTTTTCCATTTATTTCTATCATATTGATTTCAACCCTGGCTCTGATGATTTCTTAATGTCCTTTTATTTGTGATTTCTTCTTTTTCTAGTATTTTCAGGTATGCTGTTAAGTTACTAGTATGAGATAGATAGATAGATAGATAGATAGATAGATAGATAGATAGATAGATAGATAGATAGCTCACTCGCAGGTACCTAGTGCTATGAACTTGCCTCCTGGAATACCCTTGATTGTGTCCATAAGATTGGATATATTGTGTATTCATTCAATTCTAGAAAGCCATTAATTTCCTTCTTCTGTCTTGAATCATTTCTCATTCAATACTGAGCTGTTCAGGTTGTTTCTGTTGTTGATATTCAGCTTTAACTTGTGCTGGTCAGGGAGAAATCCCAGTGTTATTTTAATTTTCTTGTGCCTGTTGAGACTTGCTCTGTGTTCAAGAATGTAGTCAGTTTTGCAAAGAGGTCCATGATGTGCTAAGATATAGTCTTTTGTGTATGTAAAATATTCTAGAAATACCTGTTAGGTCCATTTAGTTTATAATTGCAGTTAGCTCCAGCAGTCTGTTTAGTTTTTGTCTGGATGACTGGTGCATTTGTAGAGTAAGGTTTGAAGTCTCTCACTATTAGTATGGAGGAAGGGTCAGTAAGTACTTTAAGATGTAACAGTGTTTCTTTTACAAATGTAGGCGCTGTTGTGTTTGCAGCATAGAAGTTAAGAATCACAATGTCCTCTTTGTAGGTCTCTCTTTGGATGAGTATGTAGTTCTTCCCCTGTCTCTTTTGATTAGTTTCGATTTGAAGTCTATTTTTTTTTCAGACACTAAAATGGCCACACCAGCTTTCTTCTTAGGTCTATTTGCTTGGAATATCTTTCTCCATTCTTTTACCCTGAGATGATGTCTTTTTCTTGATTTTATGGTCTGGGTTTTGGGATGCAGCAGAAGGACAGATCCTGATTTTGCATCTGTTCTGTGATTCTGTGTCTTTTTACTGGGGAATTGAGACCATTGATGTTGAGAGATATCAATGAGCACTGTTTGTTCTTTCCTTTCATTTTGCTGGTGTGTGTGTGTGTGTGTGTGTGTGTGTGTGTGTGTGTGTGTGTGTTTCCTCTCTCTTAATTTGCTGGTCTGGGATATTTATTCTTTGTGCTTTCTTGGATACAGTTAACCTCTTTAGAGTTTTCCGTCTAGCACCTTCTGTAAGGTAGGATTTGTAGATAGATATTGCTTAGACCTGGTTTTATTATGAATGATTTATTTTATCTATCTCTTGTAATCAAAACTTTTGCTGGGTATAATAGTCTGGGCTACCATCTTTGGTCTTTTAGAGTCTACATGAACATAGAACTTTTGTCCAGGCTTTTAAAGTTTCCACTGAGAATCCAGGTGTTATTCTAATAAGTCTGCCTTTATCTGTTCCTTGATCTTTTTCTCTTGCAGGTTTTTATATGCTTTCTTTGTTCTGTACCTTCAGTGTTTTGATTATTATGTGCTGGTGGGGGACGGGGTGTATTTCTTCTCTGGCTCAGTCTATTTGCTGTCCTTATATATCTTTATATGCTCCTAGTACCTTAGTCATTTTCTTTTTTTATGCTAAGGAAATTTTCTTTTATGATCTTGTTGAAAATATTTTCTATGCCTTTGACCCAGGTTTCTTCCTCTTTCTCTATTCCTATTATTTTTAGATTTGATCTTTTCATAGTGTCCCAGATTTCTGGATGTTTTGTACCAGGACATTTTTAGATTCAGTGTTTTCGGGTCAGTGTTTTTTTTGTTGTTGTTTTTGTTTTTTTGACCACTGTATCTATTTCTTCTATCGTGTCTGCAATGCCTGAGATACCTTCATCCAATCCCCCAGTCTCATCCTTGGCTCTGTACCAGACAATCTGCTTATAACTACCCTCTCCCTGGTCTGTCTCCTGTCTACTTCTCTTTCCCTTTTCATTGCTTTACCTGAGTCCCTAGCTCCAGCATTGTTAGTTCCCTGGGAACCCATAGACTACCCACATAGACCAGGGAAGGACATGGCCTATTTGAGAATCTTCACCCTTCTCTCCTCTCAATACAGTCCCCCAGTCTCACCCCCATCTTGGTATCAGACTACTTGCTGTGGCTTCCCTTCCCCTCTGCCCCCCTCTCCAGGGGCTCACACAGATTTCCTCCTCCAACTTCATCAATCATCCTGTTAGCCCAGACCCCAGCTCCAGCAGGCATTCCCTGGGCACCTACCAGCCAAGCCTGCCAGAGAAATGGTTAGGTCAGTTAAGCAAAGAGCAAGCCTCAGTTCTTCACTGTCTCTCCATTCTTCCAACTCCAATCCTCGCACCCTGCCCCTGCCCAGGTTCATCCACAGCTCCATAGCAGACAACCTGCAGCGACCTCTCCTCACCTTCTACCCCATTCCCAGGGCATTCTAAAGCCCAGGCTATTATACCCAGTAAATGCTTTAATTGCAATAGATAAAGATAACATTTATAATAAAACCAAAGTTTTAGATCAACAAAGATCTAAGCAGAAACTTGTTGGATCCTGCTTTTTTCCCTCATTTGAACCCCCTTCCCCCTCCCCCACCCCCATCAGCCTATCCCCATTCCTAAGTGGCACACACATTCACCCAGAACCCCTAGAAGCTATACCTAGCAGGATCCTAAAATAATTCCCTCCCAGGGAACATGCCCTCCTAAGAACCAGAAAGAGCAGACACCAAGGAACGCAATTCCTACCCAAGCAAAACCAGACTATAAAAGCACCTAGTCTTAGAGTCTCCCCAAACCCACATACCTAGATGCTGGTATAAAAACACAATCAATAACAATCAAGACAGTTTGTTTCCCTGAGAGCCAGAGAGCCCTACCACAGCAAGCCTTGAGAACTGCATCACAGCAACAAGACAAAGACCTTAAAACAGTCTTTATGAATATAATAGCAATCCTTAAAGAGGAAATGAATAAATCCCTTAAAGAATTCTAAGACAACACCGACAGTGGAAGGAAATGAATAAAACATCTCAGGAACCTGAAAGTGAAAGTAGACTCCATAAAGAAAACCCAGACTGAGTTAAATGCTGAAATGGAAAATTTAGAAACAGGAACCCGAACCCCAGAGGCAAGCCCCAACAACAGGACAAGAGATGGAAGAGAGCTGGGGATGGTGCTAGCGGTTGCATTTGGAGGAGAATGATGACCTGCAGGTCACCTACTTTTCCTAACCAAGAATTCTTGCTAAAGACAGCATCCTTTCCTATCTCCTCTTAAAAGTATTTCTTTTTCTCTTCACTTCTTTTTTTGGCTACTGTCCATGTATCTTGTCTTAGTTGGGGTTTCTATTGTTGGATGAAACACCATGACCAAAAGCCAGTTGGTGAGGAAAGGATTTGTTTACATTTCTAAATCCATAGGCCATCACAAAAGGACATCAGAACAGGAACTGAAACAGGGCAGGAACCTGGAGGCAAGAGCTGATGCAGAGGCCATGGAGGGATGCTGCTTACTGGCTTGATCCTCATAGCTTGCTTGGACTGTTTTCTTATAGAACTCAGGACACCAGCCCAGGGATGGCACTGCCCACAATGGGCTGGGTCCTTCCCCATCAATCATTAATTAAGAAAACGCCCTAGATCTGGATCCTATGGAGGCATCTTCTCAACTGAGGTTCCCTCTCTTCCGATGACTGGAACCTATGTCACATTGACAATTAGCCAGCATATATGCCAAATAAATTGGAGAATTTGCACACAATTTGACTACACCTATTTCCTTTGCATAGAGTTCTGAATAAGCTGACAGAGGACTTGGAGTTTCAGACTGAGCCTGTCCTACATCTGTCTCTGTCACATCCTTGGCTCGGACTGTCTGAGAGTCATTATTTGTCCTGTCAACACAGGCCAAGAATAGAACATTAAATTTGAGTTTTGTGAACCCTGCTTTTTCTCCACCGCGTCCTATACTTTGTGTCTGGAATCCCAGGGCATGCCTAGCATCTTCCCTTAGGGCAATATGAAAGCGACTTTTCTCTCCAGGGCTTGGATGCTCAGATTGGCCCAGGCCTCCGAGTGTTAGATGCTCTGCTGCTGAAAGCTGACATTTCTCTAGGGCTCAGCGGTGAGCCTGGGTTAGAAGCAGGCAGGGTGGAGACCGCGGGCATTCTTCTTACTAACAGAGAAGCTATAAAAAGCAGCCTTGCAGGTTAGGTACTGGGCTGGCCCAAGAGAGACAGATGGGTGTGTGGTAAAGCTCTGCTTTCAAAGAACTCAACAGCTACATATTGTATCATGGGCTGTTAGGAATGAAGTCCTAGGAAGGCTGGACAGAAGTTGCCCTGGAATCGTGTAACCTGCCTGAAGTGGACTATAACTGTCCCATTTGGGGGATGAGTTTTGGAGATTCTTCTTGTCATTGGATCTCTGCACAATTTTCATCTGAGGCCCATGGTGATGAGATTCCCATGGGGAAATCCAGCCACATTATCATTATGGGCAATGAGGGATTCAGAAGGTGGGCCCTGCTCATGAAAAGACAACTATTTCTGTCTTTCTCAAGACCCTTCTGACTAACTCTGAAGAACAGGGAAGGCTGTTGGTTTAGAGGTAGCCATGAGAAAGCCACTCGTTCTGAGAAGTAGAACCCTTAGGAAGAGAACCCCCCAGGCTAGGGCCCACTGCAGCCATTGCCCTTCCCCTGCCTTACTCTCAGCACTGAAACCGTGACATTTCAAAGGCACAGCCTGATCCACGCCCTACTTACTGCAGTTGATGGGGAAGGGGACAAGGGCACCTTCAAGGATGGCTGGCAGCACCAGCTGGGGGACAAGGAGAAGGATCATTTGCTGACAGCAAAGATGTTGGAACAACCTTGCTGAAACTCAGCAATCCAAGTGGGCCGGGGAATTTGTTCTGATAAAGGCTGTGCACCAGGTGAGCTCTGGTTCCATGTAACCACAAATGCAGTGTCAGTGAGTGGTTCAGGACAAGAAATTTGGGGACCAATCAGCTGCAGTCAGCTCTCAGCACCAGCTTTCTGACTATGATTGGTAGTAGGTTAGTTTGGTTAGGCCTCAGTTTCTTCATCATACAATATGGAGATTGTATTGTTGCCCTGTAAGAGTCTCAGTCAAATAACCGGTCCTAGATTGTTGTCCTGTTGCTGTGCTAAAGCACCATGACAAACACAACCTAAGAAATGGACTCACAGTTCAAAGGTGCACAGTCGATTGTGGCCAAAATTTCAAGCCAGCAGGATCTGGGTACAGCACATCTCCAATCGAGAACAGAGAAAGATGGCTGAATTCTGCTCAGCTCCCTGTCTTTACTCATACAACCTAGGATGGGATCCCCACCAGGGATCAGGACCACCCACCATGGATGGATGAAATGTTTTACCAGCTCAAAGCTAATCGCCCGAAGGTGTGCCCAGAAGCCTGTCTCCCAGGTGACTCTAGGTTCTGTTGACAGTGAATTGTCACTATCAGTGTTTAGCATCATTGCTTCATCCACAACCCGGTGGTATGTGCTGACTTCTGACAGAGTCACCAGCCCACACCTCAGGTGCAAGATATGTCACAAAATAAAACCTATCAAAATCCCTGCTCACACTCAACGGTCCACTCTACCTCCACCACTGAGGGTATGTCCACACACTTTCATGCAAGCCCTTCAAAGGTTAACGAGATTTAGCATTTCTCAAGTGGCATTTGGGAAAGGAATGGAAGGGTGATATATTAGTTAGGGTTCTCTAGAGTCACAGAACTTATGGGTAGTCTCTATATAGTAAGGGGATTTGTTGATGACTTACAGTCTGCAGTCCAACTCCCCAACAATGGTCAGCAGTGGCTGTGAATGGAAGGCTAAGGATCCAGCAGTTGCTCAGTCCCACAAGGCAAGCAGGCAAAGAAGAGAGATCAGAATCTTCCTTCTTCCAACATCCTTATGTAAGTCTCCAGCAGAAGGTGGGGCCCAGACTAAAGATGTGTGCCACCACACCTGGATCTGGGACTTACTTTGTCCCAGATGACCTTGAACTCAGAGCTCTCTCCTTGTCTTAACCTTATGGGATTCTTAGCCACTATGCCTCAAGATCTCCATGCCAAGGCCCAGGTCAGAAACTTGTATCTCCCAGCCTCCAGATTAGGATCACAGGTGAGTCTTCCAATTCTGGATTGTAGTTCATTCCAGATACAGTCAAGTTGACAACCCTGAATACCACTACAGGTGACCAGGAAGTAACAGGGTGAGGACAAGAGATTCACAGCAAAACCAGCAATACCAGCAAGCCTAGGACAGCAAGACATGCTGGCTCTGAGTGGCCTCAGGGCAGCCTCTCTCCATCTTTAGGAATGACCCTGTCAGGTCTGTTCTGTCATAAGCAGGCGGAGGTGGGGGAGGTGTTTTGGAGTAGCTGACTTCATAGCTTGGAAGTCTTCTGTTTGAGGCCAGAGGATTGATTCGCTGCGAGTCCAAGTGTGCTTTTGAGTGGCCCCTGGCAACCAGGGGAGAAACTTGAAAGGCCCTAAGACACCTTTCCTGTTCTCACGGCCCAGCTGCGAGCTCACAAGGCTTTTTCTGCTTTCCATGGGAAGAAGCACAGAGAGGAGGCTGAGGTGACTCAGGATGTTAGAGTGTGTTACTGTGACAGAAAATGTGACAAGGGGATTTTTAAGAGCTGTAGACACCCTGGCCGAGACAGTCATCCTGTGGAAAATTCTAGTGGCGCTTTAATAAAACATTTCCGATTTCAGCTTAACTAAAGGCCCCCACTGCCTCAGAAAATTGGGTCACATTCTTGAGCGCTCAGCTCGGGCCCCCTGCGGTGCTGAGCCAGCCAGTTTGGATAGAATGCTTTCCTGGGCTTATCCGAGCAGACTATCTATTTGTTTCCGCCTTAATCAGTTCTCTGTAGGTCCTTAACTAGCCACCTCCCGTGGTCATTTAGAGAATTCATTGTGCAAGAACGTTCATCAATATTCTAATACCTGACGGGTCAGAGAACACAGCGCTCAGGGAGGTGGCAAGTGAGCCTTGGCACCTTTGCATTCGGTGTGACAGACACGGGCACTGTTTACCATGGAACAAGAGCTACAAGAAGAGTTGTGTAACCTGTCCTGGCCCAGAAATTACGGAAGACAAATGGTTAATACCAATTATAGAGTATTGGTCAGAGTACAAGTTACTGCTATGAATTAGTTGTAAATGTTCTAAATAGGTTGTCTAAGCAACACAAAACCTCTTATGAAATTATTAATTCTGTTCTACAGTTATTGCGGTTGGTGTTTGTTAAGTTAACACAGAACTAGACACGCCTGCATACCTGGAAAGAGAGATTCTTAGTTGAGAAAATGCTTCCATCATATTGGCCCAAATACAAGTCTTTGGGGCACTTTCTTGATTAAAGGTTAGTGTGGGGGCCCCAGCACACTGTAGTTAGTACCACCCCAGGGCTGTGATCCTGACTTGTATGAGAGAACATGATGAAGGAGCCAAGAGGAGCAAGCCAGCAAACAGTGCCTCTCCATTGTCTTCAGCTCCTGCCTTCAGGTCCCTGCCCTGACTTCCCTTGCAGATGGAGAGTACAACCCGAGGGTTGTAAGCTGATATAAAACTCTTTCTACACTGAGTTGTTCTTGTTGATGGTATCTTTTCACAGCAATAGAGAACCCAGTCAAAACGGCAGGCTAGGCAACCGAGATCCTATGAACTTAGCCATCTTGTTCAAAGCAAGTTATAGAAAAGTGTTTGGTAAGTAGTTAGCAAACTTACAGTTTTGTTCAGACGTGGAAGGTCAGACAGACAACCAGATGAGCAACAGAAGATAGTGTAGCCTTTATTTCAGGGGAAAACCTGCAGAGGGAGTCTTTGCAAGAGACATCAGATATCAGACATGTTACTATGCATACAAAAAGCCCACCATCTGCTCACAAGTGAGGGACTACAGGACAGAAATAGGGAAAGATGGAGGGTCAGGCCAAATGCCCATCCCCCTTCCTTTACCCAAGATTGGCCATTGCTAGGAGTGACCAAGGTCAGTTGTGAGGAGAGCAAAGTCAAGTGATAGATAAGCATATCTTAGCAACACATGACTAGCTGTAACTCCAATTCCAACGTATCTGATGCCCTCTTCTGGCCTTGGTGAGTACTGCATGCATGTGATACCTACACTCACGCTCAGGTACACATGTACATAAAACCAATAGTATCTTTTTTTTTTTTTTTGACAAGGCAGAGAAAAATACAAAGTAAAACGTGGTAAAAGAAAATAGGGAGCGGTGTACCTAACCTATCAAGTTATAAAGAGAATAATTAAGTCTGTGGGGCTGTGGATGTCAACCAGTAGTAGACTGTTGGAATATGACAGACTTCAGACGTGTCTCCATGCATACACAAAGCCTACGGGATGGCTAGATTCCATATAAGTAGAAACAGGAATGGACACTTGTGCCTCGGCTAGAGAGAGTGTGACCCCAGTGCAATTGACTTGAGAAAATTAGACACTCATAGCCCTCTGGCTCACATTCAAATGAGGTGCATTTAAAAAAAAAAAACTCTACATTTAAGGCAGTACTATGCTAATGTGAAGGGAATGTTTTGATGACCTTGGAATAAATTAAGCCCTTAGGTACAGAGGGTGCAAAATGTCAGGATTTAAAAAAACAACAACACTGTTTCCAGATGTGTAACATGTAATTAAATTTTATACAAAAGCTGCTATAGAGAAAGCTAAAAAAATTTTTTTTCTAACTGCTGAGTATTTGGAAGTTTTCATAATAAATTTCTGAGAAAAATAAGCCACAGTCTAAGAGGAAATGTTTGTGATACAAATTACAACAGGATTAATATTTAAAATTCATAAAAAGCTCCTGTAAATTCTAAAAAGAGAAAAAAACAGAGAAGGAATACAGATCAGGGACTTAGCACAGCAACAGACTGTAAATGCATGAGCTTGGCCATCGTGACTAGGAATCAGGGAAACAGAAAGGAAACCAGCAGCTAGTTCACACTTGATACCCACTGGATAGGAAATAATTAGACATATTGATCACAGCCCATCGCTGCTGAGGGGAGAGCATTCTTGCGCTTCTGTTGGGGTGTTCAGTGCAAAGCCTTTTGGGAAGGCAGCGAGGAACTCTTATGAGCATTTTAAATGTTCACAACACGTAGTCCACACATCTGTGTCTTAGAATTTATTCCACAGAAAACTTTATTTTTATCAAGATTAACACCTCTCCCAGTAGAGAAATTAGTAAATAAACCATTGCTATACCTAAACTGTGGCGGTTAGCAAGAATAAGGTGTGGTCTCTGTGTGTGAATCAAGAGTTCAAAGGCATTTTCTTTCGTCAGTGTGAAAGGCCATTGAGAAATCAACTTCCAGAAAATGGTTCTCTTTTGAAAGGTTTGTGTGCTTTCTTATTGCATGTGTGCACGCGTCCTGTGGTGTGTACGAGTGAACACAGGTGCCCTTGGAGCCAGAGATGTTGGATCCCTCTGATCTGGAGTTAGGGATAGCTGAGCTGCCCGACAGGAATGTAGAAACTGAACTTGGATCCTTGGGAAGAGCAACAGGCACTCTTCAGTGAGCCATCTTTCCAATCTCTTTCAGCAGAGTGGGGTGGGATGCTGTCAGCTCCAACCATGACTGATAGATACTGTTGGAGCCAGTCTTAAGTAGGCTCTGTTAGTTATGGCTGCAGCAGCATGCCTCACCTCCAGGACATGGCTCCGCCCCCAGGACATAGCCCCGCCCCTTTCTTCAGACTCATACTCCCTTCTACTCCCTCTTCCTTCCTATGTGTTCCCTGAGCCTTGCCAAGTGGGAGGGGATGGGTAATACAGGTCCTGTTTAGGAATGAACACTCAACTTTCACTTTTTCTCAGGACCTTGAACAGGCAAAGAACAAATTTAATTAATAAAAAAGCATGAGATACTTCAAAGAGGATGAAAGGGAATAATTTACAAAGGCCGTTCTGAGCTCCACTTCAAGTGTTCTGAAGTGTGGATTCGTGATCACATCATGAACAAGCCGGAACAGTGTTGGGCCAGTGCAGAAGAATCTAGAAGAGGACAGAACAGGCGAGAACTCTCAGGTGCTCAGGGGAAAGGCAACTGTGACTCCTGCAGCGAGGAATATTATGCAGATTAAAAAATCAACAAAGGAATTCTGTCCCACGGTGGAGCTGGTTCTAGGAAGTGCGCACTCAGCGAAGGCTTCAGGAGGGCTTGTGGCTGAGTGAGACTTCCTTTATAATCCTCAGCGATTTCTTCCTTGGCATATTCCTTCCCCCAATGTAGTTGTACACAAGTCCCTCTATGACAAAGACTGTATGTCTCAGCTTGCTTTATAGCTTTTCTGTCCATGTCACTAGGGTGAACCAGTGGAGCTTAGAGCAGATGAGTAAGATGCCGAACTTGAACTCACAGACATCCACCTGCCTCTCCGTTCCTAGTACAGATAAGACCGAGGAAAAATTTTCCCTAGCCTCTTTACGAACACAGTCACACATGCATGCACACACATACATACATACATTCACACATACAGAGACTCAAAAACACATTTACACAGAGAGAAATGCATGAATACACACAGACTCACAAACACACATACACACACAAAAAGAGAAAGACACGTATACACACATACAGACACATACTCCCACATACCTGCATAAACACACAGGCATACACACACATGCACACTCACATATACTCATACATACACATTGACACACACATGCACAGAGAGTGAGAGATACATGCACACACAGAGACTCACAAATACATATACCCAGATAGGCATATACTCTTATATAGGCAGATAAACATGCACAGTTACATACATACACACACACACACACATACACACACATGCACATACATAGATGCACAAACATACACATAAACAAACACACAAATGCATACACACACATAAGTACAAACAGAGATATATAAACAAAAGCATACATATGCATGCACTCACACACAGACACATATACAGATAAATGCACATGTACGCCCACACATGCACACACATAGACACATACATACAGATACACACATGTTAGTGTCTGCATGTACACACACATGCATAGATGTACACATGCATGCACTGCTCACAGAATTAGGTCCTAATTATATTCGAAGCTCCTTTCCCTACTGTATGACTTCATACCACATTCCCTGTCTCTCATGTCCATCATAATTGTTCACTCAGATTCTGCTCTGACCCACAGGCTGGAGGGTCTGTGTGTAACACACTCATGTGTGGTCACATGTTTACAGCATAGACAGGCACCTAACATTTGTTGAAAGCTTGACTCCTCTGTACATGGCAGTGTTGATAACTGGCTGGATCTAATCACTCTACAGCATATAAAAATATAGTAAAGATGCCACACTCTTTGTCTGATTTAAAAAAAATAAAGACATTATTGAAATGAATTAGTCATTGTTAATGAATGAGTAAATTAGCATTCCTCATATTAAATTATGAGTGGGAGAAGGTCTTTATGAGTGTCATGTGGATGTCTTCATGTGCACAAGTAATACACCTATCCCTGCTTTTCTTTTGCAGGGAGAAGGGTCAAGCTGCTTGTCCTTATATTTTAGGGACATCCTTTCCGCACCACTGATGTGTGAAACCCTGACATACTAAAGACAGTGGTGGGTGTGAAACAGTTCATCATTGTGAACACTATCACCCGACTTTTATATTAACAGCAGAACGTCCACAACCCTACAGATAAAGCAGAAGTAGGGTTCTGCAAACATGAGAAGCAGTAGGAATAATCTGTCCTTGTGTAAACACAGATAGGGTGACATCTCTCTGGGTCTCAGGGGTAGAGATACCAGAGGCATTACCTATTCCCCTGAGATCATATGTACTCTATTCTAGATGTCTGTAGTGGCTACATTATCACTAGGCGGGGCGGGGGGGGGGGGGCTACATTCCCAGAAAGAGACAGAGAGACAGAGACTGAGAGAGAGAGAGAGAGAGAGAGAGAGAGAGAGAGGCAGAGAGAGACAGAGAGAGACAGAGAGAGACAGAGAGAGACAGAGAGACAGAGAGAATTTGATAGCTGGACATGAGTGTCTGGAGGAGAAAAATCGTGTGGTAAGGCTAGATGGAGTTTGTGGTGAAAGCAAACCCACTTGTCTTTGTTTTATCCTTCAAGGCTGCCTCTGGTCATCCAGAATGTATTTCAAACAGGGCTTGCTGGCTTTGAGCCTTGGGACAGTTCTGTGGGAGAAGTGTGGTGGGATGGGCTTGTCCGATGTCACTGCCTGAGTCAGTATTCCCTGGGCATTGATCCCATGGAGCCATAGAGGAAAGTTACTTGCCTAGCTCTCTAGTGCTAGCTTTCCAGGGGTGGAGCAGGCACAGCTCAGAACTCTGGGAAATCAGTCATTTTGCATGCTGGTTTTTTTTTTTTTATTTGTTTGTAGATTTTAAACATGGAAATAAGGATGCTGTCTTCTATTTGAAAATGGGCAGTGGCTTTAGGAGAAAAGGGAGGAGGGGGAGGTACGGGGTGGAGGGGAGGGGGAGAGGGGAGTGCTGTTGAAAGTCTTTATCTTCTCATTGTTTCTTTTGATCGGCATGTGAGCATTCCCAGGTTCTGTAAGTAATATCGGGGATGCAGAAGCTCAAGAGAAGCAACCTGAGTTCAGGACTCCTCGCTCTTAGAAGGTTCTCATTTAACATCAGGGTTTCTCTCTGTGTCCTTTGAGGAAAGTTGGGGAGGCCAGAGGGCAAGAAAGTGTAGCGAACCCTAGGTTTTTCTGTCCTTCAGTTCTGTTGTCCTGTAGTTTCCTCACTGAGTGAGTCTCTCTCACTGTGCAGTGACTGTCCTGCCCTTCCTCGGAGAATCCCATCAATCCAGACACAGTCTGTTGAAAGGGCAAAGCTGGCTAGCCATAGCAGTACCACACTGTAGCTCATCCCTGCAGCAACGGGAGCAAATCAAATCCGTGCCTGAGAATTCCACCTCCCCTGAGAGGCAAAGCCTCCTCTGGGTGCTGTGCAGTTGGAAGACCGTGTAGAAAACCAAGGGGCTCGGTGGCAGGAAAATCCCAAGGACACAGCAGTTGTGCTGAGTGCTGAGCTGCTTGATCAGGGAGGATAGCAGCCCGGGAAGATGCAGCTCATGCTAGGAGCTGGCTGAGCGTCCGTGGACGAGGTAGAGACAAGGACAAAGATGCTGGACCTTAGATCCATGTCTGCACAGCCACATGCAGCGAGGGACTAGCCCATGAGTGCTATGAGATCTCTTCCTTACAAGAAAAATCCTACCAGGGTGCTGTGGCTGCTGTGTATTTCTCAATGTTTCTAGTCTCTGAGACACTTCTAAACACAAGGAAGTGCTCCTCTATTAATACACGTTAGTGCGGAGTAGTGTGTTGTGTGCATGCATGTGTGTGTGGTGTGGTATGTGTGTGGTGTGGTATGTGTGTGTGGTATGTATGGTATGTGTGGTGTGTGTGTGTGTTTGGTGTGTGGTATAGTGTGTGATGTGTGTGTGTTTGGTGTGTGGTGTAGTGTGTGATGTGTGTGTGTGTGTATGATGTGGTGTGTGTGTGTGTGTTTGTGGTGTGTGGTATGTGTGGTATGTGTGTATGTGTGTGTGGCATGTGTATGTGTGTGGTGTGTGTATGTGTGGTATGTGTGGTGTGTGTGTGTGCCATGTGTATTGTGTGGTATGTCTGTGGTGTGTGTGTGTGCATGTGGTATGTGTATGTGTGTGTCTGTGTGTGTGGTATGTGTATGTGTGTGTCTGTGTGTGTGGTATGTGTATGTGTGTGGGGAGGTGTGATATGCATGAGTCTATGTGTATGTAGTATGTATTATGATATGACTGTGAGTGTGTAATATGTGGATGTGTTGTGTGTGTATAATGTATGTGTGTGGTGTGTGTGTGTGTGATACATGTATGTGGTGTGTGTAGTGTGTGGTGTATGCCTACATGGGAATTCTCATGCCCTGAGCACCTCAGGCCATGCACCCCATTTGCACCCCATCTCCTTGCCCAGCCTTCTTATCTTTCCAAGACTCTTTTCGCTACAACAGTTCCCTTGGCCATTTGAGTCAAACTCAGAGGTACTTTGTTTCTTCTTCCATGAAGTTTCTCGTATGACCTTTTATGTGATTGCTCTTGGGCTGGGAAGAGACTGCCTTGCGGGATGTCAGAGGGCCAGCCTTACATGTGCTCCAAAGTCTTACTGCAGTCACATTTCTCAGCTCAGACTGAGTGTAAATCTGGGACAGTTGTCCTGCGCTCACTGATGGCATCTATAGAGAAAGATGCTCCCGGGCCCTCCGAGGACTAGCTGAAGAGTTGAAAGTCATTTTGGAAAAGGGAAAGGCTGCCACTCTTCAAGCCAGTGCTTTGTCTACCCCTGAGGCTCTGGCCCACAAGTACAAAATTAGCTTGAGCAGACAGACAATGCTCTTGGCCTCACCCGGCTTGTCATTTCAAATCCCGTCTGGCAGCCCTTTGTATTTGAGAAGGAAGGCTGTGTAGACACAAAAATCTACTGTCAGACAGGAAGGACTGCAACAGCCAGGAGCATGGAGGGACCCAGCAGGAAACACAGTGTGCTAGAGTGTGGGTCCCCAGCCTCATTTCCGATCCCACTGCCCAGCCAGGCCTTCTCTATTTGAATTCATGTAGGCCAAGAGGCAGGAGCAAAAGGCCCCAGCGACCCCTGTTGTCAGTCTCCGGGTAAGAGAGGCAAGGATTCACAAGCAGAGGAGGAAGCCTACCAGTCCTGTGGGAGGTAGAAGCAGCTGCGGCTATAAGCCCGAGCTCTGGACCAGTGCTGGGAGCTGGGAAGGGAAGCAGGCCCCCACCGCAGGGAACTTCCGAAGCCCGCCTGCTCTCTGCACACGGCTTCCTACAGATGGCCAGACCCACCCAGACCTTGGTGTTTACTCTTGGAAGGTGCTGGACACTCTGCCCCCACACCTGATTTGAATCCTCCTAGTCAGTTTTTTTTTTTTTAATCCCCACTTTCCACAGAAGATGCAGGCCTGTGTGGCAAAAACAAAACAAAAGAACAAAAACAAACACCCCACCCCCGCGGCAAACTTCTGGCATCAGAGAAGCCTAGATTTAAAGCAAGGTATCCTTGACCCTAAAACTAGTTGTCTCTGGCAGCATGTCTGCTATGTACACTGTTGGCCTTGGCTACCACAGTCAGAGACTTCCAGGGTTTTCATTTCTGTTATATCCCCTCTTCTGCTCACTCTCTCCCTCCTCCCTTCTCTCCCACCATTCAGCTCTCCCTTCTTCCCTCCTTCCCTCTTTCTTCCCCCTTCCTTCCTTCTCTCTCTCCCCCTCCTTCTCTCCCTCCTTCCCTCTCCCCTCCCCCCTCTCTCTCCCATTCTCCTCTCCTGTCCCCCTTCACCTCCTCCTCCTTATTCACCACCCCCTTGTTTCCATGTAGGAGCTTTTCTTTACCCAACACTGCCCTCAGACACCAGTATTTGCTTGGCTCACTGTGTCAAACATTTCTTGTTTAGTGTTGGAGATTCTATTTAACTCTGTTTCTTTAGTGATTTCCAGGTCTTTTCAAATCAAAACCTTCAAGAAAGTATCTAAGATCTACAGGGAACTGTAAATGCCTATTTACACCCACAATGGAGGTGGCATGGCACATGACCCAGGCATCAAAAGCCATGACATTACAGATCCTAACTCCCCAAAGAAAAGAATCCCGAAGAGGGCATGGTCAGAGAGGAGGAGAAGAGAGGAAGTGTGGGTGGTTAGTTAGCATGCAGCCTTTCTTCCTGTCTCCAGGCAGTGTTCCCCTTCCCAGCCCTGGGCCCTGGGCTCAGCTGGAAACAGGCCCTGTCTCTTTCCTCTCACATCTCCCCTGAGCTTTTTAGATGGACTCAGACGCCTACTGAGTGTCTCATCACAGAGACCTGAGGAATCCCAGCTTCTTGTGTCCCAGAGGTGACTTACTGACCCAATTCCTGAAGTTTTTGTGAACACCCACCTACCCAACATGCCCTTCACCATGACAAATCCCAGCAAGATCACTTCTAGAAAATGACATCTCTAGAAAGCCTCAGGATGTACACCCTCCACTGCTGGAGAAAACAGGATACTAGACAAGGTCTATCTCAACTGTGGGACAAGACACAGATGTCTGTCCTAGCTATGGACAACAGACACAGATGTCTGTCCCAGCTGTGGACAACAGAGACAGATGTCTGTCCCAGCCGTGGACAACAGGCACAGCAGGACTGTCTCTCCCCATTCCAGGGTCTTATTAGCTCAGCACCATCTGACTTAACTCGAACAGACAGAGGCTTATTAAAATATCATGCTGGCCAGGATGTAATTCTCAGAATAATGTTAACATCAAACAAGCAGTTGGAAGATAGCATTGCTCCAGCTTTGCAAGTGACAAGCACTTTGCAGGGTCTGCACACTGCTCACTGGTGGGGGCTTACAACCTGGAAGAGAGGAAGTGAATGTTGCTTAAGGGGCTGCTTCAGGAGACTGAAGATGTGGCTCAGCAGCTAAGAGTGCGTTCTGCTCTTGTGGAGGACAAGGATCCGGTTCCTAGCACCCGTGTCGGAGCTCACTCCCACCTATGAATCGGTTGCTTTTCTATTACTGCGATAAGACACCCACCACCAAAGTAACATAGCGAAGGAAAGATTAATCTGGTCTTACGGTTTCAGAGGGATAAGAGTCCATCACCATCTCTGGGAGGTGCATGGAGGCAGACAGTCATGGAGGCTGGATCAGTAAACTGAGAGATCATATCTCAAACCTCAAGCAGGAAGCAGAGAGCAAGCTTGGATGTCAGGAGACTTTGAAAGCTCAAAGCCCATCCTGGTGACATACTTTTCCCCACAAAGCCGTAATTCCTAAGCATCTCCAAACAGTGACACCAACTGGACATGAAGCATTCAAATTCTTGAGGCACTGGGACACACCTATTGCTCAAACCACCACAGACCACGATCTACCCCTCCCCACCCCCGCCCCCATCGTCTTGTGGCTGTATCATAAAGCAAAATGCTTTTAGCCCGGCATCAAAAGCTCTCATGATCTTTTACAATCCCAACGCTGTTTAAAATTCCAAAGTCTAAAATCTATGTGTAACCCACTGTATACTCAGAAGAAGCAAATTACATGCTTCTAATATGTGGTGACACAGATTATACATTACCATTCGAAAGGGAGAAAAGGGAGCGTAGTGAGAAATACACACCCCTGCAAACACCCTGAAAAGGCACAGTTCCTACCACGGCAGCGCCCTAAACAAACCTGAGACGGTAATGAGCATATTTAGTATGCTGATTAATCATTTCATGGCCACAAATAAGTCTTTACTCATCATGGAAGATCTGAAGCACTCAAGTTAAGTGTCTCCGTGGGATCGGTTCCCGTTCCCGGCAGATACCTTTAATTAGCCAGGCTCTTGTTTTTGAGTTAAAATCCAGAGTTTAAGCAAGGCTTGAGCCTCAGCACACAATCCTCCAGTGTCTACCACTAGCTCTGAATTGACACATAAGGTATAATTGATTGGCCATCCCCAATTAACTTGAGCGAGGCACAGAAGCCAACCTTGGCAACAATAGGAAATTATGAATCTTCAGATACACGCGTTCAGGAATCCTCTGCTTTGCAGCCTAACTTCTGGGAATGTTTTTCCAGGCGTAAAACAGAATCACACAGCTTAGAGGAGCTATGGAGACAGTGATGGCCGTACAGCAGGCTCCCCAGCCAGAGGAGGAGCAGCACGGGCAGACAGCTCTGAGAGCCTGCTGCTTGCAAAGGTATCAAGGCTTCACAGTGTAACAGCAGCATCTTCTCGGGGTCACTTAGTGATTATGGGGACAGGAAAGAGCCTATGTGCTCTCCAAAGTGCACACAAGAGTGTCAATGTGCTTTAAAATTCAGTTATTACTCCCAAGCAGGTTGCTTTTGAACCACCAGGGCTGCCTCTGGGTCTGCAAAGGAGGCTAACCGGAAGCTGCTCAGAAAAATGACTTAGCGTTCCTCCCACGGGGCAACCTCGACTACCACAAGCTTAGACGGAGATGGATAAGTTGTCAAGGCCCATGCAACTAACGCTAAGTCTCTGAACCAAGTAAGGTTCCCACCGTCAGTGATAGCCAGCCTTACTTTGCCCTCAGACTGTTTTCAAGAAGGTCAAACAAATATTTCTTTTATTAAAGTATGTGTAGGGTACACGGTATATTGGACCTACCACCGACCTGCCGAAAGCAGCCTCAGCGGAAGAAGATTTGTGTAGGATGCAATTAAGTTAGCTAAAGGGACTGGGGGAGTGGAACTGTTGACCTTGTCAGTGTGTGTGTGTGTGTGTGTGTGTGTGTGTGTGTGTGCATGTGTGTGTATTTTTTACTTGAGAATTTTCAGAAAGTGTTAACTGAAGTTCTTATAGCTGAAACAATGTTTCCGTGAAGAGAAACCAGGAAAGGCAGGCAGGTGAAGTCCTCTCAGTTCTGTGCTATTGCTGGGAGATGTTCAAAAATGTTTACTCTGGTGTGCATAAAGGTAGTACCTAATTCCAGTTTTCATTTTTTTTTCCAGTTTTCATTTCTGGATACAGTAATATCTACATCCTGTGCTATTGCTGGGAGATGTTCAAAAATGTTTACTCTGGTGTGCATAAAGGTAGTACCTAATTCCAGTTTTCATTTTTTTTTCCAGTTTTCATTTCTGGATACAGTAATATCTACATTTCCCTGGGAGCTAGTTCATCCCATTTTTTATTTTATTGCCATGTTTGGTTTTATGCATGGCATGAAAAACCTCACCCTCCATTCCACTAAATTCTATGATGCTGACTGAATATTCCTTAGGCTTCTGCAAACCCCTCTGAGGAAAGCGCTACTGGAATGCTTTCTTGTTAGAGATTAGAATCTTACTGTTTTAGATAAAGCTCACTAGCAAGCAAAGGCATGTACTTAAGTGTGTTTGTTATGTGTCTTCAGCACAATGTGCATTGCCGAAAGCATTAACACAGCCAGATAGCCGATCAGCGCCGTTGTTAGCATTGAATGGGGAGAAAATCTGGATAAAATATGGACTCTAAATGCACTATTTGAAATTTCACCAGTGGGGTAGCTTTAATGAATATAATGATATATAAGACAACCTTTAATTACATTTATCTCCCTTCATTGAAGTAGCTATTTGAAATCAGAACAGTATTGTCTTTGAGTAGGAAGAAAGGGCAAGTACAATCTAAAGATGATATCCTCAGTTCTAAGCAAAATACAATAGGAAAACAGGTATTTAAATCTCACTTCGAGAAAGGTAGTCACAGGAGTGTGTGCAGGGAATGAAGTATTCAACATACGGAGGATGGTGGAAAACTTTTACATATTTTACTCCTGGGCAAAGGCTTATGGAAAGTGTCTTGGAATGACTCAGGGGTGAGTCTGTGGAAGGAAATTCACCCCGTGTCATTCCAAGGGCTGAAGCCAGGAGTACGTGGACCTAGGCTAGGAGTCTTAAGCTATTCCAACTCCACAGTGGTTGAATCTGGAGAAACGGAGAAAGAGTTCTTCAGCTGAAGAATGGGGAGATGAATGGAGGTGCTTAGGCCTGACCCACGTCTCTACTGTTTACAGAAAGGAATCAGAACAAGGCTCTTTGTGTCTTTCCAATAAATTGTATGTTCTTATTGATTAATTGATTGGTTGATTGGTTGATTGATAGATTGAGGCAGGATTTCTCTGGGTAACAACCTTGGCTGTCCTGAGACTCACTTTGTAGTCCAGGCTGGCCTCGAACTCACAAAGATCTGACTCCCTCTGCCTCCTGAGTGCTGGGATTTAAAGAGCATGCCAATACTTTTGGCTAACTGAAAGTCCACAATTTATGCAGATTTCTTTAGTTTTACTTAATGCCCTTTTTAGTTCCTGAGTCCCTTCCAGGAGGCTGCATGACACTGAGATGTCATGTGTCCTTGGGCTCTTCTGCACTGTGACAATTCCATATTTTCTTTATTTGTGACCAGTTTGACAATTTTGATGTGTACTTACCACCTATCTTGTAGCATGCCCCACCCATCAGATGTGTTTGGTGCATGGGGTTGGGGAAAACAAACCCACAGAAACAATGGACTGTTTATGGCGGACCTTGTTATGTGAGTCTTGTAGATGTAAGTGTTGACAGTGACCACACGGTTGATATTATCATGTTTATAAAGTTTCTTATTGTCTTCCCCCTGACGCCATGCTGTCCTCTCAGGAAGGAAATCTGTGCTGCCTAATCTTACATCAACTTGACAAAAGCTAGAGTCATCAGAGAGGAGGGAATTCAGTAGAGAAAATGTCCCTTTAAATGTCCCAGCTCATTGTGGGTACTTTTCCCTGGCTGGTAGTCGTAGGTTCTGTAAGAAAGCAGGTCAAGCAAGCCATGATGAGCAAGCCATGATGAGCAAGCCATTAAACAGCGCCCCTCCATGGCCTCTGCATCAGTACCTGCCTCCAGGTTCCTGAACTATATGAGTTCCTGCCCTGATTTACTTCCACAATGAACAGCAATGTGGAAGTGTAAGCCAAATAAACCCTTTCCTCCCCAACTTGCTTTTGGTTATGGCGTTTTATCTTGCAATAGAAACACTAACAAAGACAGAGTTGCTGAGCAAAGACCCCTCAGGTGGAGTGGAGGTGTATGTTCTTTCCTTATTTGTACCACTAATTTGGCATCTTGTGAGGCAACTCTGTCTCTTACCCAGCATTCTCAGTGATTCCTGATATTTGCATGGACTTGTGAAGTGTGGAGATTTATTCTGTCCTCTTTACTACCACACTTTGCTCAGACTGGTCCAGCTCTTCTCACTAGGACAGCTCTCTCTGTTGGCTTTTGTATCCTTTTGCTCTAACTTCATCCCTGTATTGTGTTTTATTTGTTAATATTTAGTCGTTTGCTTGCTGGCATCAGAACGAGCTCTGGGATCCTACTGTGTTTTGCTCAACCTCATATAGTAATAGCTTCTTCTCCACAGGGTCTTAGTTCTTTTAAATGGAAAATGGCATCATGGATCAAGGCCAGGGAGTTAGCTTGTTTGTTGCTACTGGGCCATGACCATTTCAAGCTCCTTTCCCCAGGTACAACCAGGACATACCTATGCATACTGAGAATATCCATACAATATCTGTAAAAGTGCCTGCGTTGGCTACGCATGAGGCTGACTGGTATCTCCAATAACAACCCAGGGCTACAACCCTAACGTTCATTTACCTGTGAGTTGTTCCCACCGGAGCAGTAAACCTGGCCCTGACACTCTTATTACTTTGTATAAATGTTCAATCCCTTATACATCTAGAGAAACATCGATGTACCTCAGGAAAAACCACGACACAGCATCCTGATGCATCCATCCCCTTTGCCTGTAGTCTTGGAGACCTCAGCACTGAGCTGTAGGCTCAGAACTCAGGACCATTGGTCCTGGGTCTCAGAGGTCAGCAGCTTCCATTCTCTCAGCAGGGACAGTCTCCTGTCTGTGGAGCTGCCTCTTGCCATGATCTGGTTCCTTCCCGAGGCCCTGACCTCCTGCTAGTTTTAAAGCATTGCTTTCATTAGGGTTTGCTCTTTGTGCTGTAAATAAATTCAATGAATTAAAAACATAATAATATTGTGTGTCAGCAATCACAATATGGAGAGCAATTGCAGTCTCCGAGGGACCTCCTGGGATATGTGTATTTATTCACCTCCCTGCAACTGAAACCAGAAAACAATGTTTACCACCACAATAGCACTACTGATTTTCAGACATATCTGTAACTGGGACCATTTGGCCTGCAGCCTGCTCAGCCTGACTTTTTTCTACTTAGCGACTTGCGTGAAAGGCTCATTGTATCTTTCCATGGTTCATTAGATTGTGGTTTTTGTCACCGAGTTAATGTTGATCTGTTCATCTCACTTTTCACCTACGAAGTGACATGTTCGTGGCTTCTAGTTCTTGTGAGTTATGAACAAAGTAGCAATAAGCTTTCACTTACATCTTTTTTTTTTTTTCTGAAAGGAATTTTTTTCAAATAACTTTGGCAAGTGTATAAAGGTGTGATTGCTGACCTGACTCTGTAGCTTAACCCAAAGAAGTGGGTGAACTGCCCCGCAGCATAGTGTTCTCGACTCTGGCACCAACCAATGAGATCTCCTTGCTTCTACAATGTTCTTATTATCACTTAAGGGGGATGGATATTTTAGCCGCCTTGATCCATGTGTAAGGTGTCTCAGTTTGGATTAACTTCCGTATCCTCCGACAAGCCGTGTTTTCTCTTGTGGTTCTTTTCTCTCTGCTTAGCTTCTTTGATGATGGACCTGTGCAGACCTTTGCAGAGTCTCTAAAGTTACATTGTGGTTTTTTTCTATTGTTACATCTCAAGGGTGTTGGCGGTTTGGATACAACTTCTTTATCAGACACTGGCTTGGCAAAGTCGCCTCCAGTCTGAATTTCCTCCCCTTCCTTTATTGATGTCTCCCACAGCAAAGCTTTTCATTTCAGTGAGGTAGACCTTAGCAACCTTGTTCTCTATGGACTGAGCTTTAATCGTGCCTAAGAATTCACCAATAAGCTCAAAGTTACTGTGACAGCTGGCTTAAACCATCGACTAAACTCGTCTGTGTAGACTCTCAAGGCAAGAGAGTCTCAGGGAAGGGTTGCTTAGGTTGGACTTGCCTGCCAGCAGGCCTGGAAATTATTACCTTAGTTGTGTTCATTGATGTGGGAAGAGCCCTCATTTCCCTGTGAGCATAGGGGTACCATTTCATGGTGCGAATCTTAGACTGTGTGGGTAGAGAAGGGGTTGAGCATTAAGCAGAAGTGCCTTATCTCTCTGCTCTTCACTGTGGATGTAATGGGACTGGCTGCTTCAGGGTCCTGTGGACTTCACATCCCTACAATAGTGATCGTAACTTGGGATTGCAAGGTAAACTCAATCCTCTCTCCCCTGCTTTGCTGTTTGCTGGAGTATCTTATCACAGCAAAAGGAAAAACACTTAGGATAGTCACCAGGATTTCCTCTTGTGCTTTCTCCTGTAAGCTGTGTAGTTTGTATTTGACATTCAGGTCTATAAAACACCAATTATCTTTTGTGAGAGGTCTAAAGTCATGTTTATGTCCTTGGGAGTTTGTGTTGCTTTGTTTTTGCATTCCGAGATGTAAATTTTACAGCTTCATTCATTGGAAAGGTTATCTTTCCCCCACTGAATTGCTTCCAAGCCATTCATTATAGACCAACTGACTTCGTGTGCACGGGTCCATTTCTGAACTTGCTATTCCAGGCTAGTGATTTATGTAATGTTTCTTCACCGGTCCCGTGCTGTCGTGATGACCGCAGGTTTATTGTAAATCCCGAAGTCACACAGTGACCTTGCTCTCCTTTAGTGCATAGACATCTTGGCTCTTCTGGGCCTTTTGCATTTCTATAGAAACTTTAGAAGCAACTCACTGATACTAAGATGCTAGCCCGCTGAGATTTTGATTGGCAAAGCGTTGAATTTTTAGAACTACTTGGGAAGAACTGAGGCCTCTAGAATATTGACCTTTCTCCGATTATTTGGCTCTGCTACTTGTCTTATGAGAAGTTCTGGAGTTTTCTATATAAGGATGATCAACAAAGAAACCACAATTGAGGTTAAATTAAGCTCAAAGAGAGACTTATCTGGTGCTGAGTTGACTTGCGCATTGGAAATGCAGGTTTAATTGGACTGAGTGTATAGGCTGCAGAGGGAAAGGGCTGGGCTGGGTGGGACTTTTCTAAGCAGGTGTGACTGCATCTTAGCATTCTTCCAGGAAGAATAGCCAGAGTGGGGCCAGTCAGTGGTGGGGAATTGACAGAAGCCAGGGGAGTGTTGAACTTGCTAAGTCTATTGAAATGCTCGGGTCAAGGGGCAAAACTGCTCAGGTTTTTCTCAGCCCTTGCAACCTATTGTTCTGTTACAGAAAACTCTTCCCTCAGGCAGATTCTGCCAGTGGCACAGCATCTGTGTGGCCGTTACCCCTGGCATCAAGTCTTTGAGGCTCAGAAAGATTTTCACTTGTTTGTGACCATCCTTTAGCTTTTTTTTTTTTTTTTTTTTTTTTTTTTTTTTTTTTTTTTTTGTCATGGAGGTCTTGCACGTGTCTTGGATTTATATCCTCGCATTAAATATTTATGCTTCTCAAAATGGCGTGGCATGCTAATTTCACAATTCTTTGCAAAAACCTCTTAGCTACTCCTGTCTCAACTCTTAGTTGCGAAGTGGCTAAACAGAGGCCTGTAACAAGTCACATGCTTCTGTCTCTTCTGCCTAGGAAAGATGGGGCTCTCACAGTCTTCTTCAGTAGAGCAGAGGTGTATCTCAAAGAGGCCCCTCTTCCTGCTGGAACTGAGGAATGATTTTCTCGTCCTCCGCCGATACTCTCCTGTGTCCTGGTACTGTAACTCAGCCTCAAAGACTCACATGCAGCATCTAGCGGCCCATCAAACTTTGTATTTATAGGCTCCTTCTCAGTTCTAGCATCTGGGGCTTCCTGGCTGGGATTTCTGTGTCCATTTATCTCTTCAGATTTAGAGGTGGTGACTCAAGCTGTGACATTAATTCTTCCACTGGTCAGAGAACTGATTTTGCCTTGTTTGGCTTCCTGTTGTAGTAAAGACGGTGGGGGAAGCTTCCAGGTTTCTTTACAGGTCAGAGCTCACACTAGTAGACCATGGGGGGAGGAGGAGAGGAGGCAGGGCATGAGTAAAAATGAGATACAGTTTAGTTTTGAGTGTGTGGGGGGTGGAGAATAGCATAGGGGGTGGGGCTCTAAGTGCCATACAGTGTCCACTCTGAATCATGGAGACGTTTACAAGTCCATTCACCCAGCTGGAAGCAACAGTCAAGGAAGGCAGAGAAGGTGAATTGGGTAGTCCTTCCTGAGATATGGCAGCGCTGGAAGACACGGTTCCTAACTCCTGACTTTGTTCTTCTTTCTAATTTAAAAAAAAAAAAGTTAATTTAATTGTTTGAGTCAAAGTTTCACTGTGCAGCCCTAGCTGTCCTGGAATTCAATATATAGACCTGACTGGGTGCAAACTCACAAAGATTTTCCTGAATGCATCTGCTTCTAGAATGCTGGGACTAAAGGTGTGTACTTTCTCTCTCTCTCTCTCTCTCTCTCTCTCTCTCTCTCTCTCTCTCTCTCTCTCTCTCATATTTCTAAGCCAAAAATATTTGGCCGCAGTTGTTATTGTTACTAGTCTCAGTTTATCTTTCTCCATGTACTGTCACATTTCCCCTGAACCTTCTGAGAGTGACTTGCAGACATCTAGAAATTTGAAGAAGGCATCTCTCATAATCATAATTCCTTACCCTCGCCTTCAGAGAATCCCACGTGGCTGCATCAGGACTACACAACATTTGCCATCTCTCCGGTGTCTCTCATTAGCTTGGTGCTTGTCTTTAATTTCCTCTCGATGAAGAATCGTGTCCGAGCAGTTCCTTGATACTTGATTTTATCTGTGGAGTGACTTTGAAGAGGTAGATGCTCTTCAAGAATAGAGACACTTATTTTTTTCAGTGTGCTCTAAACTTGAGTTTGCATGGTTGTCTTCCAACAGCCACAGCAAGTCAAACGTTTCAGGGAGAAATTCTGTACTGATCATGCTTTATCTCGTGTGTATGTGTATATGTTCATATGGATGAGGGCATGTGTGTGTGCAGGTACACGTGTGTGTGCACGCTCGCGTGTATGTGTGTGTGTGTGTGTGTGTGTGTGTACCACATGTCTTCTTTATTGCTCTCTCTACTTTCTTTATTGGGGCAGATCTGTGGGATTCTAAGACCATCCTGATCATCACAGGGGTTCCAGGTCAGCCATGTCTACTATACTGTGAGACCCTATCTTAAAAATTAAAAAAGGCAGTTGTGGGTGAACCAGCTCCTGAGGATACAGGGTGGGAGACCTGACCCTATCACTAGTCTCCCTCGAAGTGGTGTGGATGAGAGAGAAACCCTCCTCCCTCCTCGGCACTTACTACCTGTGGCAGATGGGAGACCTGGTCCTGGGATCATGAGGGCAGGAGAGCTGGCCCTGCACCTTGCCTGGGCAGCTCAGTAGAGCTGACCCTGCATATTGGAGTTGTAGGTGAGCCAGCCTAAGGGAATGAGTGTGGGCGAGCTGTCCCTGCCTCATGTCTTCTGGGCCCTGCACCTTGCCTGGGCAGCAGAGTAAGCTGGCCCTGGTAGCAGGGTTGCTGGTGAGCCAGCCCTGAGGGCATGAGAGTGGAGAGCCAGTAGGCTGACCAGCTCAGATGACTCTCAGGCCCAGATCCAGGGCTTTGAGTTGGCCCACTCCAACATCTACCCTATCGACGAACTGCCGGAGTGCATGAACGGGCCGGACCTACAGATCCAAAACTATAGGATCTCCATGACACTGGCCAACAACAGAATATCTGAGGGAAGACCCAGTGAGGTCCCAGCATCTATAGAGTAGCAGAAGCCAGAGGCCTCATACCAGACCAACAAGTCATTGCAATGAACGTTTGCAAGCAAAGAAGTGTGGACAAAAGGATGGACTATGGGATACACTGACACACGACAGCTTCCACAACAGGATTTGTTTTTCTCTGTGGTAGGGAAGTGGCAAGGGTGGATGGTAGGTGGAAGGGGAGGGGGAAATGAGTGGGACTGATGAGCACAGGATGTAAAATTCACCAAGAACCAGTAAAAAAAATATTAGAAAGGCATTATTTGACTGGTTTTAAATTTAATTCAATGTTCTTACATCAAGGGTTTTTATTTTGATTAAATATGGAAGCCATTAATTTTAAATCAAAGGCAAAACTATAAAAGGGTGTTCACAGAGAGGTTCCGGCTCTCTTCCTAACCCCTGCACCCTGTTCCTAGCTATTCCTACAGGTTCTCAATTAGTAGCTAATTAGTGATTAGTGTAGCCTCCTCCCTCCCTGCTGTGGGCACAGGCTCCGCCTCCTTTTCCCTTTCCCCTTTAGCTTCTTTATCAGGTCTCTCTCTCTCTCTCTCTCTCTCTCTCTGTCCCCTTCTATCTCTCTCTGTCTCTGTCTCTCTGTGTCTCTCTCTGTGTCTCTCTCTACCTCTCTGTTTTTCTCTCTATCTCTCTGTGTACCTCTCTGTCTCTGTCTGTCTGTCTCTGTTTTTCTCTCTGTGCGTCTCTATCTCTGTCTCTCTGTTTCTCTCTGTTTGTCTGTCTCTATCTCTCTCTGTCTCTCTCTATATATATGTGTGAGTGTATGTATGTGTATGTTACATTTTTATAAAAGTCATTAATAAAAGTCTATAATATCTATAATGCCTGTTGAGCAATTTTGGTCATAGGGAAAAGCTGAGAGGATACCACGGGTCTTCTCATTCAAATACAGCTTCCTTGATTATCAACTCATTGCTGATGCACGCATGCAATATATATGCAAATCTATAGCTTCTATAGGGCTTGCCTTTGGTGTACATTCTGTGGGTTTGGGCAAATGTTCAATGCCACACATTCCTCATAACAATGCCAATAACTGAGTATTCCTCATTGCCCTGGAGAGTCTCTGTGTTCTGTGTGTTCACCCCAAACCCCATTCTTGGCCAACAATGACCTTTTAACATCTTTATAGTTTTCCTTCCCCAGGTGTTATTTAGCTGAAATCATGCAGGGGAGTATCTTTATAGATCTCCTGTGTGTGTGTGCGCGCACACACGCGCGTGTGCTGGCATCTGCTTAGCCCCTGGTGAACCTTAGATTGTATTAACTCATGGCAGTACAATAGAAGGGCGAAGGGTGGTGCAGAAGAGACCACACAATGGGGAAAGAAGCAGGCTATGGTAAGCCTGGCATGGGGACATTGGCACAGAGCCTGGGACAGGAGGCAGTAGCCTCAACATGGGCTAGGACCCCTCTTCTTGTTTCCCTCTCCTTCCTCTCCCTCTTTCCTCTCCCTCCTTCCTCTCTCTCTTTCTCTCTCGCATTTTTTGTACATGTGAACGTGTGTGTGTGTAGTGTAGTGTAGTGTAGTGTAGTGTAGTATAGTATAGTATACATACTTACATGTAAAGGCTGGACAATGATATCTGGTGCCTTGATAAACTCCCCACTTTATTCTTTGAGACAGGGTCTCTCCCTGAACCTGGGCTCACCAGTTCAGCTAGACTGGGTGACTGTAAGCTCTAGAGATCTCACCAACTCTACTGTCTGGCACATCCATTGCAATTGTGCTTTCTACATGGTTGCTGGCCTCTGAGCTTGGGTCCTCACACCTGTGTGGCTACCAGGCTGGGAAACTTTTTAGAAATGTATATTTGGGTCCTGGTCTAGACTCAGAACCTGTCAGGGAGCGGGGGAGGGGAGGGGTGGGGGCAGGCAGCAGCTCCCTAGGGGTTTCTAAGCCAGAGCAGTAATAGTACAGTATGTAAAATCAGAGGGACTTCCTGGTTGGCTCCTGAGTTGTTGGGTCACCTCACCTTTAGTTCCCTGGTCTATCTGACTCTGGGTTCACTCACCCATAGCCTGCACTAATCGCTGTGCCTGCTTTAACATGTCTGTGAAAACTTGTTAGCCATGTGCACAGAAGACAATGGAACGGAGCACAGGCTGAGCCCTGCAGTGAATGTTTACAGCTGTTCGTCCAACAGAACTAAGCTGTTGGGGGACTTTAGGTGATGGATGTAAACCGTGTTTGGTCCCATCACAACTGCTCAGCAAATATTCACAATTGCCATCATCAGAGACAACAATTCTCTAACAAATTGTTTGAAAGTCCCAGAGCCCAGCAGGCCTGAGCTGACCCCACACTACCAGTGATCACAGTCTGCTTCCCGCGGGGAGAAGATGAAAGGGCCAGACTATGCAGGCAGACGTCACCAAGAGAGACACCCAGGAGGCCTGGGCTGTCCCAGGTAAGCATCCTTTCATGAATGCGGAGGAAGAGCATCAGAATGGGGGAGGCAGAGGAGGGAGGAGGGTGATGGCCCGCTGGGTCACAAATGAAAGGGACACACCCCTTCAGCTGGAGACACTCAAAACATCATTACGTGGGAATTGCCAAGCAAATTCAGTGGCTGGTATTGCTATGTTAATGTGTTAATAATAACCCCGCAGTTAGACGGGAGCCTGTGCTGTTAGTGTTCAAGGCCACTTAAATTTTAAAGAGTCATTTTATGGAAAGTTTTAATTAGCTCTGGATTGTAACTAACATTCTCTTTAAAACTGTGGTGAGCCTCTGATTAGGTCTGAGTTTCAGAGATGAAATGGGAGCTAGATTTTACGTATGTCTTTCCTGTCAGATCCAAAGAGTTTTGGTGTTTTGTTTTTGTTTTGTTTTGTTTTGGTTTGGTTTGGTTTGGTTTGTTTTTGTTTTTGTTTTTGTTTTGTTTTGTTTGTTTTGGGAGGTGGGTCCTCTGGATGAGTCTTATGTAGCAGGTACTGGACACACTAGGGCATTCCAGCATGGGTATCCTCCCGCCCTCTGTGTAGGGAGTAGGCAAGTGAGTCCTCTAGAGGACATCTCTGACCCTGAACCTGAGACTGCAGCCTCCCCTTCTTTTCTCCAAGAGTCTCCAAGTTCTGACTGCCCTCAGCAGTGGGAGATCTTCTGAGACAACTGTGTTTCTAGTTCCACGTGTCTCCCCCTCTCTTCCTTAGAGAATCCAACCAGTACTGCAGATCCAGCTGCAGCTTCTTTCCTGCAGTGTGAGCACAGTGCGCCAACGTCTTTGGGATTCACGGGGACCTACATGTGTGCTTTGTTCTGCAGGCGCGCTCATCTGCCAGACTCGGTTTCTTCCTTTATAAAATGGAGGCAAGGATATTTAGCAGTGTCGCTGTGAGGAGGTGAGCTCAGCCAATGGCTGCCATACAGGAAGTGGGCGTGTGGTCATCCTTACCGCCACCCATCACATCTACTCACTCAGCATTTAGTTCTGCTATTCCCGCATTCTCTTTTACTTTTTCTGTGGTTCCTTCCTTTGGCCCTGGCATTAAGGATTTAGCTAACTTTGAACTTTCTCCATGTCCCCACTATTTCCTTGCATGATGACAGACAAGTTCTGTTGACATACACACTTACACCCCACCCTGTCATGCAGGACACTCGATACCTTGTTGATGATGCAGTCGCTACTGCTCATCTCCTAGACCCAGACTCACAATGGAGCCATAGGAAACCCTCTGTTAGTATTTTACTTAATCAAAATGGCAAGGAGCCCACATAGGGCTTCTTCCTTTGCCGACACTGAAGAAGAAGCAAGCCTGGGTGTGAGGCGTGCTTTGTATGGGTTCTATTGCTTGTTGTGCCTTGGGGGTTAGAAGGCTGGCAGGAAGCCAGGATTCTCAGTGCCTGCAGTGGATCTCACACACGTTTATGACTGGGCAGGAGAGTCTGGGAAACAAGATAGGCTCGTCAACCATCCTGAAGGCCATGCTGGACTTTTGCTGACAAAACCAGGATAGGGCTAGAGAAAGATAAGAGCTGTCACACCACACTTCTGGTGGGTGTCTTGGGAGGAGTTGACTGGTCTGTGTGTGTGCAAGGACTGCCCTAGGTTTCCTGCCGTAGTTAGCCACCTCACAGGTCATGTTGGTGACACTGTTCCTCTCTAGCAGGACAGGAATCCCTTAGGATCTAAAGTTCTGGCCTTACAGATTTTGAATTCTGAGCATCTACCCTGTACCAGGTCCATAATGGGGGAATGATGAGGAGTTCTTTGTTTTTGTTTTGTTTTTTTTAAAAAAGGTCTTTGGAACTAGCCAGACCCAGATCTGAATTAAGCTCTGATGTCTACCAGCCTGTTTACATTTGACAAATCATGTCCTCCCATTGTCTTTTGTCTACACAATGGGCAAAAGAAGACCCATTCTTCAGCTTCAGGTACCTGTAACCTGTCACCTGCTAGTGGACAGTGTTATCTGATCACATCCATGGCTATCAAACATCCTAGTTTAGAAGACCCAGTGAAGTGTTGAAGGAATGACAAACAAACCCTGAATGACTAAACTCTTTATTTCCTAGCTAATTTAGCCCTGCCATCTTTAGCTAGTTTAATCAGTTCTCATTTGCCAGTGGATAAATTGTCTTCATCATAGACTTAACCACGCAGCTAATATGGTTTTGAGATAGATTGATTAACACAGGCCTAATTGAGGCTAAATAGTGAGATGAATTCCCAAGTCCATAAGGCCAACGAATCAGCCAGAGATGCCAGTGGTAAAACTCGGTTGCCAAATGTGTCTATTACTGTGACCAATACTTATGCTCCTGCTGTGTACATGGTGGGGCTTGAGATGCATTCTTTGTTGAGGTTGGATATTAAGTGAGCAACCAGCCGAGCAGTGACTACCAGGACAGAAAAGTACTGAGAAGTTTGTCTGCTCAGGAGTCTGAGCTATGGCATGAAGTTTAAGGTAAGGCAGGGACAGTGGTGTCAGACTGGGATCAGAAGACAAAGCACTCAGGCCAGGCAGTCAGCCAAACCTAAACCAAGAGATCTGGAGGCCATTATCCACTGACAGGGGCAGGTATGGAGCAGGAAGGGAGAGGCTCAGACCAGCTCTGATCTGCCACATGTGAGGTACACGCCCTGGTTGAAAGTGTGTGTTGTCCTGTTTCAGTTCGTGATGGGGTGTGCTTTCCGTGAGTTATAGTTTCATCTCTGTGATCACTGACCTGAGAGGAAAAAAATGTACTGCGGTATGATTTACTTTTGAAAATGTTTTCATTGGCCTCAGCCTGCTGGGGCAGGGAGAGTGCTTGTATCATGGTGGATGTGTGTGTGTGTGTGTGTGTGTGTGTGTGTGTGTGTATCTGTGTGTGTCTGTGTGTGTGTATGTGTATGAGAGAGAGAGAGAGAGGCAGAGACACAGAGACAGAGAGATACAGAGAGACAAGGAGAGAGAGAAAGAGAAGAAGAAAGAGGAGAGAGGGAGAGAGGGAGGATGAAAATATAAGCTGTCTTCTTTTTGCCCACCTTATGCCATTGGTCCCGCAGGCGATGGCTTGGTGCTGGTACCTCACAGACATTCCCACAGCTGTGCTTCACTGATGCTCTAGACCTCCCCCAACCCATGCAGGTTGTCAATCAAGGCTACCCTTTGCAAGTCACACTTTTGTCAATGTGTAGCCCAAGTGCCCGTCCCTCAACTACTGCGGGTCAGCTACCAGAGTTTCTTTGCTGCTTTGCATCACAGATCTGCCTCAGGGGTCTGCTTGAGGGGGAGCCATGTACTGAGAGACACCAAGGTCTCCTGTCTTCAGCTCTGGAAAATGAGGTCCCAGAAAAGCTCTTGGTTTAGGGAAATTCCCAAAAGTACCATGGGAATAATCAAAGCACTATCCAGCAATCTGTCTCAGCATCCAACTGGCTTCTGAATACACCTCAAAATTTAAAAATGTTGGGTTTGTTTAGTTGGGAAGGCTGGTGGTCAGAAATGTCCCTGCAAAGTAAAACACACATTGGGGACCAATGGGACCTTTTGATCGAGCAGCATGGACATGGCCTGGAGCTCTCACTTCTTGCTCTCTCTCTGAGATTCTGTGTCCTGGGGGGGGAGGGGGAGGTAATTTTACTTTGTTCTAGGATATTTGAACCTGTTTCTAGTTGTGGTGTGGCTCAGCCCTTAGCACACAACTTTAATCCATCTGGCTAGAATATAGATGTGCTCTTAATACGCATCTTTAATCGCAAACAATGAAGGTAAAGTTAGTTTGTAGAAAAAAGCACCCATGTTTCAAAGTGATGTCTAGTTGAGTGGCAGACAAAGTGATGAATCAGGGAAAGATCTTACAGAATAGGATATGCCCAACTCTCAAGAGAAGAGAAAGGAAAGGGAAGTTACGTAAGGGAAAGACAGACAGCAAGCAAGGAGGAGGGAGTACAGTACAGGAATACAGTAGAGTCCATGGAGACTGTACAGTAGAGTTGAGAGGGAGAGTGGAGCAGCCCAGAGAGGGGGAAGAAGGCAGTGTTACCAGGAGAGGTTTACAGAGACAGACAGAGAAAAGAACAAGCTAGACACAGGTAAAGACAGAACAAGCAAGAGATCAGGAAACTAGAAGATTAGAAGAGATTGCTAGTGCTTGTTTGGGGCCAAACAGAGCAGTTCAAAGGTAGAGAGAGAAGCCAGATTGAATCAGTCAGCTTGGAGAAAAGTTTGAGCCAGAACAGCTGAGTTGAACCAACCAGCTAGAGTTCAGAAAGAGCAAGAAGGGTGAGCTTATTCAGCAGCAAGTCTCAGAGGCTAAAAACATTCTAGGAATAGATTAGATTGTATAGAAGCTAGAAGCTTCCAGGACTAGGCCTAGCTTAGCAGACAGAGACAGTCATCCTCTGAGACAATAATTACAACACACACACATACACACACAACACATGCATAATCAGGCAGGATAGGAAAAAAAAAAGGGAAAATTTGGGGAACCTGGGATTCTTCTCCTCTCTCAAGCATCATCAGGAACTTCAATACAACTAATAGAAATTGGCCCCCGCAGCCTGGAGTAGTGGCAGAGTCCCAGGAGGCAAGGCAGGAGGATCAGAGTTCAAGGTTATCCCTGGCAATAAATTGAATTTGAGGGAAGTTTGAGCTACATGAGAAAGAAAAGAATAACAAAACAACAAACAAACAACACAACACAACATAAGAGGTTTCCTACAGTGAATGGAGTGCTGTTTTCCCAGTGACATCCCAGACAGGGATGCTAGAAACTGGTGCTTGCCCACAGCCAGGACAGTCCCAACCTCTATTTTAACTGTGTCAGCACGCCTACATCTGAACAAACAATACATCCCAAGAAACCATCTTCCGATCTCACTTACAAAAGGAAACTAAGGGAAGAGAAATAAACAGTCTACCTCGTCTACTCTCACTTAATTCTAAAGCTTCACTCAACTTTTAAACTCTGCTGGAAGTTAACATTCCTCAAGCAAAGTAACTTAGAAAGCGACAAAGTCACAAAGAGCCACTGTGAGTCAGAGTGTGTCTCTTTCAAAAGCCCCACACTCAGAGTTTTAATGTGTACCTCACTTTTCCTTAATGTCTTTTTTTTTTGTCTCTCTCTAAATGTTTGATAGATTCGCTAACTTTACTTCATTCTGTCTAGTCCTGAACTTGTTTTTTTGTAGTGTAGCCAAAGGCCTGGCTCTAACGACATCACAGATGTCCCATGTGGGCCATGGGGCCTTCAATGCTGCCTATCAAATGCTGTGATGTGGGAGCAAGTTTGATCTATCTCTCTCTCTCTCTCTCTCTCTCTTTCTTTCTAAAAAAACAACCTTTCTATTGATTCTTTGTTAATTTCCCATCATGCACCCCATACCACTCATTTCTGCATCCTTTTATATCCACCCTCTGCCCTTTTGACCTCCCCCACAAAGATGACAAACATTGAGAATGAAAACAACAACAATCACAACAACAACAGTCTAGCCGTGGAAGCTGTGGTGTATCACACACCCTTTTGTCCACACAGCTTCATACTTTTCATGACAAGCTTTTGATCTGCAGGACTGTCCCCTTCCCTCCCCTATCAGTTTATCGTTGGGGGTAGACGTTGGGGTGGGTCAACTCAAACCCCTGGATTTGGGCCTGGTTGGTTGAGTTGTTCGGTCCACCAGCAATCCTGAGCTGACCCCTCTGCTCACAAGCTGTAGCACTCAGGAGAGCAGGCGCTACACTTTCACTAGGTGCCATGGTAGAGCATGTTTCATCTTTTAGGGTATCTGATGTAGATGGTATATCTCATCACGGCCATTCAGACTTCTCCTGTGCACTCTGACCCTGTGTGAGGGGTTGAACGGCCAAGCCTTCCACAGAGGGGTTGTTAATTTCTTTGTTCCCTTATTTAAGTAGCTCAAGATGGTCCTTCTCAGCTGCTGAAGAGCACTCCAACAATGTCGGTCCTCCAAGCAGCCTCTTCGGAACTAAACTCTCGGAATAAATGTATTTTTAGAAGGAGTATATTCAGAAGCAAGTTTTTGACATTTTTCAAATATTAGGCTTTGGAGCATCTCCTCTCCTTACCAAATGAACAATGGCGGGATGTATCCTTAACTTCAAGAAGACTCATTAAACATTTCCATCTCGATACACAATTAGCGAGAGTCAAAGTGGCCATGATTAGTCAAGCCTCACAATTAAAATCCTGTTTGATGAACTTGGGAAATAAAATGCCATTATCCTCCGGAACCTCAATCATCTCCGATAACGAAGCTCTCAATTAATTCTTTTGTTCTTCACACAAAAAAAGATTCATCACACTGGCTCAGAATTCTCTTACATATATATCATCATCTGTGAGAGGCAAATCGTATAAACCACTCATTGCTTCTAAAAGGAACAAGGAATTGATCTGAGCATATGTTTTATAGACAAATAATATTCTCCTTACAATAACTATCCCTGCTAATTATTTTTCTTGAACTGTTCATGTTTGCGATACATTATCTTTGTGATTGGTGGGGGTTCCAGGCAATTATTCATAAAATAATGGTGGTTAGTCTAAGTGACCTTATGCTGGTTAGTCTTTCAGAGAGATGCACTCCACATTCTATGGATGATTGGTGTGATCTGATCCTTACCCTTCAATATTTTCTTCCTCCTCTCCTCCTTCCCCTCCTCTTTGTCTTCCTCCACTTCTCCCCCCCCCAGGAGCCCCCCCCCCAAGGTTTGTGTATGTCTGGCCCAGGGAGTGGCACTATTAGGAGGTGTGGCCTTGATGGAGTAGGTGTGTCACTGTGGAGGTGGGCTATAAGATCCTCATCCTAGCTGCCGGGAAGTCAGCCTTCCACTAGCAACCTTCAGTTGAAGATGTAGAACTCTCAGCTCCTCCTGTACCATGCCTGCCTGGATGCTGCCATTTTCTTGCCTTGACCATAATGGATTGAATCTCTCTGAACCTGCAAGCCAGCCCCAATTAAATGTCGTCTTTATAAGGGTTGCCTTTGTTTATGGTGTCTGTTCAAAGCAGTAAAACCCTAACTAAGATACCCCTCTTTCTCCTTCTTCTATCTTCTTAGACCTTCTGATCATCAGTATTACATTTTGTAACTACTAAGGCTACATCGGAACCTGTTAAGTGAGTCCTTAGGTTTGCATAGAAGACTGTTTAAAGATTTTCACGAGTTTGATTCAGGAGACTTGGTTTGCTCCAGAAACCTTTATCAACTTCTTCCTCGCTACACCAAAGCATACGGCAACCGTGACAGCCGTGCTTCCGCCCATGTATTCTCTTGAGGTGTGGTTTGAGAAGCACCTAGAAATAATGAAGCGCCATGTTCAAATGGGTTAGAGGATACACGTCTAGAGCAGCCCTCAGGAAAATGAGCTTGGGATCGAATGCTGCTTAGGTCTTACTCTCTACTCCAAGATGCCCCCTGTGTCCAACAGAGATGGAAGCATTCATTGTTCTAGACTCTGCAGTGTGATTGTGAATAAGCATCTGTCGACGGATAGCGAGCAGGCAATGCCAGGCTATGGATGGTAGTGAGGAGAGATATAGCGGTGTTTGATCTCAGGGATGTACGCACAGAACAGCGGGGCTTTAGTTGAGAGCTGAGAAGGCACACGGAGGGACTGTCAAGGGAGCGCATGCATGTAGGCGCATGCGCACAGCACAACTATGAGCTCTTGGTTGCCGAGCCTGTGGAGATGGCTAGTTTACAGTCTATGCGGGAGGTCGAGGAGAGTCACTGCAGGGTGTTACAGAGGCAGCGATGTTATTGGCTGTGAATTTTAAAAAGCGTGCTCTCATGGCAGTGTGCACTCTGGGATGAGGGAGGTCAGAGAAAGACCTATAAATATGCTGGAAATATAACCAAGGATTAAGAATGAGACACAGTCCAATCACATCTGCCTTTCCTTGTTCCCTGCAAGGGGGGAAAAATAACTGCTTTGGGATCCAAGCTAACAATCCAAGGGTGTTTTCAGCTCTTTGGAGTAAAAACATGATCTACTTTAGATGAGAAAAATGCTGTTTGCCGTAGTTAAAACGTGCTCAATTGGTAGTTCTCTGGGAGAAACTACTCAGTCTGCTAAAAATTTAAATACCCACAAGTTAAAAAAAAAAAAAAACAAAAAACAAAAAACAAAGACGGCTAATAAGAAATGTGTCACTGAAATGAAACAGAAAACAGAGAAGCCCTGTTTCTCGTTCCTTTTATCTTTTCAGAAGTGCGGCTCTGTGGCAATTTACCAGCATTTTCATCCATCCTTCCCGTCGTTAGCATTTGGGGGAAAGCCTAAAACTGTCATCGAGAGACAAGCACCATGTACAAACCAGAAATGCAGTTAGGGAAAATGAGAAAGGAAAACTCTTAAAACCAAGGATTGAGTGTTTCATTAAACCTAAAGATGATGAAAAAAAAACCAATCCTGTCTAATGTTAAAAATTGTAGGCTGCCGAAATGTTATCATTAAGCCTTCTTTGCATTCTCTCAATTACGCAGACATCCTCACACTCAAAACACTGAGGCCACTGATGTGGGCAGGTGGAGCCTGGGGTGGCTCAGTGCAAGCATGTGCTGAGGTGGGTAGCGCTCCTTAAGAGAAACTGCATATATGTCAGCTGGTCATTCATTGGCTCTCCCACATCCATCCAGTCAGGAGAGTACACGGCAGGCACCATGACAGCAAAAGGCGGCAGAACTGGATGCCAGGATGTGAAGACAGGGGTCAGGCCCACAGCAGGCTTGGCCACAGTCGGATGGGAATTCTACAGCCTGTTAAAAAGCAGAGAAAATTAGGAGAATTGGGTCAGGACCAGGAAGCTCTGTTGGAGGAGCGCGTGCCTAGTGTGTTCAGGGTCCTGGCTTCAATCTTCAGCGTCACAAAAGCAGGAACCACGAACAGACTGTGTCCCAATAAAAGTGATATAGCTAGAGGAGCAGCAAAGAGGATTATCAGTGAAGGTCGATTGGGTTGGGCTTTCTGGGGCTGTCTTCATGTCTTACCTGAGGGGTAGAATTCATGCCAGTGGGAATATCACCGCTCATATTGTAGTTAAGGGAGCCAAGAAGTCTCAGTGGCTTGCCGCTCTAGGACAGCGTGATGACGTCACGACCCTCCACTCCCCCTTAGCTCCCTAGAGCTGAGCTTTCTGGGGGAAACAGAGATCACGAGGGCTTTCCAGGCTTTGTCGACTTTACCAACTCGAGGAGCTGCATAGCGTGCGGCTTTAAGTTTGGGAACCCCATGTGTACTCTCCCAGTACTTGGAGAAGCCAGAGGAGTGGGCATGAGCCAAGGAAGATGGAAATCCCAGGATGGTAAAGGGAGGGCAGGGGAGGAGAAGTGAAACCATGCTGTTACTCCAGGGAAGGTAAGTGAGCCGAGCCTGTCTGTGGTGTGGAAACAGAGAGAACACCCTGAAGTTGTCAGCCGTGGTGACCCGCACTGCGGTAACTGAGGAGATGTAGTTTATAGAAGCTTTTGGTGGAGGCTGGGGAGATGGCTCAGCGGTTAAGAGAGGATAGTATTCCTACAGGGGACTTGAGTTTAGATCTCAGCACCCTCACTGGGGGGCTCACAACTACCTGTAACTCGAGCTATCTGAGACTCTCTTCTGGTCACCTAACTGCACCCAATATACTCATAGACATAGACACAGAAAGACAGAGAGATAAACGCCCGCCCCCCATACACACACACAAGCATACGCACATGCATACACATACATACACACACAGGCAATAAAACATTAAATAACATTTTAAGAAAGCCACTTAAAGATGCTCAAGAAGAAAGGGCTAAGCAACTCAGTGTCCACTTGCTGCTCTCACCCTGGGTATACGCAGCAGACATGTTTGTTTGGTTTTTACTTATTCACTTTATATCCTAGTCACTGCCCACCTCCTGGTCACCCCTCCCACAGTTTTCCCACATCCCACATCCCACATCCCCTTCTCCTCTGAGCGGGTGGTAGGATGGATTGGAAGAAGTAGATCCTTGGGAGAACTTCTTGGAGATGTCTGTCAGTGGCTCTTCCTGTAGCCTCCCACTTGCTGTCTGCTCTGGGCTGGAAAACCCTCTCCTGTCACGGTCCCGCTTTTGTGATATTCTGCCTCACAGCAGACCCCTAACTAAGAGACTGTATCTGGTTCAAAAGCTAGGAGCCCTTTGTATATATTAGATATTAGCCCTCTATCAGATGTAGGGTTGATAAAGATCTTTTCCCCAGATGTTGGTTGCTGTTTTGTCCTATTGACAGGGTCCTTTGCCTTACAGAAGCTTTGCAATTTTATGAGGCCCATTTGCCAATTCTTGATCCTAGAGCATAAGCTATTGGTGTTCTGTTCAGGAAATTTTCCCCTGTGCCCATGTATTTGAGGCTCTTTCCCATTTTCTCTTCTATTAGATTCAGTGTATCTGGTTTTATATTGAGGTCCTTGATCCACTTGGACTTGAGTTTTGTACAAGGAGATAAGAGAACCAAATAACCCTATTAAAAATAGGGTAACAAGGCTAAACGAAGAATTCTCAACTGAGGAATACCAAATGGCTGAGGAGCACTTAAAGAAATGTTCACCATCCCTAGACATTAGGTAGATGCAAGTCAAAACAACACTGAGATTCCACCTCACACCAGTCACAATGGTTAAGATAAAAAACTCAGTTGACAGCAGAAGCTGGCAAGGATGTGGAGAAAGAGGGACACTCCTCCATTGTTGGTGGGATTACAAGCTGGTACAACCACTCTGGAAATCAGTTAGTTTCTTAGAAAATTGGACATAATATTACCTGAGGACCCAGTTATACCTCTCCTGGGCACATACCTAGAAGATGCTCCAACATGTAATAAGGACACATGCTCCACTATGTTCATAGTAGCCATATTTATAATAGCCAGAAGATGGAAAGAACCGAGATGGCCCTCAACAGAAGAATGGATACTGAAAATGTGGTACATTTACACAATGGAGTACTACTCAGCTATTAAAAACAATGAATTCATGAAATCCTTAGGCAAATGGATGGAACTAAAAAATATCATCCTGAGTAAGGTAACTCAATCACAAAAGAACACACATGCTATGCACTCACTGATAAGTGGATATTAGCCCAGAAGTTCAGAATACCCAAGATACAATTCGCAGACCACATGAAGCTCACTCAAGAAGGAAGACTAAAGTGTGGATACTTCAGTCCTTCTTAGAAGGGGGAGCAAACTACCCATAGGAGGAGATACAGAGACAAAATGTGGAGCAGAAATTGAAGGAAAGGCCATCCAGAGGCTGCCCTACCTGGGGATCCATCCCATATACAGTCACAAAACCCAGACACTATTGTGGATGTCAACAACCAGAGCCTGATATGGCTGTCTCCTGAGAGGCTCTGCCAGTGCCTAACAAATACAGGAGTGGATGCTCACAGCCAACCATTGGACTGAGCCTGGAGTCCTCAATGGAGGAGTTAGAGAAAGGACCAAAGGAGCTGAAGGGGTTTGCAGCCCCATAGGAGGAACAACAATGTGAACCAACCAGACCCCCAGAGCTCCCAGGGACTAAACCACCAACCAAAGAGTACACATGGAGGGACCCATGGCTCTAGCTGCATATGTAGCAGAGGATGGCCTTGTTGGACATCAATGGGAGGAGAGGCCCTTGGCCCTGTGAAGGCTTTATGCCCCAGTGTAGGGGAATGTCAGGATGGGGAAATGGGAGTGGGTGAGTTGGTAAGCAGGGGGAGGGGGATGTGATGGGGGGTTAGGAAGGGAAATTGGGAAAGGGGATAACATTTGAAATGTAAATACAATATATAATAATAATAATAATAATAATAATAATAATAATAAAAGCTAGGAGCCTAAATAAACACCTCTTCTTCTGACATGTCGGTCAGGTACTTGGTCACAAAACTAGAGACTGTACCAGTCTTAAACTGTCGCTGTAAGAAGGCCAATGTAAAGGAAGGGTGTAGAGAAAGCTGGAGCATCCCACTGATCCTTGACCGATCGCTGACTCCTCCTGAATCACAGGTCTGTAACATCCCTTCCGTCACTGGATGAACACACCAGCAAACACCCAGCGGCAGAAGCTCCGTTCTTTCGTTTTCCTTTTGGAGACATATTTATATCATTTTATGTGTGCGAGTGTTTTGCCTGCATGGGTGCCTGTGTATTGTATGCATGCAGTGCACACAGAACTTAGAAGGGCATGTCAGACCCCTGGAACTGGAGAGATGAATGGGTTGTGGGCTGCTGTATAAGTTACTGAGAGCCAATGCAGATCTCATCCGACAGTGACAAGTGCTCTTAACTGCTGAGCCAGCTCTCCAGCCCCCAGAGAGGTCTGCTCTGTCTGCACATGGATGGCTTCAAAGGGGTTAGTAAAGAAAGGGAGCAAGCCAACCATTAGAGGGAGGACATGGGATTCAGACTGTGGTGCATTCTGGGCGGGGCTCAGTCATCACAGAGACATAGGGCTAGACTTGTTAGTGAGAGGTGAAATGGTGAGTCTCCCTCTTGTCACTTAACTTCTTTACAAGTAAACAAAGAAGGTTGTCTTCATATAGATCCCGTTGTCATAACACAATCCCTACAAGTGTAATTTTTCGGAAAAGGAGACACGGTTTTGCTCACCTCTCTGGAAGCTTTGGCATCCAAGGATATGGCGCAGACATCGATGGGCATATGGTGAAGGTTCTAGTAACAACTGACAGTAAAAAGCAGAAGGGCTAGCAGGGTCTACGGAGGACAGAAAACACAAGTGCTGTATAGGAATCTTCCAGTAGCTCATACAATCCTGACAATAGGAACTCATAAAGATGCTGGTCCGCTCCTCTCGTGTGATACGGACATCTCCTACCTGGCCCGCCCTGACAGTGTCATGCTGAGAGTAAGCTTCTGGGTGAGTTCTGATGAATAAAATCTCAGCAAGGGAAAGCAGGTCTGTGTTCCTATGCCTACGTTGACCTGTTTGTCTCAATGCCATCAGATGACTAAGCCCAGTTAACATTAAAGGGCTCAGCACTGCCTGTAATAGTGGTGACTCCGTTAGAATATCCCTAGGAGTATTCAAATATGAACCTATCTATTAAAATAAAAATGTGATACACAGGATTTAAAGGCATGAAATACACTCACTAGAAGCATGTGCATAGCTTCTATGTCCTTCCATGATGTCCTATGAGAGACATGGCTTCAGTCCTTCACTGCAATTCCAGGGTGGAGACTAACCTGGCTATGGGTGGAAAAACTCTTCTATTTTCAAATAAGACCAGTGAGTTATAGTTATCACTTAGGGGCGGGTTGATCAAGAAACTTTTCTGAGCGTTATCCCAGGGTTGCTGCCATCTGTTCTCTTCTGGCCAATTTGACATCTCTGAAACAAGAAAGTCTGACTCTATGAGACTAGGAGCCACTGTCTGGAAAATCTTCTTTAGGTCCTGCTTCAGGTGACTGTGTTCCACACATAGTATGCAAAGTTTTGGTCAACAGGATCAGTAACTGATGGCTGTGACAAAGAGAATTAATAATAATAATAATAATAATAATAATAATAATAATAATAATAATACCGCTACTCCTCTTGAGTGGATTCATGAATACTTTTCCTCAAAATTATGAACCATTTATCTGAACCCAAAGCGCCATGCAAGAGAAACTAACAGTACTGGTCAAATCATGACTGCCCTGTCCCTTTCCTTTGCCATTGTGTTATTCTTTTTCCTGGTGCTGAAATCAGCCATGGCTCAGAACAAAGCTAGAAATGTTTCAAGAGACGAGAAGGGGGAAAAAAAAAGAAGTGCTTGTGAGGACTGGGTGGGAATTAGCAATTAGGGAGTGGGAAGGATTAATTAATGTTTTCCAGTTTAACATAATCACATTTCCCCGCCACTGTGGGCTGCAAAGTCAAAATGTAAGTGAAGAAAATATAATCAAATCAGTTTCTTTGAAATGGACTTTATACGGGATTAGTGCGAGTTCCTTGATTCACCTCTTTGTTGAAAAAGATCTATGGATTTAGTAATTATTTTGGTACAACCATTAAACACTTTTAAAGTCAATTCTCCACCGAATATCAAAGCAATTTCCAGACGAGCCTGAAAGTTTATACATAAATACTTATATTATAAAGGCACATAAAAGAAGCATAAGGGATGTAAACTTACTTTAGAGTCGGTGCTGCCGAGTGTGACTTTGAAGAATGAACCCACAGAAGAGGTGAGAAGGAAGACACAGACCCGACCACGTGAAATTCTTTCTGTTTTTAATCTTGGTTGTCAAGACTCCCCTCCCTCCCTCCTCCCCCAGTTTCCCCTCAAAAGGGTACACCTCAACTCAGGCTGAACTAACAAGTGACATATATGGCCAAAATGGCTTCTATCTTTTATCCTTAACATGGGGTTGGGGGATGGGATGAGGGGGCATGGACTGGCTGTGCCTCATTGGCTGAGGTTCAGCCTCACAGTGTACTCTTGACTGGCTAATTTGGAGAAACATCCCCCAAAGGCTTAGATGCTTGAACATTTGGTCCCCATTGGTGACACCGTTTGGGGAGGCCAAGTCAGTGAGGTCTTGCCAGAGCGCACGCATCACTGGGAATGGGCTTTGAATGTTTAAGTCCACCACTCACAACCTGTCCTTCCTGCTTTATGCTTGTGGTTCAAGATGTGAGCTCTCAGCTACCTGCTCCTGCCACTCACTACTGTGTCTGCCATGGTAAACTTGTATCCTGCCAGAATCATAAGCCAAAATTAACTCTTTGTCCACAAGGTACTCTGGTCATAGTGTTTTGTTGTGACATCACAGAAAAGTATCTAATACAGGAACCTATTCTATGGAATAACAAGGAAAAAAAATAACACAGCACAGGCAATGCTTTCTACAAATAGCTTACTTTATTTCATTTAATGTCCCCAGTGATTGCCTGAGACAGAGGCTGTGATGATCTAAGAGTTCTATTTCCCCTCAAATTCTTGGATGTATGTTGTGTCCTGGGGGTGCTTGGTGAGTGATCCACCCATGACCTGATTTTAAAGTCAGGTTCTTACTAAGTAGCTCAGGCTGCCCTTGAACTTACAATCCTGTATCAGCCTCCAAAGTGTAGTGGTAAATTGGGCTACACAGCTTTGGGTAAATTGGGCTACACAGCTTTGGCTCCCAGAGGGTCACACACTTTCAGCCGCCTGCCCAGGAACTCTTTGAATCCAGGAATCAATCAAACACACACCCACACACACACACACACACACACACACACACACACACACACACACTAGCTCAAAGGCTAGGCAGTTGTAATCCTCCACCTGGCTATTAGATTTCCCTCTGGTACTCCTGTCTCAACACTCTCCAAATCCGTGATCTATCTTTGCTGCTTTGTTCCTCCTGGGTGCTCCCTGGTCTTTGCTGCCCAAGACCCTTCTGGGCAGCTCTTTCGAGGGCCTCACCTCTTCTCACCTACATTTCGGATGATTTTCCTTCTGAGGCTTTAAATCTGATCTGTCTCCCTCCGAATCATGGGGATCCTCCATCTCCTTTTTTCTAGTTCCTGCCCCGTCTCCCTTTGCCCAGCCATTAGCTGCTGGCATCTTTATTGATGGATCAACACCCAACTGGGGACAAGGACCTTTTTTGTTTGGACACGCAGATTCCGATTAAATCAAAACATTAGAATCAATCCCCAACAGCAAGTGTTAAACTGCAGGCATGAGTCACCACACCTGATAAAAACTCTCTTAAAAAAACACAGTTGTTTTCTGTTTATTTTTACAGTGGGGCTTGAACCCTGCCAGACATGTATGTTTGCTATGCAAGTGCCATGCTCCCGTGCTGTATCCTAATCTCTGGCACACCTTCTTTCTTGAATTAATTAATTTAACCCTAACCCTAACCTTAATTAACCCTAACCCTAAACCTAAACCTAAACCCTAAACCCTAAGCCTAACCTTAAACCTACCACTTTAACCCTAACCTTAACCCTAACTCTAATATTTAATTAAGTGTTTAAGTTAATTAATTTAAGAAACTTAATTAACACTTTCTTAAATTATGTTTTAAATTTGCCCTCTGAAACTCTCATACACATGTCTTGATCATATTCTCTCTCTACCTCTTCCAACTTCCCTCTGGGAGCCCACAACACATCTCCCTCCTTCTGCATGTACCTTTAGCCTATTTTTCGTCCTATTGAATTCTCTTGACCCTTACCAGACACACACCAGTGTAAGGTTATCTACTGGGACATGTTAAACCTCCCAGGAATTACTAACCTTTCAAAGAACAGTGACTCCCACCTACAGCAGTCATCACCTGTCTCTGCATTAATAACTGCCCATTACAAACAAAGGCTTCTCTGACCAAGAGAACAGCACAAATCTACAGATAAAAACAGATCTTAGACAGAGGTCTAGTGACAAAATGGTTTAGGAAACCAAGGGCAGGTTCTGAGGGCCCATGACCTTCCTGCTGTGGGTTTTGACTGTGTACGGTGCCAGGAATGAATCTCCTTTTGCTTCTGCAGAAAGGTAGAACATTAAATGTTTGCTTGTTTGTTTGTTTGTTTGTTTTAGACAGAGTTTCTCTGTGTAGCTCTGGCTGTCCTGGAGCTAACTCTGTAGACCAGGCTGTCCTTGAACTCAGAAATTCGCCTGCCTCTGCCTCCCAAGTTCTGGGATTAAAGGCATGCACCACCACTGTCCAGCTGCAATTATTTTTTTATTGGATATTGTTTCTCTATGGTAGGCCACAAAACAAATTAAAGGTCTAAGATAAGAATTTGTTACATTGTGTCACAACTAGACAACACAATTCAATGATCTTGACATTTAAACAGGTTACAGAATATCTTCAAAACACAAAGACATAAAGTGTGAGAACTAGTGTTAGAAGGGTGGAGAGATGGCTCAGCAGCAAAGAGCACACTGCCTGCTCTTCTAGAGGACCAGGATTTATTCCCAGCACCCACAGGTGACTCAACTGCTTGCAGCTCCAGTCCCAGGAGATCTGATACTGTCTTCTGGTCTCTGTGGGTACTGTATGTACATGGTATACAGACATATGTGCAGATAGAACACTGATACACACCAAGTAAAAATAAATAAATCTTTAAAGAGATAAAATAGGTTAAAAGAGAATGTTTAAAATCATTTTGTTTAGAAATAGGTATCTGTATATTTACATGTGTATATAAATCTCAAAGTACTCACATCAAAACATACGTAACAGTTTTGCCTGGGGAGTAAGGGTGGGCACCATATGTACACCCTTCTCTGTGGTCTTTCTTATTTTTAACACATTTTACTTATAGGGTTCCGCACTGAAAGCTTTTATGAGCTAGAACAGCATCAGTTAATCATTGTTTATTTTTATCACAAGTTGAAAATAGAAAATCCAATTGTACAACATTCAGTGGTGTGCTGATTCAGATATAAAAAATGTTTCTTCCACGGAGCTGGAGAGACGGCTCAGCAGTTAAGAGCCCTGGCTACTCTTGTAGAGGACGAGGTTTAGTTCCCAACACCCACATGGTTGTGCACAGCCTTCGAAACTCCAGTTCCAAGGGACCCTACATCTTCTTCTGATCTGTGCTGTCACAGTTTGCTTGTGGTCCATATACGTACATGCACGAAGACACCCAAACAGATAAATAAGTAAATCTAACAACAAAGGTTCCCTACAGGCTCCTGTGTAGAACACTGATCCCTAGATGGTGACATTGCTTCAGAATGTGGTGGAATCTTCATGAAGAGAGACCTCCATTGAGAACATAGTGATGGGGAAAGGACCTTGGAGCCTAGCACTTATCTCTCGTTCTCATCTTTTCTGTGCTTCCTGGATGCCATGTGCTGCTGATGGCTGACATGACCTGGATGTTTCACTTCACATAATCCTCTGACACACTAAGCCAAAATAAACCTTTATTTATTTATTTTTTTTAGTATGTTTAGCCAGGTATTGTATCAGAGCCACAAAATATCAATTAAGGCAGACCCAATTTTGTTTGTTTGTTTGTTTGTTTGTTTGTTTTCCCATTGAGAAAATAAAAATCAAGGTGGGTGGTTTGACTGGGAATAGCTCCCAAAGGCTCATATATTTGAGTGCTTGGTCATTAGGGAGTGATACAACTTGACAAGGATTGGGAGGTGTGGCCTTGTTGAAGGAAGTTTGTCACTGGGGGTGGGCCTTGAGATTTCTAATGCTCAAGCCAGGCCCGGTGTCTGCCTCCTCCTGCTACCTGTGAATCTGGATATAGAACTCTCAGCTACCTCTTCAGCACCATGTCTGTCTGCCTGCATGCTGCCATGCTTCCTGTCATGATGACAATGGACTAAACCTCTGGAACTGTAAGCCAGCACTGATTAAATGCTTTTCTTTATGAGAGTTGTCGTGGTCTTGGTGTCACCTCACAGCAATAGGACAAGGTGCATGCCACAGATAGGCTGTTAGGTCTATGTGGCTTTACAGTGACCAACAGAGGGGGCTCTCAGAGGTCAGGCTGCTTGGGCATTTTCACACATGCCCCTCCATTTGGGTATTTGGGGTCTGTGAATAGAATTAAAGTGCCCATGAGTTTGGGTAGAAGAAAACTGCTTTTTAATGTCTATATCTAAATTAGACTTTTCTTTAGTCATAAATATATATATATCAACCCTTCACTGGGTAACACCTGTTACTTTGTCACCAGTAAAAAGCCCATATATCTATACAAATTCTTTTTATATTACTATCTGCATTTGCCATTACTGTGGAAGTAGTCATTAGATTTTCCACAAGTCTTATTATCAAATTAAATAATAAAGAATATATATATATATATATATATATATATCCCTTTTGTTCATTTGTTTTGAGATAGGCTCTCTCTGCATATCCCAGCCTCAGCCTCCCAAGTGCTGTGATAGCAACCATATGCCACCATGCCCAAGGTGTAAGATCTTAAAAATAAACTTTCCTTTTATTTCTCAGTTAGTAGCACAGTATTTTGGAACCCTACGTGTTTCATCGTATGTGTTTATAAATAGAATTTCAAGAAAAGGTCCATTAGACTTCACAAGGGTGTCAAGAGATCCACACAACAGAGAAAGGCAGTCAGAGGTGGTGGCATGCACCTGCTAGCCTGGCACCAAGTAGGCTTAGTGAGAAGGCAGGCAAGCTCAAGGCCAATGTGGGCTTCTCAGTGAGACCCGTCCCCGTCCCCTCTCAAGCAAAACAAGACCAAAAGGACAGCGGCAGCAGCAAACTTAAGATATCCAAACCTAACAATTCTGCACAATGAACTAGCTTCTGTCCTGTGAGACTCTGTAAGCTGTGAGTACAGGGAACAGGGTATAGAGCTGGTTAGGAAGACATGCCCCAGCAGCTGCATTCAGTCACTTTGATGTGTACCATTTTATTTTATTTCCTCTTCTTTTCTTGTCTGCCTCTCAAGTACCCAACTGCTCTTCCTTCCTACAAACCAACTAAGAAATGCATTGGTATTCATTAAACGGACATCTATTTAACACCGTTCAGTTGGACGATTTTCCTACTGATGTGTGTGTAAATGAGTTGTGTCTTTGGACATCTGCTGAGCATGTAGTGGGTACGACGCCTGTGCTGTGGACTTTGGAGACGTAGGCTCTTCGTCCTTGGACCTAGAGGAGAGCATCATGCTACAGGAAACAGAAGGCAGTCCACGAACGAACATTGGAGAGCTTCATTTGGAGCCATGTTGTATACTGATTTCAGGAGTGATCGCACGTGTGTTTATTCTTTTTTGCGTGTGTGTGTGTGTGTGTGTTATGAACATGTGCATGCTTGTTTGAATGTGTGTGGTGCACGTGTGTGCTTGCTGGTGTGGAGGTCTGAGGCAGGCTTCATGCATCTTCTTCCAACAACTCTCCACCTTGTATTTTGAGGTGGAGTCTCTCACTGAACCTGGAGCTGCCCATTTCAGCTAGGCTAGCTTCTTCCAGGGAGTCCAATCTGCTTCTCACACACTGGGTCGATAAGCAGGCTGCCATGGGTTCTGGGGAATCTTAACTCCAGTCTTCATGCTTTCGTAGACATTTTCTTCATCCACTAAGTCTCCCCAGTGCTATGTTTATTCTTTATGGGACCCTTACTTGTTTCAGTGTTCCTAATAAACCACTTTTTCTCATCTCTTTGAGATTTTCTATTTACTCATTGTTGGTTTTTCATACCTGCTGCCAACACGCAACAGGTATTCCTCAAAGCTGCTGCCTTAGGATTTCTATTGCTGTGAAGAGACACCATGACCATGGCAATTCTTATAAAGGAAAACATTTAGCTGGGGCTGGCTTACACTTGCAGAGGTTTTGTCAATTATCATCATGGCAGGAAGCATGGCGGCATACAGGCAGATATGGTGCTGGAATAGAAGCTGAGAATTCCACATCCAGATTGGCAGGCAGCCAGAAGGGAATGCCACACTGGGTTTGCACTGAACATCTGAGACCTCAAAGCCTGAGCCAATTCCATGAAGGACACACATCCTACTAGTGCATTCCCTATGAGCGAATGGGAGCCATGCTTATTCAGACCACCACAAGTGGCATGCATTTTAGTTTATGAAATACCTTCATATTCATTAGCCAATAACAAACTTTCTCTAAGTAGGGCTCAGATGATGCTGAAATTGCAGCATCTATGGAGTCAGAATATCTGACACAAACCCTGGTCCTAATCTCTTCTCTGATCTGTCCACTGCTCACTGTGACTTGCAAGCATTTGAAATTTTGAGAAAAAAAATATAATCTTACGTGAACCTCATGAAAATGGTATAAATTAAGTAGAAGAATACTACCAGTTCTTTCTGGAAACCAGGAACATGGGCTTGTTCATGAGAACACGTCTATACCATGTCAGCTGGTAAAAGATGGTTCAGAGAGCAGTGAGAGGGAAGGCAGTCACAGGAAGAGACACCCCCAGTCAACCATAACATGTGAATTAAGGCATTAAGAATAGAGACCTAAAGGGGGCACATGGGCAGTATGGGCGGCAAATGGGCAGTATGGGGGGGTAAATGGGCAGTATGAGGGCACATGGGCAGTTTGGGGACACATGGGCAGTATGGGGGGCACATAGGTAGTATGGGGGGCATGTGGGTAGTATGGGGGCACATGAGCAGTATGGGGGCACATGGGCAGTATGGGGGCACATGGGCAGTTTGGGGACACATGGGCAGTATGGGGGCACATGGGTAGTATGGTGGGCACATGGGTAGTATGGTGGGCACATGAGCAGAATGGGGACACATGGGCAGTATGGGGAGCACATGGGCAGTATGGGGGCACATGGGCAGTACAAAGTTGGGGTAAGGGAAACTGTCATGGGGAACTGGCAAGTAGAAGCTCTATGACAGGGTTTTCTTACTATTTACAAATGCCATACTTGCCACTTTTGCCTCTGGGCTCAAATTTGAAATCAATACTCTGGTTGTTTTCTGTGGCGCTCATGGACATGCATAAAATGTCAAAAATCCCGAGCTGCTCAATAGACTTCCCACTGAGACAGAGCCAGGCGAAGCTTTGCTTTCCACACGCTTGCTTATGCTCTCTCTCTCAGTGAGTGTTCGCTGACAGCTTGGCAGTGTCTCACTTTACACAACTTTGAACACTGCCCTGGTGATGTCACTGTTTGATGCTCTTAGTTACAAGGTTAATTTCTAGGTTCACAGAGGCGGAGGTGTACTCCACCAGGAAAAAGTATGAATTAGGTGAGCTCTATTCAGTCCCCTTATAATCTTGATCCTATCAGCCCAATGTCAGTGGATCAATAAAGCCTATTGAATGCAGTGTGTTTAAGGAGTAACTTGTAATGTAGTAGAGTTGCTGAGACGTGGTAATCCAGCACTTATAGCAGTCCTATAGATCAAGAAGGTTGAAGTTTTGCTAAGAATAGATATGAGAAAAATGTGTGCACGTAGTTGTTGTGTCTGGCCAGCAGACCACAACCTGGGTTCTAGCCTGGAAAGGCATTTTGGAAACCTGGAAGAGAAAAGGGGCTAGGTGGCGAGAGAAAGAAATGTAGCCAAGACAGTTATTCTGATAAAAGCTCAAATTTTACTGTTGCGACACTAGTTATGAAGGAAGGGGGAGGAGACCCAATTCCCGCCGAATAATCTCAGGTCCAGTAGTAGGGTGAGCACGTGTGTGGCTCCAAACAGCAAAGCGGGCAGGTTCCAGCAGTGGGCATGGCAGAACGAATGAGCAGGAAGCTCCACCCCTGAGCAAGCAGGTTTCAGGCTGGAGGAGGGGGAGACTACAGGTAGTTCTTGGTTAGTTGGGTTTTAGGTAAAAAGACAAAACTTGACTTTAGCTTTGGAGGTTCCCCACAAAGATGCATTTATAGTCAAGAGACAAGAACAGACAGGTTTCGTTTACTGCCAGAAGGAGGTGTGCTCAAAATGATATTGTCCTCATGTCCCTGCTGCCTGTTAACAGTGTAACCACCTGGGGCCCAGGCTTCAACAGGAGCGACTTTGGAAGGGACACACATCCAAAGAGTAATAGAGAGAAGCGATGGAAAGGGAGCAAACAAAACCGCAGTCAGGGGTGGGGAAGGGGATGATGGGATGAAAGTGAATTTCCCATGAAGGTGAGAGGGAGAGGGCCCATCCTGTGAGGGACTCGGAAAGGTCAGCCTGAAGTCTGAAGGACACTGCCTTTGCCATGAGAATGTCACAGGCTCCCTTTGTGGATGAAGGGGACAGAGGACAGAGAGAAAGAATGAGTAGGTCAGGAGGCTGCTCTCCCATCCGCAGGTGTGGGAGGATGAAGATGGACAGCAAGAGTCTTGTCTTGGAGGAAATGATGTGAAGGAAAACATTGTTTCAAACCAAAGGCAGGACAAAGAGCTAATGTGTGCTGCAGAAAAATGGGCTGTGAGTTTTGGAGGGTTTTGGTTTTTTTTTTTTTTTTTTGCTTATTGTTGTTATTGTTGTTGTTGCTACTACTGTTGTTGTTGTTGTCTTTTTGAGACAAGATGGAGCTTGCTTGTGCTGGTTGGCAGACAGGATATGAAGTTCCCAGGCTGAGCGAGGCTTCAGCCTGTAAAGAAAGCATTTGGAAAGATAAAGTGTAGCCAGTGTAGGCTGGTTCACCTACCCTTGGGGTTGGAGTCTTGGCTGTGAATTCACCACATACTGCTGAGGTGGGAAGACATCCATTCACCTGGGGACATGCTGTTGAGGAATCACCTCATAGCCGGTGGAGTTACTTGGAAGTTTCTCAGAAGTTATGGCCTGGAAAGCCTGCTGAGTCTGCCTTGGCCATTAATAAAAGCAATTAGGACCTGGCATTTGGTGGAGATCCAGGCTTAATTTCCTTACAAATAAAACCAAACCCATCAAATATCTTAAGGAGGCAAAACTTCCCATTTTTACTTGTCTACTTTTCTTATTCAAAAAAAAAAAAAAAAGAAAAAGAAAAAAAATCCCGTAAGCCTTTTATCTCCAGATTTTGTAGGAGACAGAATCCAGCCAGGCTTATGTCAAATTGTCACAAAACTCCAAATTAACAAGACCTGACTGCTTGACGCTGCTCATGGGCAGGGCCTGAGTGTCCTTAATTGGCCTGCCTACAGGCATAGGAAAGCAGGCTAGCTGCTGGTGATAAAATGCTTCCAGGCAGACTGTAACAAACAGCCATTTCCAGGAAGCTGATATAACAGCAGCTCACTCTGACGATGTTCCTGAACCTTAAGAATTAAGATATTAAACTATGATGGGCCAGGGAAGCCAGTCACTTCTACTGTGCCTCACAGGGCTGTTAGTGTCCTTTCTCCGTAGCTGGGCACAGAAGGGAAGCGCTCACCACCCCGTGATGCTCCCAATGTCCTCCTACTGGACTCCTGCTCTGCCACCAAGATCCCCAAGTCCACCAGATATGGGCATCTCCTCAGCCCTTCAACAAAACACAAATCAGCAACTCAAACTGTTGTATTAAAAAAAATCAGACATTCTACACGTGACGGCAAGAAAATGTTAAAAGCCATTTCCTGTACTGAAACCGCTATGTTTGTACATGAGCAGAAAACTTGGTGCCCAGGACCAGCCCGCTGCGGTTCCTTAATGGGAGCTGCTCTCAGACTCTGAGCCAAGGTGTTTCAGGCCATGTCTGTCAGCACAGCCCTGTGTGATGAAGCACATGGAGCAAACATTGTATGTCATGTGATCAGACGCTTCCATGAAGCTGCGCTGTGCCAGTCAGGACAGCTGCCAGAAATGCCTCAAATTTATTACCCATATGCTTTTCAAGTTCATTTTTGGTCACCACGCATTCAGATACCCTTTACTGTTGGAAAAAAGGTTTACAACCTCCATGTTCAGGTCAAGTCCCCGTTTGGGGTCACAATTCACAGCCTAAGGGGGTGTAAATGTGACTAGATGACTGGTTAATATAAATAATCATAATACTGTATTGATTCAGCCAGCCCCCATCGGTACAACGTCAGGGTACCTGTCACTGTATAAAATTGTCAGAAATCATGATACTATATTCCATTATGGGCATAAAACTGGGTCTCCTATAAATTCACAATCTTGATGGGAAAGTTAGAATTCAGAATCAAATCCTATGTTCTATGTTAACCCTCCCTCCCTTCCCTCTTCTCTCCCTCCATCGCCTTCCTCACTTCCCTAGATCTCTCTCTTCACAGCCCTGGCATAGCTGGAATGAAGGCAGCTGAGAAGGGCCGTTCTCATTTCTGCATTTTACGAGACCCAGCCTTCAGGGACCCCTAGTCATTTCTATGACCAAGTGATAGTTGTAAATGGTCTTCACAACCCCTAAGCAGAGGGTCTTATGGAAAGGAGTTACAAGGCTGTGCTCCACTTGCTCGGTAAACACAGCTCCATGGCTGGCAGCCTTGTCTGGTCTCCTCATCTCCTCAGGGAAAAGCACAAAGATGAGCATTCCCTTCTCCACAGGCCAGCTATTACATCACTCCAGAGAAGCGGCTTTGGGGCTTTGGAAATCCGTTAGAACTCCTGTCACAAGCTGCGTTTGTGGATCTGTAAGCTCAGATGTGTAGACTGCTTCTGGGAGTCTTGTTCATCCTCAGCTTCCTGTAGTCTCAGGCCCTGGCATGTGCATGGAATGAGCTTGTTTAGAGGGCAGAGACACAAAGTCATGGCTCATGTTGTGTTTTATAAAAGTATAAGGAAGTGAAGGAATATATTTGGTGGAGGTGCAGTCAGGTGGGGGGGGCGGAGGGGAGTCCCTCTGCAGGTCCAGTAGAGTTTATCCAGGGCATGGAGAGGGGGGTTGAGAGGGTAGTATAGACAGAGAAAGGGAGGGGGGAGGAGAGGGAGAGGGAGAAGAAGAGGAGGGGGAGAAGAGGAGGAGAGGCCAGCCATGAGCACATGAGGAAAGATGGGGGGAGAGAGGGAGTAGGAGCAAGAGGAGAGAGCAAGAGCAAGAGAGTAGGAGAGGGAAGAGGGGGCAAGCTGCCCCTATTGTAGTGAGTCAGGCACCCCTGGCGGTTGCCAGGTAACTGTGGGGCAGATCCTAGACTAAATGCAACAGCCTATCTTGCCTCCCAGTGATGGTGCCCATGGATGGCCAGCACTGGACATGTAATGCTTAGGATCAAATGGAGGATAAGATAGGAGTAGTCTGAGGTTGGGACAGAGCCTGGCCTCTGGAACACAAAAGAGTTGACCCAGCCGAGTCTACATGAGTGGCCTTGGTTGGCTGATTAAGTCTCTACAATTAAATCTAGCATTGCTTGTTATAATCAGTCCAACTGTTATTTTGGTTACATGTAGATTAAAAGTCCTGCCTTATTTAGGAATTGTAGTTCAGAGTTCCCCACTTCCACCCATCCCCATCCACGCTGATCCCAGATGCCTTGATGTCTGTCCAAGCTAAAGGGGCCGAGAGATGTCTATCCAGGTCCTCTCTGGCCTCCCATCCCACTCTCCATGTTCCAGAGTTGGAAGCAGACAAGTTTTCACCAGCCTTTGTGGGGCATGTAAGTCTCAGCCTTTGTTCTGCTGGGGGTAACTTGGCAACCCTGCCTGCACTCATGCAATCTTCTCACCCAGTCCCATGCCAGTTGTGAGCCAGCTGGATGATGGGGGAGAAGCTTGGCTGGTCAGGTTCTCACTCTGCCTCCCATTTCCCTGCAGGCTCCCGCTGGAAGCGCCTACAGTGGGACCAGAGTGTCACCCTCGATGGGCTTGCTCTCAGGTGCTGTGCTCACAGCTGCCTGTATGTTGTAGAGAGCATGCCCTGGAGATCAACCAGGAGGAAGGAACAGCTAAGGGTCAGGTCTCAAAACTTCGCTGCCCTTGTCTCTTTCCCAGGCCCTTTTATTTGCCTGTCTTACGGTGAAAGCCGCCGAACTAGCCCAGTTCCATTTTCTGCTTGTTGAGGATGGAGAGGGTCCTCTGAACTGCACTACCTCTCAACTGGAAGATGAAAGATGTAGATTCTCTGGCTGTCAGCTGTGAGCCTGTCTTCCATAACTAGACACCGATAGGGCTGGGAATCAGTGGACAACCCACGAGAACAGAGGAAGTTATCTTCTGGTGACATTTCATGTTGCTTCATCTCAGTATTCCATAATTAATTATGCCACTGGTTGCTGCATATTGGTTTGCCCCCCTTGTGCTGAGGGAGACAGTCTTTGTCTCATGGGGGCTAATACCGTGCAGAACTCAGGGTTCTGTCTTCAGCACTGTGCATGTGACCTGGCATGTCACTGCTGCTTGGGTATTGGTGAATGGATAAAGAACTATGAATCCTGTGCCCAAGGTCAGAACCAATTGTCTGCAAAATCGAGTTCTTCCAACCCCACTGGTCTTCGAGTCCACACCCGAGGGCCAGAATTGATGACAGAGGCCAGGGCAACCGGAAGGAGCAGCTGCAGGGAGAGGGAGAAGGATCTGGGGGGATGGGTTTGACCTAGTGTGGAACGGGCTGGAATCTCCACTCACCTGAAGCCCCCTGCCCTGAAATGTGAACCTTTTATGTCCTAGCATTACAAATGAGCTCTTGGTCTGCCAGAGCTAGATTGTAGCCGTCATCAGTGGCCACTTGCTATACCCTAACTTGGTGTTGAATTTATAAAGGAAAAGGAGAGGAGACTCTAAATCCCATCCATTTTGCTCCTTTATTTGAAAGGACTTTGTCTGTGTGCTTGGGTGCACGTAACCAAACTCCACAAATGTGGGGCATTTTCTTCAAGTTTACGGCAGCTTCTGTTATTCCCTGTTCTGTGTGGGAGGCAGTGGAACTGTAGTGTTCAAAATGGTTTGAAATCCAGATTCTGGCACGTGCGAGCTGCTTCATCTATTACTAATTTGTAAGGCTTATCTGCAAAACAGGAGAATGTGATTATAATCAACATTTAATAAACATTAGCATCTGTCACAGGTAGAAACAAAACACAGCCCACACCCTTGGCTCTCCTGTCGCAACCAAGTTGTATCTGTTCCTTTACAAACTGGTTCCTTCAATAAACTCTTCTAAAGGCAGTACAGTGACCCAGAGGCTAGAGCTTCAGGTATTTACTAGCTGGATGATCCTAGACAAGTTACTCAACTTCTCTATTCCCTTAACCCTCTGTCTCCATAATAAATGTATTAAGTAGAACATAGTATTTGAGACTGTGGCCAATAGCAGGTGTAAAGGTCAAGGTAAGGAGATTGGGGAAACCGAGGCAAGGTTGATGTCATGGGGACAGAAGGGAGAGGGAGGTTCAGCAGGTACCAAGTCATCCAGGATTTTGAAGGTCAGATAAGGATTCTACACATGGCAGATGCCATCAAGCGAAACTCAAGGGAGCACATGGCTTTACTGGCTTTGGAGCTAGGAGACTAGTTGGGGAAACTCTCACTGCAGGAGCAACTCAGCCATCAAAGGGAAGGTGACCTATTGTTCAAGTCCCTGAGGGCACTGAGCCATCCTTCACAGCTTTCTCTCTGGGAGCCTGTCCTAGTCTTGAGGCAGAATAGAAGAATGTGGGAAATTTGAGGAGACATGAGAGGAGAAAGAAACCCTCATTCTGGAGTCTGGCTGAAACCTCCCACCAGCAGAGGATCAGGAATTCCAGCACAATTAACATTTGTTCCCAGCCTTTCTCCTTCTCCAACTGTAAACCTACATTTTCCGGGCGTCTCACCAGAAACCCAATGTATAGAAAACAAAAGTCCTGGGCTGGAGAGATGGCTCAGTGGTTAAGAGCACTGACTGCTCTTCCAGAGGTCCCAAGTTCATGCCCAGCAACCACATGGTGGCTCACAACCATCTGTAATGGGATGAGATGCCCTCTTCTGGTGTGTCTGAAGACAGCAACAGTGTACTCATATACATAAAACAAGTAATTCTAAAAAATCAAAAACAAAAAACAAAAGTCCTTAGATCCCTGTGGTACACTGCGACGCACTGCTGTTGCCAGAAGTTTGAGGGAGCCCCACTGGACACCCTACAGCTACAAAGGACACTGAGGTTCTTAGTCTCATTAACAAAAGGATTTAAGAACAGACCAAAACAGAAGCTTGAAGGAAGGCAGTTTTGTTAGAATTATAAAGTAAAACTGCAGAGCAGTCCAACTAAGTATCTCATCTGCTGCCTGGAAGAAGGGGCTAGAGGACAAGAGAATGCATGCTGTTTGACTTAGGTATGGCAGACAGCCACATGGGGAGCAAGCATGAGGACCTTAAGAGAAAGCATGAGAGCTGGAGAGATAGCTCAGCGGTTAAGAGCACTAACTGCTCTTCTGAAGGTCCTGAGTTCAAATCCCAGCAACCATATGGTGGCTCACAACCATCTGTAATGAGATCTGATGCCCTCTTATGGAGTGTCTAAAGGCAGCTACAATATACTTACATATAATAAATAAATAAGTCTTTTAAAAAAGAGAGAGAGAAAGTGTGAAATCCAAGGTGTTAGGGAAAGAATCCTTAGATGGAGAAAGCACGTTTTTCTGAGTCATTCAGTAGCATGGACCCAGGAAGCTGAATGCCTGCAGTTTTGTAAGCAACTTCGTTGCAGGTAGAGATTCGGGTTGGGGTGGGGGGGGGGGGAGAATACATTGTCTCACATTGTCTCATTCAAGGGATAATTATTCCTCCCATGGTTTTAGTGTGGCTTAGGTGAACCCACCTTCCTGAGGGGTGGCCTAGTGCCTGGCAGTTACAACTAGTAGCTCCTGGTTTTAACATGCTAGATATATTATAACAAACACATTATAATAGACATATTATAATCCCATCTAAGCCACATCTAGAGACACCCTATAGCCTCATTTATCAAAGGGTGGGGAAAGGAAAAGACTCTTACAACTTTTTGAGATGTATCTTGAGAGCCATCCAAATGGTTTAAATGGCTAATGCAAAAACAATGGCCATTCTTCAAGATGTCCCCACCTAAGCTCTTGTGTTATTCTTTCCCATGAACCTTCCTTCCTGTTTTTACCTCTAGCTGTGACTCACATTGGCTCACCCCTTGAAGCTGAACACAAGGACCTTACGACATTACCGGAGTTGAAGTCCCTAAAACATAATAGGGACTCTTCCAGCTGCCAGGGTGACAGGGTGGGACCTGGCCTCCCCACTGTTGCCATCCAGTCTCCCCTTGTAGGATTCAAGACCCTCGCTCTGTGGCAACAAAACTCAAAGACTTCAGATAGCAAGAGTGAGGCACTCTTCATTCACATTTCTAGAAGCAAGTCTAAGCCTAGACAAAAGGCATAATGGCTGGCCACAAATTTGTCACAGAGCAGTGGTTGTCATTGTCCTAACTGCAAAACTCCTTCCTTAGTGTGGTGCTTCAGAGAGTCACAGACATCTTCCTTGTCTACTGTAGCATCTACCCCTGGCTCCCCCATCATAAGGGGTATTGGAACCCGCCCCCTTCTTTTCCTGATATGTTGGCTCAGTCAAGTAGTAGGCTGTAATATTTTGCTCAAAGATGAACAGAAAGCACTTGATTATGCAGGAACCAGCTGATATCTAGGTGTACTGGCTAGTTTTGTGTCTTCACACAGCTGGAGTTATCACAGAGAAGGGAGCTTCAGTTGAGGAAATGCCTCCATGAGATCCAACTGTAAGGCATTTTCTCAATTAGTGATCAAGGGGGGAAAGTCCCTTGTGGGTGGAACCATCTCTGGGCTGGTAGTCTTGGTTCTATAAGAAAGCAAGCTGAGCAAGCCAGGGGAAGCAAGCCAGTAAAGAACGTCCCTCCATGGCTTCTGCATCAGCTCCTGCTTCCTGACCTGCTTGAGTTCCAGTCTTGACTTCCTTTGGTGATGAACAGCAGTATGGAAGTGTAAGCCGAATAAACCCTTTCCTCCCCAACTTGCTTCTTGGTCATGATGTTTGTGCAGGAATAGAAACCCTGACTAAGACACTAGGGAAGACAGGGGGCCCTGGTACCTTTTGCTAGTTTTTTATACCTTGATGAGCTCTAAAAGTGCCCCATACTGAAAGTGGAATATATGATTTATCCCTTACCCCCAGTCCTTGTGCTTGAGAAGCCAGATGAGACACACCAAGCACACTATAGAAGATTGATGAGGTTCATTAGCATAAGGTAGAGAGTCGCAAAGGCAGAGAGAGAGGATTGACCAAGTTATGTTTGCTCTGAACTACATTTTAGGTAGACTTTACACGAGATCTAAAGCCTCTAGAGCAAGAAACTTTTCTTGATAAGGTCTTTTCTGCTCAGGCGATTAGCAGGGCCATCTGGGACAGCAAAACAGAGGAATCTCTGCTGTTGGCCTCAGGCGCCACCTGAAGACATCCTTAGTTTCTCAACAGGTGCAAAGCTAGTGGCCCTTTAAAACATTTAAAACACGTTTTACTTGTTAGTCGGACACAGATGGGCAAAGAATGACTATTAGGGGAGCTGATGGTAGCCCAAGCTAAGGGTCGTTAGGCTCTGGACCTGGGATATTCCCACAGCTCCACGGTAGGTAAGTTCTAGCTGGTTAGCCATCCCTGTGGGAGGATCAGTGTGTGGCATGTCCTTGTTCTCTCTGGGAAAGCCTTGGCTAGTAGCGGGCAAGCACAGGATAGCCATACTTCATCCAGGATGAGAGTTTCCAGTCTCAGTGTGAGTACTCCGAATTTGAGCTCCTGGCTTTATACATTGAGGGCGAAGCGAGGGTGCATCTTTAACTGTCTTCAGATCTGCTAAAAAGCTATCTAATGACCTAGAAGCCTCATTCATTCAACTCAGCAGCCTCCAAGCCAGGTTTACATCTCAGAAAACTCTAGCTAGGAGATGAGCAACTTGGACGATGAACTGTGTTGGTCTTGCACAGGAGGACACTCCTTTCTCTGCTCCCACCAAACCTGCGGCGCTTAACACAATGAAAGGGACCATAAAAACCGATCTATCCAGGGACAGTGGGCATTCATTGCATCGTGAGTGCTCCACACATGGAACCCAAAGCACTTTGTACCTCATCTTAGGGTTCTGGTGGATGGGAGAATGGGGACCAGAGGAGCACGAATAGGGTGCTGAAGCCCACTACTGCATGCCACTTCTGCTTCTAGGAGTCTCTGAGGTTCCCAGTGTGAACAAATGTTCCTGGAAAGGTGTTACTGCACCTCATACTGATGCTTCTGCAAAGCTGATTAGCTGGTTAGCACATCAGTCAGTGGCTGTGAAGAGGGGATATCCGAGGTCCAGAGCCTAATTACAGTTTATCTTGAGCTATCTGTAGCATCCTTAAGAATCATCCTTTGCTCATTAGTATCTGACCTTGTGACTAGCAGGTGAAACCTTTTGCAGTGTTTTAAAAGACTGCTAGCTTCCACTAACCAAAAAGCTCCGAACATCCTCAGCTAGCGTCTGGGGCCTACAGCAGAGTCACCTCTGCTTTGCTGTGACTCCCCACTTGACATATCCGCCAATATAATTGAAAGGAGCCTTTCCGTTATGACTTAGTGTGTTCTGATACTAGAAAAGCTCCCCAGTTCTGTTACCACACTGGAACAAGGATTTGGGGGTGATCCATAACTGTGCTCTCTGGCTGTGGCCACTCCCATCTGTCCCCCTGAGGTGAGAGTTTGTTTTGAATTGACCCCAGAGACAAGCCACCCTGACACTGCAGGGCTTCCGGTCTGTGTATTGGCTTTGAGCAGCCATTTGTTCCTCCTTGCTAGCTCTTTGAATGATTCCTGGTTCTATGAGGACGAGGCATTTGCATTACAATGCTTCCCTTGCAAGCCTAGGCGTCTGCACCGGTGAAACTTTCCCTTGATCAAAGGCTGCACTGTTGTGGAGGTTTGGAAAGGTACAAGCTTCCTTTGCGCTACCTGAGGAGCGAATTTTAAGAACAAAACATTGCATTCTTTTTGTTACAAATCATAACTGTCAGGTACACAGCCCATCCTGGGAAGAATTACAGGCAAAGCCCAACTCTGCAGTCTTCCTTGGTCGTAGGTGATTTCCAGAGGCCCCATTAAACTGCACAAACAGTCCGTACACACAAATATAGGTCAACTTCTTCTTTGATGGCTAAATCACTATCTGCAGCCAGAGCTCCTGCATGCCACTTCCTAACAAGGTTTTGTTTTTACATTCCAAACAGAAACATGCTCACAGAACCTCTGCCACCCACAGGACTCCCAACACCAGCTCTCCCCAACCCCTCACTCCCCACCCCCACCTCCAGACAAGCCCCTCTCCTCCAAGAACTTGGAGTATCATCAAATTCAATGATGATACTGTTCAATTCCATTTCTGTTTGGGGGAATCTTTTGATTTTCTGCTTGAGTTATTCTCGAAAAGATACAGGTTTAGACCTGAGGCCAACTGGCTTATTGGATTTACGTATTTAAAAGCAACTTTGATTGGCTTCACAGCCGACTTTTAAAATAATCTGGGCTCAATCTGCTTGTGGAAATGAGTCTGACCTCCCCTGATTTTCCGGTGATGCTTCACCCAAGACCCTACATCCAACATAGGAAGCTGGCCAAGGCTCAGTCCTGGAGAATAAGCCGATCCGGGTTCCAGGCTAACCTTGCTCAAGAACAAAGGGCTTCTGGAAAGGAAGCTTTCAGCAAAGGGTTGGTCACAGCCAATTTGAGGAAATATTTATTTATTTACTTCCTTATTTTGACAGGGACCAAAACAGTATCCTTCCATAAGACAAGAGAAGCCTGGAACTTTTTCACCAACTTAGCAGTTGACCTAAGTTTTTCCAGAGAATAGAAAATGGACATTGCCCAAGTGCTTCTGTCTCTAGAGGTTTTCCAGACTTCTGTTTGATTGTCTAGAATGTGTTTGCTCTGTTTTCTATGTTGTGATTACTCCTGCCATCCCTGAAACCAATCAGTAGGTCTCAAATATATTTGGTGCTGTGAACTAGGGAGTGGTACCAGGTTCAGCTCTGACTTTGTAGAAACTGGGATTTGAATTGGCTGTGAGGAACTTAAGTCTGCCAAACAGGCCTAAGCCAGCATAAACGGAACTGGTTTCACTTTAGGGTTGATGGTCAGAGCCTGGTGGTCCAGGGCTGAATATTTATCTTCCTCAGGACCTGAACTGGGGCTTTCTCCATCATCTTTATCGTCTGCATCTATAGCCTTATTCCTAAAAGAAGACCGTGTTCCTAGTTTTTTTCCTTTTTAAAGTATTCTTGAGTTGGGGGTGGAGAGATGGCTCAGAGATTAAGAGTACACACTGCTCTTTCAGAGAACTCAAGTTTGGTTCTCAGTATTCACTTTAGGTAGAACGTACCCTTAACCTCTGAGCCATCTTTATAGCTGCTAAGGATTGATTCTCGAGTGTGTGAAGTAAGACCAAGTCAGTTTTCTGCACTGACTACCCTTGGTTGGAATGTTACTTGTCAGAAAGCCCAGTCCTTCCCTTGTCCTCTGAAGCTCTGCTCTTCTCTAACCAGGCTCCACAGCTGTGTACATGCACATGTGTGTGTGTGTACATGTATGCTTGATCTTGTGTGTGTCTATGTGGGTATATGCATGTGTCTGTGCATGTGCGTGCCTGTGTGTATATGTGTGCATGTGTGTGTATGTGTGTACATGGGTATGCTCTTATATGCATGTGAATGTGTGTGCCTGTGAGTGTATGTGTATATATGTGTGCATGTGTCTGCGGATGTATGTGTCTGTGTGCCTGTGTATATGTGCATGTGTGTGCACATGTGTATGCATGTATGTGTGTGCATATGTATGCAACATGTGTGTATGTGTGCATGTATGTGCCTGTGTGTGTACATGTTTGTGTGTGTGTGTGTAGGAGGGTGCTCTGTGAACTCTAGTCTGCCCCATTGATTCTCCGTCTCTCTTTGGTTCGATGCTGCATTGTAAAACTTGCTGTAGCTCTAAGGACAGAATACTTGACACACCGTGCCCTTTTACTTTCTTCTTTAAGAATATCTCAATTTTCTTGGCCTCATATTTCATTTCAAAATTGGCTTGTCAGGCCTTGTGGTTTAACCATGAAATTCCCCCACCAAGTAGAGCATCTGTCAAAAGCTTCATGCCTTTCTGTGACTGTTCCTCGCTCTTCTCTTGCCCACTGTTTCTGTCTAGCATGAGGTGACCAGACCCTCCTAACACATACTCCCAGAGCAGAATCCTGCTGCATCAGAATCCAGGGGTGTAAGGGCTGAAACTAGACTCTCTGACACTGTGAGCAAAATGAACTCTCTCTCTAGCTTGTTCTGTCAGGTATTTAGACTCGGGAATGGCCCGATAGACAATGTTGTGCCTGAATGCCCCTAACAGACCGCCTGCAACTCCAAGGGACTTTTGATTTATTTACTCATTGAATTGGGGGGGCAGGGGCTCACATCTGTTTGTACTGGGCAGTTTGGACCTGGGAGTATGATCCTTTCCTTCTTTTAAGGAAGTCTTCAATTTCTCTCGCTGATATAGAGTCCATGGGCGAAACTCTTGCACTTGACCTACGTGATTCCTGTTGTTCTCACATCAAGTCTGCGTTCTCGGCATTCAGCTAAGCCCATTCTATGAGGTTTTCTTTAGTTTTCAGGTTTATCTATTTCAGTTCTGTGCCTTCTGTTTGTTCATTATGTGTTTGTCTCTTTGCTGCAGTTTTTCTGGAGTGAATCCTGGTTCGTTTTCCTTCCTCGGGAAACTCTCTCTCTCTCTCTCTCTCTGTCTCTCTCTCCCCCCCCCCCTCTCTGGTTAGTGCCACCCATTGAGTCCTGCCTGGCTTGCACTTGCACTCAGTCCGCTGTATCCCTGGATTCTTTGACAGTCAGGCAGTCTCAGAACCCGTGAACATCTTGCATGTTGAGTGAGGAGGACCCTGGGGTCTTTCATCCATACCGACGAATGCTGCTTCCTTTGTTAGCAGGGCCTCGTCTTGGCTGTATTGATCACGGATTCTGAATCATTAGCTTGGATGTAGAGCTTTGCTCTTCGGCTACTGATTCTCATGCCTGACCATACCATTCCCTCCATCCACCCTTTCCACTGCCTCCCTCACCTCCCCTCTCCCCAAGATCCACTGTTCCTTTTTTCTCTTCAGAAAACAGCAGCCCTTTCAGGGATATCAACTGAACATGGCAAAAGTTATAAGACCAGACACAAACCCTTATATCAAGGCTGGATGAAGCAACCCACGGGGAGAAAAGGGGTTCCAGGAGAGTCAGAGACATACCACCTCTCACTGTTAGTTGTCCCACAAAAATGCAGGCTAAACAACCACAAAGTATAAACAGAAGGCCTAGAGAAGACCCATGCAGGTTCCGTGATGGTGATTTCAGTCCCTGTGACCCCATGAGAAACATCAGGAGAGCCTACTCAAAGAGTACATTTGGGGTATACAATCCACAGGGAGGCACCAAGAGAACCCTGAGAACTCACATCTTCTGGGGACTAGGGAACACAGAGGGAAACCAAACCCCGGCTGTCTTTTTACCACCCGCCCAAGGTCTCACAGGTAGGGTATGACAGACTCATACTACATATCTTGCCTCGGAATCTGGGCAGTAGATCCTGAAGCCTTCTCTACACAAGAGACACTGAGCCCTCTCTAGGCCTTAAGACCAACATCAAATCTTTATTATCCATTCAAGGAAACAGATTGAGAGAAAAGAGCAGGATGTATGTTAAAAAGTTACCAGGAGTCTTGATTTATTTAAGGCAAGAGAGAGAAGGGACAGGAGAAACTATTTGCATATTTCAGTATCCTGTGAAAATTCTTTGCACATGGGACGTGTCCTGTGGTTGTCTGAATGAGAACAGCCCCCATGGGCTCATATATTTCAATGCTCTGATCCCAGTTAGTGGAACGGTTTGGAAAGGCTTAGGAGGCGTGGCCTTGTTGGAAGAAATGTGTCACTGTGGGTAGGTTTTGATGTTTCAAAAGCCCTTACCAGCCTGTCTGCTGCCCAGTTTCCTGCCAGCATGATCATGAACTTTAACCCTCTGAAACTGAATGCAAACTCTAATTAAATAGAACAGTACCTAAGACAGCCATCCTGCTGAAGGTGAAGGGGCTGTTTGTGGGTGCAGGGACTGACCAGGAAAGAAGTGAAACCAGGCAGATTCCTCCAGGGCTTCACCGCCAAGCAAAAAGGCAACAATATCCGAATCCTAACTTCTCCTGCCCTCCCCAGCCCACTCCTGGCCTGTGTTCATTCTGACCTGTTAAAGCTATTGATCAGGCTGCCTGAAAGCCTCTGCCCAAATGCCATCTCAGTTCAAATCCATTTTCCCACTTCAGAGACTGCCAATTGGATTTCTCAATTATCAAATTGCGGGGCCGTGAGCCCGTGCACTTCCATAGGTAACTCGTGTAACTTTCTGTGCTATGGAGACATCATAGTGGCTTCTACTGTGAGTGACTGGAGTGGTTAAAAACTCTTGTTCTGGATGTCCCTTTGAGAGGCAGGGAAGGTGAAGATGTGCTTCATTCAGGCTGCAGGCTATGGGCCATAGGCCAGGGCTGTAGGTGGGCTGTGGATGGGCTGTGAGCTGTGGGCTGCAGGCTGCAGGACTCTGCTCTGGCTGACAGCCTCAAGACAGCATCTTTGCCTGCTTGAAATCCTTTCTCTTTCCAGTTTCCCATCTAGCGCAGAGATGTACAAACAGGCAAAGGCAACCTCTCTCGCAACACATATCTTTGACATATATGCTAATGTGGACAATGTTTTAACACCTTTAAATCTAATTAAATCGGCACATTAAAAAAAAAATAAGCCAATTTCTACTTGCTGGCCATATCCTTTGTGTCAAGCAGCAGTGGGGTGCGTTGAAAGTGCTACATAATTTGAGAAGATAGCTTTTCTTATAAAAAATTCAAAGGTCTTAGTTAGTACTGACTCCCAATATGATCATAATCCATGCCCTTGCTGAAGGCTGATACACTACCCCAAATGGAAGCTTTGCAGTGTTTTGTGCTCTCCTGGAATTTTTTGCATGTACTTGTGGAAGAATTTTAAAAGAGTTATAATAGTGTGTGTGTGTGTGCTGCTAATAGAATTACCTGTATCTTTCTACAATTTGCTTTTCACATTCAGTAATGTCTTGTGCACTTTCCTAACATTGGTAAGACGCCCAGCTCATTCTTCTCATGTTTTTCCCTCTTACACCACAGCTGGGTTGTGCCTCTTCTCCCTTTCCTGTCTAGTAGTGAGAGTGCCTGTGTGTTTCCTAGTACCAAGCCCTACCTTCGTCACTAAGGGGAGTTGTTCAAATGTTAACACTGGTGGGCATCCAAACAAGATTTCAAAACCCCATTTCCTTGGGCAAGTTGATCTGCATATTATTTTGAGGGTGTTTGAGGTGGAAGAGAGCTAAAGCCAGGACTGCTACGTGGAGACAGCCCCTCTGGATTCACAGCTATGTTTTTCAAACAATGAAAAGGGCAATCAACCCGCAGGAAACACACGGTTGTCACTTTCATGTCGGTCTGTTTGTATTTTACATTAGGAAGCAGCAGAAATCTCCTGTAGAGACAAGGAAAATAACTTCTTAATTAAGAAGAATGTGTTGGGCACATGGAGACCCCATTCCTTCTGGCCACTACATGTAAGCACTAAGCCCTGTACTCCTGGGAAGGCATCCCCACTGGGGGCTGATGCTGCTCCTCATCCCAGCCCCACCCACTGGGGGCGCTTCTACCCCCGCAGGCTTCACCACAAAATACAAACCTGTGTCTCTGCATATCATCCTAAAATTTGCAGCTTGTTTTTAATGCGAGGTTTTATGTAAACATGACTCGTTTCCATATGAAATTCTCAAGCATTACGGAAATGTGTAAAGAGAAAAGCATCTATCCTACATCTCCTAATTTCTGCCTTAATAGTTGCACATGTTTTTTAGCCAATATCTTCCATATGGCAAATTCCTGGTACCTTTTTAAAAAGATGTACATTTTTATAACTGGCTGGTTTGGGTACATACATGTATTATGTCCGTGTGTGTATGCAAGTGTATGTGATTCCATGTGTGTGTGTGTGTGTGTGTGTATGTGTGTGTGCGTGTGCATACATGGGTGTGCAAGCATGAGAATGCCAGAAGCTGATATCAGAATTCTTTGGTCACCTTGTATTTCTGACACAGACTCTCTCGCTGAACTGGGAGCCCACCGGTTTGTCATGATTCTGTGGTATGAGAGTTCCAGGGAACACCCTGTCTGCCTTACCAACACCTGAACTACAGGCATCCACCTCTCCTAGTTTCCACACGGTTTCTGGGGACCCAGACTCAGCTCCCATGCTCACAGACAACTTTTACTGACTGAGCCATACACTGATGTTTTTTAAGAATTAAGAGTTTTCACTGGACAGCATGCTCCACGTGTCTTTCTATGGCAATGCCAATGTGAGGGATTTGTGCAGATAGTGACTAAATCGGTCACATGGTGCTATTGTGCATTTGTCCACTCATTTAATCCTTCTCCCGATCGTTCCCCCAAATCTTTATTGTATGCCCTGATGCATGATGGGTAGTGTACTAAGCAGTGGGCCCACAGGATGGAGAAGGCAGGAGCAGCATGAGGCACCTGTATCCCATGCTGTGGGGAGATGAATGAGGAGCAGTGTGCCGTTGCTCTGACAGGACTTAGTTTGAGAGTGTGATTGGGCGGCTGAGGTGGCTGAGCTGCTGAGATACTGGAATGGATGTTTGGAAGATCACGAGGCCATGGGAGGGAAGTGTTCAGTCGGGTGGAACAATGTCTATGAAGCTCTGCAAACGATGGGATTCTTGGCCATTCTGCAGAGCTGTCAGAGTGGATATAGTAGATTGGAGAACAGTGTTAGAGGTGTGCAGAGAGATGAGCCTGGTCCAAGCAGCAGCATTGGCCATTTGTGGCCTCTTATAGAATTTGGCCTAAGTTTCCAAACATGAACATACCTCATGTCCAATTTCCTAAGTATGGAATTTGACCTGACTCAGACTAGGAGGGAGAAACTTGCTTTCTCTGTGTGGACTCAGAATAAATGTGACCAGAGAATTCTTAGAAGGATTTTGAAGCCAGGTAGTGAGAGAACATGGATTGGCCCTTTCTCTAGTGCCTGATTTTATTGAGGGGAATTATAGAAGGAAGTGTGTGTGTGTGTGTGTGTGTGTGTGTGTGTGTGAAAAATCTCACAAATATCCAGGTGTCTATTCTGTAGATCCAGCTGGTTTTAGGAGGCATAGGTAAAAAAGAACCCATAAAGAACATTAAGTTGTAGGTATTATGGAAACACTTGACAACTGAGCAGACCTTCAGCATCCAGAAGCAAGCAAGCATAAGCAGCCAGACCACGCTGGCTCAGCAGGCTGAAGCCTGTGAGTACTTGTAACCCACGTCTATCAGAACCAGTTCAGGCGACTGGTCATTGCAACAGGCTTGCCACACCACAGCAACATGAAGAGAAACCTCCTAAAAAAAGAGAGAAGGCAGACTCCCCAGGTAGCAAACACCAACCTGTGACAACTATTAACGGTACTGTTATGCATGCAGACAGGAGCCTAGCATAACTGTCCTCTGAGAGGCTCCACCCAGCAGCTGACTGAAACAGATGCAGAGACTGTCAGCCAAGCATTGGACAGAGCTCAGAGACTCTTATGGAAGAGTTGGGGGAAGGATTAAAGGCCTGGAACTGGATAGGAACTCCACCGGAAGACCAACAAACTCAACTAACCTGGACCCTTGGGGCTCTCAGAGACTGAACAAGGAACCATAGACCATACATGGGCTAGACCTCCGCCACCACACATACGTAGCAGATGTACAGCTTGGTCTTCATGTGTGTCCTAAACAACTGGAGCAGGAGCTATCCCTAAATCTGTTGCCTGTCTGTGAAATCTGTTCTTCTAACTGTGCTGCCTTGTCTGGCCTCAGTGGAAGAGGATGGACCTAGTCCTGCAGTGACCTGATGAGTCAGGATGGGGTGGGGGATACCTAGGGGAGCCCCACCCTCGCAGAGGAGAAGGGGCTGGGAGTGGGGGGAGGGAATGTATGAGGGGGGACTCAGGGGGCAGCGATTGGGATGTAAAATAAATAAATAAATAAATAAATAAATAAATAAATGGGGGAAAATTAAAGTATTTCCAATCCTTAATGATGGCTCGGGACTTTTGGGGATTTAGGGAGTTCCCAACGTTCATTTCCTGAAGGAAACTACAGATGGAGGCACAGCACAGTCCTGCCTGCTCTCTGGCTGCTCTGATTCCCTGGTTTTCCCGGTTAAAAAAAAAGTCATTTTCTCTCCACGGTGAACAAGTCTGCTTTAGGTCTGGCTAGACTTGATGGTAACCTGGGGCCCTGCCCAGAGTGCTAGGGGGAAAACAGTGTTGATGCCACTTGGATCCCAGTAGTCAAGTTAAAAGCAAATTATTCAAAGGCCCAGGGAAAAGATTTGCAAATAAATGAAATTCCAGTGGGTACTCCGCAGGTGGCTTGTGCATTAGAGGGACATATTTGTTGACTGCATATTATACTGAGAGGAAGGGAAGATAAATATCCGTGTTTGCACTGAGACACTTTCCAAGTTCCCAAATCCCTATTTTAAAATCTGCTAGCCAGTTTCCCCAACGACTTTGTATTTTCTTCCTTTTAGAATTGGTTTCTTTTTGTGTGTTTATGTGCATACATATATGTGCACTCCAGGAGGCCGGAAGAGGGCTTGGGATCCTCTAGAGCGGGAGTTACAGGCAGTTGCCAGCTACCCTGTGGGTGCTGGGAACTGAACCTGGGGCTTTTTACCAGCAAGGGGCTTAACCACTGAGCTGTCTCTCCAGACCCTCAAATTCCTTTTTAGAACAGATGATTGCAGTGACACTTTTTTGTTGTTGTTCCAGATGATTATTTGTAATTGTTCTTTATCTTTTGGGCTCCTCCTCCTCCCCCTCCCCTCCCCCACTTCTTCAGACTGTATGATACTCTACTGAAATTATAAAATGAATTGTAAACCTCTCCTGATTATTAACAATCAGAATTTATTTCTCCGTTGACAAAATATACAACCTATAATCTTGAGAACATTGACATGAAAGTATTAACTAGGTATTATTACTCTTTTTAAAGATTTGGAACTGAGTGTTGTGCAGAGGTTATAGTTAAAAAGCAATAAAGTATCTATCAATAAAGTGATATCAAATCCTTCATGCTAAGGTGGTGCCTCTGGACCTTTAAATGTCTTGGAAGATGCCACCATTCATCATTTCTCAGGGGTAGGACATTTATGAAAAGGCACACCGTGGCGCTCTCTGATTGGCTAACCGCAGCGCAGCTCACTCTCTAGCTAGAAGCAGCAGCAGCAGCAGTAGCTGCACAACTCACTCTCTGATTGGCTGGCCGCAGCAGTGTAGCTCACACTTGGATCTGTGCTTTCAGAGGGTGAGTGTTCAGGAGCCCACATAAAATTACGTGTCTAGGGGACATTTTCCCAGAAGTAGATACAGAGCTGACTAGAGTAAGACCACGACCATGTGGGCGGTGGGAAGGCCACTTACGAGATCCAAAACCAAGGCTGGACTGGAAGTGGATATGTGAAGTCAGGACTGTGGAGGTAAAAAGAGAACGTGAACAACCGACAGAGAAAGGATCCGAAGAGTAAGGAGCTGATGGTACTTGAGCAGAGACAGCTGGCCTGCGGGAAATCTGGCACACAACGCATTATAGACACTATAAACATCCAAGAGAGTGCACTGGAATTCATGGGTGCTCTTTTTAACTTCTGGAGTTATGAGAATTTGGCGGATCACAGATTTTTTTCATTCTAATTGCCTTTGCCTTTCTCTTCCCACAGTGAACTCTTGGAAAACAGGGCCATTCTTTTTTAATCTTAAAGCAACGGTGCCTTGTCAGCCACATAATACTGAGAGCAAGAGTTCCTGGAGAGGAGCTGTGTTCATGCAGGCGGTGGACTCATTAGAACTGCAGTGGTGTAGAAGGGTTGGGATGCTGCAGGTCCTGAAGCTAATCACCTATTTTTGGGTTAGCTTTAGCCCCTGAATACCCACCATTCCTTGACCACTTCGACCTAACTTCTTGTGACTCGTAGATAAAACCCTTTTGAAATCTGTTGACTGTTGAGGCCAATAGCTTCCATCAACCCAAAGGTTTAGCATGCCATCAGCTAACATCTGAGAGCTATGGAAAAGCTTCCCCCATCTTTCTGTAACAACCTCTCCAATGAATGCATCTTAAATGGCCTTAGTTTTTTTTTTTCTGTGAAACTATGAAACAGCTTCCATGGTTGAGTGTGAAACTTGGGGTGCCCACAAATCTGCTTTCCTAGGTTATGGTCACTTAAATTTGACTCTGGAATAAACTTTTTTATTTCACTTAAGATGAGAGCTAGGCTTTTTGTTGACAGTTATGGTGCCACAACTTTTGACTCTTGAGAATCATCCACTTTTCACCAGGAGACAACCTGAGTGGAAGGCAGGCAGGTACGTGCACAGACCCGCTGAGTCCAGGCTTTCTGGGATTAGTGGTGAGTTGTTTTCAGGGTCTCACGCTGCCCTTGATCTGGTTGACGGTTTCTTTGTTTATTCTGAGTTGGTTAATTAAGGATACTAATTTGGTAAATACCTTTCCTGGTCTGCTTTCAATATACTTGGTTTAAGGTATCTAGTTTGCTTGCTTCAAGAATTTTGGTCCTGTTCTTTGGTTTGGTTTGGTTTCTTTCACTTGATTTGGGGTCTCTGAAGGCATTCTGGAGTTTGTTCACTTTTGGAGGTCTGAAGACGTTTTGGTTTCTGTTTTGTTTGTCGTGGCTTTCATTGCCTTTGAGATATGTTGGGTTATTACAATTTTGACCGTTGCTTCCTGACACTCCTCAAATGCTCAGTTCTGCGCCTTCCTGTTGCTCTTCATGTGGCCTTGCCAAGCCTTTAGCTTAGGGACTTTATGAGTACTTGTCTTTGTCACCGTTATATTGCTATGATGAGACACCAGGACCAAAGCAGCTCTTATAGAATAAAGCGTTTAACAGAGGGCTTGCTTACAGTTTTGGAGGGCTAATCTATTACCACAGTGGATATTACATCTTGATCGACAGGTCAAGAGAGACACTAGGCCTGGTGTGGATTTTCAAAACCTTGAAGTCCACCCCAGTGACACATCTCCTCCAAAAAGGCCGTGTCTCATAATTCTTCCCAAACAGTTCATCAGCTGGGGACAAAGCATACACATCTACGAGCCTTTGGGGGCTGTTCTCACTCATACCATCACAGGGGTCTGGTCATAAAGGTACCAACAATAGATGACACTTATACCCTCCCACCCAAAAGTGTGCAGATGTCAGGGAGTGCAACAACTCCCCCTGGGGACCTAACAAGCTCCCCGTGTTTTTGTGAACTTAATGAATAACCTAGGGACCCGGTGGGAGAAGATGGTCTCAGGGTAAAAGCAGAGAAAATTGGTCCTGAAAGCAGCACATAAACCTGACCCAAAACAAGCATCCCCACCTGGCACAGACAGGCAACCTTTCGGGAAAAGAGGAGGGGGGAAGGGACAAAGCTAAAAATCAGGAAATCATCAGGCTTTATGTGTGGTAATTACTGGCCTTCAACTTGCAAGTATTTGGGGAAAAAAAGAGATCTGACTGAAGGCTGACTAGCTTCAGTGTCCCTCAGTGGGGAACATTTACCACCTCCAAACTGGTTTATCTTGAACTCTTAAAGTCCCAGGAAATAAAAATTAAAAAAAAATAACAAACACGTAAGCTGCTTTAATTATAATATAAATTACCTGTAAAAATTGATTAAAATGGCAATTTGCAATGGCAAAGGGCTCTAAAATACTACATATGAGTTAAATTAGATGATAAAATAAGAAATTGATTTTAAAATGTTAAAGTTTATCTCAACACTAATGATAACATTCTAAAACACCTGCCCTCATCTCTTCCTCTGATCCGGCTCCTACCATCCTACAGTTTTCCTTGGTCAGCAAGTTTCTTTTCTTTTCTCCTCCTCCTCCTCCTCCTCCTCCTCCTCCTCCTTCTTCTTTTCTCCTTCTCCAACAACTTCTTCTTCCTTCTTCCTTCTTCCTTCTTCTTTCTTCTTCTTCCCCTTCCTCTTCCTCTTCTTTTTCTTTCTCCTCCTCTTCTTCCTCCTCCCTCCTCCTTTTTCTCTTGATGCATACAGTAAAATGTCACTATTATGCAAACTGGTCACAAAAATTCTGCCATCCTTGAAGCCAGGAATCTGTTTGTCCTGAGTTGGGTCCCTACAGCTTGGGGGAACCCTTCCAGCTGTTGAAGATGACCAATTGAAGGTCCCCCAGCATTTCTAGGGTTTATGCTGAGACCTAGGCATTGTTGGTGAGCTTTCCTGTTGGTCATTTGGACAGATGACAGTCTTGTTAAGTTTGGTTTCTGTTTTCTTCTGCTTCTGTTTATTTCTGACCGGAGACCCACTAAATGTTTACATACCCTGACACCAGAAACAGGCATTTCCTGACCCTGCCATATAGCTCCTGGGTCGTATGTAAAAGCACATCGATTTTCTGAGAAGATGTTATTATGAAAACTGATGCTTACATATCCTAAGTCAGTTTATTATCTCCTAGACACAATGGGAGACTACTTCCTGAGAGAGAGAGAGACAGAGAGAGGGGGGGAGGGAGAGGGCACAGTGAGAGACAGAAACAGAAAGACAGGGAAACAGAGATACAGAGAGACACACAGAGAAAGACAGAGACAGAAACAGACAGAGGCAGACAGAAAAAGAGACACACAGACAGAGACACAGAAAAGGCAGAGATAGACAGAGACAAAAGCAGAGGGAGACAGAGATGGAGAGAGAGACAGAGAGGGAGACAGAAACAGACTCAGACATAGAAACACACAGAAAGATACAGAGAAAGACAAAGACAGAGACAGAAAGAGACAGAGAGAGACAGAAATAGAGACAGAAAGAGACAGAAAAAAAACAGAGTCAGAGAGAGACAGAGAGACAGAGAGGGAGACAGAGATGAAAGAGATGAACAGAGAGAGACAGAGAAAAGTCTGTGTGATAACCTATGTTTACCTTTTGATCTTTTGTTTTTGTGCCTTTCTCGCATCTTAAAGAGACAGCAGAAACTTTCTATCATTTTTATACTGAACATCCTACTTCCATAGAATTGTGTCATGCATGTCTATGGCAGTTGTTTTATATGTTTCTGGATGTTTTCATATGTTGCTGTGTCAAAAAATGTAACAAACTATGGCCACTTCAGTTTTTTTAATTCATATTTTGTTATGTGCTAAAAATTATTATTGTTGTTATCGGCATGCCTGATTAAAATGCACATACAATTACAAATTTAAACATGGTGGCAGGGATGTATTAGAAGACCAGGAAAATACAGGTGACCTTACAAATCTGGGCACTCTAAACACCTTAAAACATAGGAAAACATAGGTATTTTTGAGTCTATTAAATGTTTCATAAAACCTTAAAATGCTAATTGTTTATATAAAACAGCATTTATTCAAATAATACAATACAAATTCCTTTAAGCTATAAAATTTGTTGTTATATAGATTTATTTAAATACAGGTTTCTTTTAAAAACACAATTTAAGTAATATACGAATTTTTAACTCATTTATATAATAAGTAACATTATTTGCTATGATTTCTTTCCCAAAATATTATCAATATAAAGGCATTAAATGTAAGGTGTTTTATTAAGGCTGGACTACCCATAAAGGAATAGATATATATGTTTACAAAAGATTTATATGTTATGATTTCTTTTCAGGGTGAGGATTAAGGAATACAACCCCAACAGCAAGTATATTTAATCAATGCAAACAGAAGAGAGAACAAATAGAGTTAGCTAATTATCCTAAATCTTTATTGAGGAATAGCTAGCACAAGTTTTTACATTTTAAAAGAAATTGATTTTTTTAAAGGCTAGCATATGTATAGTCACATACTTCTGGCCGATGGTCCTTATCTCTGCTCTGGTCCTATGGTGGTCTCTATGGGTGGAGGTAAGAATAGCTTCATGATGTGGACACTGGTACTCAAGGATACTGTTTCCTAGTGGGTAACCTCTCAAGGATACTGTTTCCTAGTGGGTAACCTCTCAAGTATACTGTTTCCTATTGGGTAACCTCTCAAGTATACTGTTTCCTATTGGGTAACCTCTCAAGTATACTGTTTCCTATTGGGTAACCTCTCAAGTATACTGTTTCCTATTGGGTAACCTCTCAAGTATACTGTTTCCTATTGGGTAACCTCTCAAGTATACTGTTTCCTATTGGGTAACCTCTCAAGTATACTGTTTCCTATTGGATAACCACCCTCCTTTGAGATACTAAATCTTGTGCCAAAGATTAAGAGGATGTCTTATGCCTGTGTTTTTAGATATGCTTTGTATGCATGTGAGTGTAAATATCAATACAAACCTTTTAAGAATTTAAAAGATATTTTTGACCACTACTGACTCTTTTTTTTTTGTTTGTTTTGTTTTTGTTTTTTTTAATTAGGTATTTTCCTCAGTTACATTTTCAATGCTATCCCACAGGTCCCCCATACCCACCCCCCAAATCCCCTACCAACCCACTCCCCCTTTTTGGCCCTGGTGTTCCCCTGTACTGGGGCATATAAAGTTTGCAAGTCCAATGGGCCTCTCTTTGCAGTGATGGCCAACTAGGCCATCTTTTGATACATATGCAGCTAAAGACAAGAGCTCCTGGGTACTGGTTAGTTCATATTGTTGTTCCACCTATAGGGTTGCAGTTCCCTTTAGCTCCCTGGGTAATTTCTCTAGCTCCTCCATTGGGGGCCGTGTGACCCATCCAATAGCTGACTGTGATCATCCACTTCTGTGTTTGCTAGGCCCCAGCATAGTCTCACAAGAGAGAGCTATATCTGGGTCCTTTCAGCAAAATCTTGCTAGTGTATGCAATGGTGTCAGCATTTGGAAGCTGATTATGGGATGGATCCCTGCATATGGCAATCACTAGATGGTTCATCCTTTCGTCACAGCTCCAAATTTTGTCTCTGTAATTCCTTCTATGGGTGTTTTGTTCCCATTTCTAAGAAAGGGTAAAGTGTCCACACTTTGGTCTTCGTTCTTCTTGAATTTCATGCATTTGGCAAGTTGTATCTTATATCTTCGGTATCCTAAGTTTCTGGGCTAATATCCACTTATCAGTGAGTACATATTGTGCGAGTACCTTTGTGATTGGGTTACTTCACTCAGGATGATACCCTCCAGGTCCATCCATTTGCCTAGGAATTTCATAAATTCATTTTTTAATAGCTGAGTAGTATTCCATTGTGTAAATGTACCACATTTTCTGTATCCATTCCTCTGTTGAGGGGCATCTGGGTTCTTTCCAGCTTCTGGCTATTATAAACAAGGCTGCTATGAACATAGTGGAACATGTGTTCTTCTTACCGGTTGGGACATCTTCTGGATATATGCCCAGGAGAGGTATTGTGGGATCCTCCGGTAGTACTATGTCCAATTTTCTGAGGAACCTCCAGACTGATTTCCAGAGTGGTTGTACAAGCTTGCAATCCCACCAACAATGGAGGAGTGTTCCCCTTTCTCCACATCCTCGCCAGCATCTGCTGTCACCTGAGTTTTTGATCTTAGCCATTCTGACTGGAGTGAAGTGGAATCTCAGTGTTGTTTTGATTTGCATTTCCCTGATGATTAAGGATGTTGAACATTTTTTCAGGTGCTTCTCTGCCATTCGGTACTCCTCAGGTGAGAATTCTTTGTTCAGCTCTGAGCCCCATTTTTTAATGGGGTTATTTGATTTTCTGGAGTCCACCTTCTTGAGTTCTTTATATATATTGGATATTAGTCCCCTATCCGATTTGGGATAGGTAAAGATCCTTTCCCAATCTGTTGGTGGCCTTTTTGTCTTATTGACGGTGTCTTTTGCTTTGCAGAAGCTTTGCAATTTTATGAGGTCCCATTTATCAATTCTTGATCTTACAGCACAAGCCATTGCTGTTCTATTCAGGAATTTTTCCCCTGTACCCATATCTTCGAGGCTTTCCCCTACTTTCTCCTCTATAAGTTTCAGTGTCTCTGGTTTTATGTGGAGTTCCTTAATCCACTTAGATTTGACCTTAGTACAAGGAGATAGAGATGGATCAATTTGCATTCTTCTACATGATAACAACCAGTTGTGCCAGCACCATTTGTTGAAAATGCTGTCTTTTTTCCACTGGATGGTTTTAGCTCCCTTGTCAAAGATCAAGTGATCATAGGTGTGTGGATTCATCTCTGGGTCTTCAATTCTGTTCCATTGGTCTACTTGTCTGTCACTATACCAGTACCATGCAGTTTTGATCACAATTGCTCTGTAGTACAGTTTTAGGTCCTGCATGGTGATTCCACCAGAGGTTCTTTTATCCTTGAGAAGAGTTTTTGCTATCCTCGGTTTTTTGTTATTCCAGATGAATCTGCCGATTGCCCTTTCTAATTCGTTGAAGAATTGAGTTGGAATTTTGATGGGGATTGCATTGAATCTGTAGATTGCTTTTGGCAAGATGGCCATTTTTACAATGTTGATCCTGCCAATCCATGAGCATGGGAGATCTTTCCATCTTCTGAGATCTTCTTTAATTTCTTTCTTTAGAGACTTGAAGTTCTTATCATACAGATCTTTCCCTTCCTTAGTTAGAGTCATGCCAAGGTATTTTATATTATTTGTGACTATTGAGAAGGGTGTTGTTTCCCTAATTTCTTTCTCAGCCTGTTTACCCTTTGTGTACAGAAAGGCCATTGACTTGTTTGAGTTAATTTTATATCCAGCTACTTTATTGAAGCTGTTTATCAGGCTTAGGAGTTCTCTGGTGGAATTTTTAGGGTCACTTATATATACTATCATATCATCTGCAAAAAGTGATATTTTGACTTCTTCCTTTCCAATTTGTATCCCCTTGATCTCCTTTTGTTGTCTAATTGCTCTGGCTAGGACTTCAAGTACAATGTTGAATAGGTAGGGCGAGAGTGGACAGCCTTGTCTAGTCCCTGATTTTAGTGGGATTGCTTCCAGCTTTTCACCATTTACTTTGATGTTGGCTATTGGTTTGCTGTAGATTGCTTTTATCATGTTTAGGTATGGGCCTTGAATTCCTGATCTTTCCAAGACTTTTATCATGAATGGGTGTTGGATCTTGTCGAATGCTTTTTCTGCATCTAACGAGATGATCATGTGGTTTTTGTCCTTGAGTTTGTTTGTTTGGATAGCCATTGTTTAGAGACATTATTTTAGGTCTTTCTTACTAAATTATATGGTTGTGAAACTCACTTCAATAGAAACACATTTAAACCTGTTCATAAAATTTGCTCTATTAGAAAATTGAATAACACAGGATCATAAAGAAATTTATGTATGATAACTAAAATTCAAAGTTAATTATGGAGTCTGCCTCATAGGATAAACAAAAAACCCAGATGACCTCATCAGGAAACAAAGGAAAAAAGTTTTCTTTTGGATCTTAATTCTTATGTAAAGATGGGATGGCATCCAGGGCCCTGTTACACACTCCTGGACCATGCACAGTCAAGGCTGTGGACTCTCTCACAGCCTCCCAGAGCACATTCTGTGGGCTTTGACAATGCTGGGAGGTAGCAGGCCCTCATCACCCACACAACGCCACTGATAGTCAGGTACCGTGAGTAAACATTTCTCACTTCTTATGTTGTTTTTTAAAACACCTTTGTAATTATACTTTTAAAAATTGTATATGATATTTCGTATTCCACCTGAAGTATTTCTAAATAATGAAATGATGCTAACCTTGGCTTTCATGAGGTTAGTGGGCTGGTGAGATGGCTCAGTGGGTAAGAGCACCCGACTGCTCTTCCGAAGGTCGGAAGTTCAAATCCCAGCAACCACATGGTGGCTCACAACCACCCGTAATGAGATCTGATGCCCTCTTCTGGTGCATCTGAAGACAGCTACAGTGTACTTTACATATAATAAATAAATAAATAAATCTTTAAAAAAAAAAAAATAAATGAAGATAGTATGTCCCTTCACTTAAACCTGAGGTTTTTGTTATCATTATTGGCTTATTTAAACCCTGACCTCATTTAAAACTAGTATTTATGTTTAAAAGATTCAAGTGTTTTATATAAATACATATACATACGCATATGTATGCATATATACATATATACACATATATGTATATATATTCTCATTATTAAACATAATTTGGATAAAACAAAAATAACTTTTGAATCAAATTTTAAGCCCCACTACTCTAAGTAGAGATACCCAAAGATATGAGTTGCTTTTCTTATCCAAATCATACAGAAGTCATCAAGCTGTAATGACAGCGACATTCATGATGCTTGTATACCTTAGGTACTCATGTTTCCTGATTAAATCAGCATCTTAGATGTCCTTTAATATAATTAGCTGAGATTTAAAAATTCAATAATACCTGGGGGTTTGCTAATGAAATACGGACACTACTACTGTGGCTCCTTCCAGATTCTGGTTTCTAACCATTTAAATATGTCAGAGAGTTCACAGAGTATAGATAACACTAACTGCTCATTGGCAAACATACCGTCAATCCAGTTAAAATGTATACATTTCAGTTATTTAAAATATATGCTTTCCTGTTACCTTCAGTTTATTAGGCCAAACTGTCTCTGATCGTTTTAATTTTAGGGTATGGTAGACCCATTATATGGCTCCTGTAAATGTGTCAGATACAGAGGACCAAGTCAGAGGGTGAGGGAGTTAGATCTGGGTCATGGTGGCTAACTGTTTTGATATGATCCATGAGTTTCTTTCTTTATGTCTATTATTATTTTCCTGTCCTGAGGACGGCTGTCCTGCCCGTGACTCAGCCTCTTGTACACCAGATAAGCCTTCTAGCTATGAGGGACTGTACCACATCTGATAAATAATATTTGGCCCTACATGCACCAAACATCATGGCAGGCTGCTCTGTGAAGGAGAACTGGAAAGAAGTCATGTCTGCAGAGACTGATGGACTGACGAGTGGTGGGGAGAGGCTGGGATGTTGCAGGTCCAGAAGCGAATCACCTTAGTTTGAAAGCCTTAGTTCCTTAATAGCCATTCCCTGTCCACCTCTGTGTCAGAACTAACACTGTGACTAATGTGTTAAAACAAACAAGATCAAACAAGCAAGCTCATTGGAATTAGCAGATCACTAGCGTCCAGCAATCCAAAAGCTAAGAATGCACTCGGATGACACCGTGGGCCTATGGAGAAGCTTCCCCCGACTTGCCGTAACCACTTCTCTGACGGACCAAGCAGTGTGTTTTAAACTTACCTTGATTTATGACTTTGATTGCGCTGTAAAACTATAAAACTTCACGATGGAACGTGGAATTTGGGGTAACCTAAATCTTTGTTTTTGGGCCACGATCACTCAAATTTGGCTCTAGAATAAACTATTTTTTATTCCCTGTAAGGCAAAATCTGTGAGGGGTTTTGCATACACAATGGGTACTTATTAACTGAGAGAGAGGGAGAGAGGGAGAGAGGGAGAGAGGGAGAGAGGGAGAGAGGGAGAGGAGAGGGAGAGAGGGAGAGGAGAGGGAGAGAGGGAGGAAGGGAGAGAGGGAGAGAGGGAGAGAGGGAGAGAGGGAGAGGAGAGGGAGAGAGGGAGAGGGAGAGGAGAGGGAGAGAGGGAGAGAGGGAGAGAGAGAGACTGATTGACTGAAAGGCTCATGGAGATGGTGTATACTAGAAGACCTGAATTCCAATCCTGGGAAGCCATGTTAAAAGTGAAACAAAACATACTGGGTCTGTAGAGTGTTGCTTGTGTGTTATGTTTTTCTGAGCTGACTTAGTATTAGATAACCATTTTAAATGTATTATTTATTTGTTTATATATAAGCACACATGAGGCTGTGTTATGAGAGGGGGTATCTGATGAGTCAGAGGAAGTAATGTAACTATATTTTAGTTCAAAAACAAACAAACTCAAGAGAGCATGGTGGTGGGAGGCACATGTTAAGCCAGCAAAGGGGGCACAGGGATGCTGGGGCTGCCTGGACAGCTACTTCACCCTAATGGTCAAGTCCCAATGAAAGACTCTGCCTCAAAAGAACAACAGGAGCAAAAATCAACAAGGTTTTCCTCTAGTTCTACATGTACCCTCATACATGTATATGTGCCCTCATATGTGTTCATTACCTCAAATGTTTACATGTACCGTCATTTGTATACATGTACCTCATATGTGTAGATATACCCACACATGTGTACCTGTACCTTATATGTGTACATGTACTCTCACTTTTGTACATATACCCTCACATGTGTACTTGTACTCTCACATGCATTCATGTACTCTCATATGTCCATGTAACCTCATGAGTATACATGTACCCTCATGTGTGTACATGGACCCTCATGTGTGTACATGGACCCTCATGTGTGTACATGTACCTCACATGTGTACATGTACCTCACATGTACCATCACATATGTACATGGACCCTCATGTGTGTATACATGTACCTCATATGTGTATATGTACCTTACATGTGTACATGTAACCTCATTTGTGTACATGTACCCTCACATGTGTACATGTACCTCATGTGTGTATATATACCTCACATGTGTACATGTACCTCACATGTGTAAATATACCCTCATATGTGTACATGTACCTTTATGTGTACATATAGCCTCGCATATGTATATGTACTCTCATATGTGTACATGTACCTCACATATACCCTCACATGTGTGCACCTACACAGAGGAACTGCCTGAGAGGTCGAGAGAAAATGAGGTACGCCTCAGAGCAAATGTGCCACAAGGATTATCCTCTGAGAGGCTCCATGTTCGGATCCTTTGTTTACCTGTTCTGTTTTGTTATACAAGTTATCATATTGCATATACTGATAAGTGCTTTCCCCATTTTTTTCTGCTTGAAGATATCAAATACTCTCCTCCACATGTAATGACTGTAAGGAACATATTCCAGAATGACACCCTCAGTATCCAGAATGGTAAACGGAGGAGTCCAAGAAAGGAAGTGATCGACTTAACTAAGGTCAGGGATAGGAGCAGAGGTGGGGCCAGCAATGAGATGCATCATGGTGCCCAATCTGTACCTGAAGAGCGACCTTACCTCCATCTGGCAAGGGCAGCACCTGCCTGGTTTACTTTCCCAGTGTCAACAAGGTTGGGGGCTCTGAAAAATACCCAGGAGTGAAAAGAAGGATAGACCATGGGTATGCTAACAAGGAAAGTCAGGATGAAGCTGCCAAGATTGGCTACAAGGCACACTGGCTGTGCTTAGAAAGTTAAAAATGTAAAATAATTATTTCACTACATTATTGACAAGTAATCCATTCATATAATTTGGAGCACCAAACGAATGAGACTGTGTAAATAAATGGGCACTGGGAGAGGTGCCCGCCCAACCCGGTGAAGTCAGTACCCGCACACAGGTGTGCATCATCTGCCTTAGATTATGAATTATACCCGCCCTCGATTCCTGACGGTTGTACAAGCAGAATAGGAATGCATAGTCTTACTTTCTTCCTTTAAGTTACACAAAATTAGCATATTGCAGTGATAATCCGCATCTTGCTCTGCCTTTTTTTTTTTTTTTTTGTCTTTCTTTTCAACTTAAAATGTATCTTGGGGAACTGAAATGCCAAAGCCAATGCCTTCACTTAGCTGCAAAGTACCCTTGAATTCTGTATCATAATTTAGTTAAATAGCCTTGTATTGATGAGCATTTGGGTTATTTCTAACCCTTTGTTCTTAGGGGAAATGTCCTTCTATGACTAGCACCGCGTATACTACAGGGGTTTGCATGCGCCGTCCTGACATATTACCATTTGTCCTCCTCGTGGTTGTAGCAATTTATATGCAGGTCTAGTGTGCCACTTCCAGATCCCTCCTAGCCTCCACTGAGAGAGGAGCGAGGCATGATTTTTTCCTATTTCCAGTACTGAAACTGACACAGATCTCACTTCGAGGAGGAGAGGGTGGTTCCCCAAGAGACATCTGGGGCCAGACCACCCCCAAATTCAAGGTCTCCACATAGACTAGCTCATTCCAACCTAACATATTCTTAAATGGCAGGCTCTGCAATATCCTGGTCTGTTTACTAGAGCAGGAAGCTGAGGTTAGGAGGGAATGATCTTCCCATGAACTGTAAATGACAGAGCAGACACCAGAACTCAGATCAAGATACCCCCAGGATCTCAACCAGTGTCTCATCCTGGCTGCGATGCTGTGTTTCTGTGTAGAGCTTGAGTTTGGCCATTTATGTGCTATTCATTTCCCAGTTGATTTATGATCTCTCCTGTGGCTGAGCTGTCTTCCAGTTCGTGTCTGGTTTCCGAGAGACATATTTGTATCTAATGTGGCTCTGGCTTGTTGTTTTTCTCTGTAGACCTATGAGATGAGCAAGATTATTCTCAGGCTGCCTCCCCTTCCTTCCGGATTCTTGTTAAAAAGCCACCATGTTTGCTCCAGATTATAAATATTGATCTGTTCTCTCTCCTCACCTCCATATCAATATGAACATTGGAGCAATGGGCTACATAACGCTAGCAAATAAAGCAACTTGGGAAAAGTTTATTATTTCATTGATTATATATGAAGGATTAACCCAACATAATTGTAGGAAGATAAATATTGACTTTGGGCTGTGCCCTGCATAGCATGTGAAGCAGTTTCAAGCTCTAGCTTCACTTGGTGATTCCATCTCACACGAAGCATTTGGTTCCTTTTGAGGACAGGCTGACTCTGTGTCTTGTGCACATAGACAGCACCTCCTGCCCAGTACCACTCAGGAGTTTCATAAACTGGGGATTCAGCTCTAACCCTGACCCCATGCCTTGGCTCTACAGCTAGGTCTCCAGGAGGTACTCTTAGCTTGGTTTGTTATCTACTGTTATCCACACCAACACCACCTCAGACTCTTTGCCTCTCTATAAGCCTCGGCCTCTCTATCATTCTCTGCCTCTCTGTCACCCTCTGCCTCTCTATCAGCCTCAGCCTCTCTATTATCCTCTGCCTCTCTATCACCCTCTGCCTCCAATAAGGTCTAAGGCCTCTTGAACCTTTTGGTAACTGTCTTAGTTACTTAGTTATTACTTAGTTACTTACTTATTTTGGTCTGAAGAGACACCATGGCTAAGGCAACTTATAAAAGAGAACATCTAATGGAGGGTTTGTTTACAATTTCAGAGGGTAAGTCCATGGCCATTATGGCGGAGAGCATGGCAGCAGGCAGGCAGGCAGGCAGGCAGGTAGGCATGGTGATGGAGCAGTAGCTGGGAGCTTACACCTCACTTCAAGTTGGAAGCAGAGATAGAGCTAGCTGGAGTGGTGTGGGCTTTTGGAACCTCAAAACCCACACGCAGTGACACACCTCCTCCAACAAGGCCACAGCTTCTAATGCTGACAGAACAGTTCCACCAACTGGCAACCAGATGTTCAATCCTATAAACCTGTGGGCCCTCCCCATTCAAATCACCACACTAACCCACATATAGAGATATTATTTCTGTATGATATAGAATGTGTCATCTGGTGATTTCTAATAGTTAAGATGGCAATAAAAGACCCTGTATTGACCTGTGGTCATCTGTCAAAGGAATAGCTGGCGAGCTATGGCTAAGGGAACTGACATAGTTTGTGATTCTATTGTTATTCAGTGAAATCTGGCATTGTAAGAACACACACATGTTCTACATTTCTGACAGACAAAGCTCATGACTACAAACAGTGTAAAACCAGTTCATTTTAATGATTTATTAAACACACCTAGATCTTTAAAACTCTCCCAGGGGAGATTCTTTTCCCCAGATATAAGCATTCTACTGAAAACGCTGGAGCACCTAAGAGAGAACGTTCTGGATACAGAGCAGCTACGTCTGAACGATACTTCCCAGTCTTTCATGGAATGGTGCTCAACCTGCTGGGATCACTGGGAACAGGGTAGCAACAGCTGCCTATTTAGGAAGCCACTATATGGTGGCATTGCATTGATGTGCATTGCATCCCTCTACAGCTGCCTTTGGTCTTAGGCTTGCATCCAGCCATTTGCCCTTTTCTGACACAGTTAGAATCTCTCCAGCTCACAGCCTGCTTCTGCCTCTCTGGGCTGGCCACCTTCATGCCTCCTATCCCGAAGCTGATGAAAGCTTTGGAGAAGCTCATTCCTAAAAAACCAGAATAAGCCCATCCATCCAACCTTCTCAGTCCAGAGTTAGAGATGTCCTGACACTAAGTTCTGGGTCAAGACTGCATCTCATCAAAATCACCCAGGCAACTGAAATCACTGGAAAAACTGGAAAATTGCCATGGAAAAGCTCAAACAGCTCTGCCAGTGGTGGAGGGTGTAAGGGACTGTGACCAGGCACTGCCAATGGTAGAGGGTGTAAGGGACTGTGTCCAGGCACTGACAGACATCCTGAACTTTCTCTTCTTCCTTCAGCACAGTTGTCTCCTTCCTGGGTAGAAGGCCCCCAGGCAGAGCTCAGAGGAAAGGGAGACAGGGTCGGTGTGCATTTTCTACCCTCTGCAAGTACCTCGAGCCACCTCCTTTCACTTTAATGGCCACTCTGCTTGACCCACACACTGGAAATTAAGACAAACAAACAAAAACCCACTAATTCTTGGATCCCATTGGATTTGCAAGACGTAAATACCAGTACCTTGGAACCACAGTTCAATTCCCTGGGAGGTACAGCTATGTTCAGAGGAGCATCATTGGCAATAAGAAAACATTCTAAGTGGATGGAAGGATATGTATACCAGGAATGGTATTTACCCTTAAAAGGAAAAAAAGAATCCCAGTACATGTTATAACATGAATGAGCTTGGAAGACAGTTAATGCTGTGTCAGATACCCAATGATGCACAAGGCTAGGCACACAAAGACAGATAGTGCAATGTCTTGTCCACAAACTCTTAAATGCAGCACAGGAGACATAGTACTTTCTACAGGACCATCTATCTCAAGGTTTCTCAAAGCCCTCAGGTCTTCTTTCCCCTGAAATTGTACAATCCAAGTTGTAATGACTAAAACGCAGGGTTATAAACTTTAACAGCTCCCCACCAAGTAACTCTGATGTCATGAGTGGTGGACGGCATCGGATGTATCTGATCCTATTCAAAGCTTGGGGAATCTGGCTCCAGCATGCTTTTCCAGCCTTGCTTGCTCTTACCCTTTCCATAATGTCCTGCACTCACCTCATGCCCTGCCTGGTTCAAGACTTCCTTTCTCTGCTCTATCTTTGCCTGTTGCAACTTCCTCAACATCAAGGATGGTGCTCATCTTAATGTTTCTATAGAATTTCCCCGAGTCGGTTCCGCATCTTCACCTGTCTCCCTGTCTAGCATAGTCATAACATTAAGCTGTGAGCATTAGGACTGCCCGTTCCAGTGTGTGCATACCTTACTCCTGTAATCCCTAGGACATGAACTCTAGCTTGGAATTGATGTTCTCTGAGAGGACAAGGAATTTCCGCTGCTCCTAGTCTGGTGCTTGGCTCTGAGTGAGTGTTCAGAATTTATTACAGTAAATTGGATTTAGCTTTGCAGCCCAGACCTCAGCTTTAAGCTCTACATAAACATATCCTAACAAAGGCACCTCTCCTTTCTCCATTGATTACTCCGGTCAGGATGTCAGGCATCACCTTTCTGAACAACGTTCTCCCGCCTCTTATATACAACCAGTGATCATGTCTGCAAAATAAATTACAAAGACTCTCTTTTCTCTTTGTCTTCTCTGCAACCCGCCACCAGGCTCCTTCATTTCCCTCTCCCTTCTGAAACAGCACCATCCACACTTAGCTCTTTCTGTATCTTTTCTTCCCTGCAACTTTGTAACATATTGAGCCATCCCCAGGTTCATACCCTTTTGTGGATATCCCATCATGCTTGACAGCTGCAATTCCAAAGAAGATCTGGAAGGCTCTGCAGGGTGCAGCTACTGTGCATTTCCTACTGCCAGTGCTGGTTTACCACCCATCTCCTGACATTAACCCTGCCACTGCCCTTTATTTTCATCCTGTTCCTTTCGTCCCTCAGAAATCCCATAATGACCACTACAAGAAATGATGTTTCCAAATCTTTTATCATTAGCTTCTTGCTAGTCTCCTGTCCGGGTTCTGACTAAATGTCACTCAGAGAGACCTGTGGATCTCTTTTCTAACCTCCTCAGAGCACCGGTCATCTTTGCATCTTAGCCAGTTAGATTCAATAAAGACAGAATCCCAAAGGCACAGAACTGGACCCAAGTCTCATCGGGGAAGGAGGCTCAGTGCTTCCCCTTGGGTTAACCTGACTACCAGGGAGCCCAAGTTTGGATTCTCACTTCTGTCCTTGTGTCTTCTGTTTGCCTGTGATTTGTGATTTCTGGTTTGTATGTAACCTGTCTCTTGTGTGTATCTGACATGTCTTTGCTGCTGTGCCTTGATGCAGTCCCTCACAAAGGGCCTTGCTCTGTACTTACCAGTCAGCACAGAAAGCATGGCATGGGAGAGGGAATTAGGGACACTTACAGAAATCTTTATAAGAGTTTTACATGGGGTTAAGTCACTGACTCCAACTGACCCCAAAAGCATTCACTGCTTCAAACATACAATTGTCAAGCGATACTGTTACTTTGTTTCCAAAATGCGTCGTGGATATTTGTTCTACAGGTCACTTTGCACCTGCTTGTTGTCTTCAACAAAGGACTACCATGACACACATTCAGACATGCATGCATTGCCCTTTAGGTCATGGATTTGTGAACATGGAAGAGTGTACAATGTAGGATTACAGCCATGGGTTGGTTTAGGAAACAAAAGCTGATTTCATGGGAAACCAAGGCAGTCAAGATTGTTGTTAGCTTGTTCTCTACAAGCAGGTTAAACAAACAGGCTGAGTGGACAGCAGAGTATCAGGCTTCTAGGTTCAGGGGCTGGGGGGAGTGCCTAAGTGGTTAAGAAAATGGACTACTCTTGCCAAGGATGTGGGTTCGGTTCCCAGCACCCACATCATGGGCTCACAACCACCTATAACTCCAGTTCCATGGGCACCAGGCAAGCATGGGGTATACTTACATATGTATGGTCAAAACACTCATCCATGGAACTTCTCTCTCGACTTGGCCCAAGTAAACTATTCATATATAAAACTGAGTGTGGGGTTGTCTTAAGAGAGGGGCTTTATAAGTGGTTCCTCATCACCATCATACTGAAAAAATAAAAAATAAAACCCAGAGCTCTGGCTCTTCCTGGAAAAGCCTTGGACATGGTCGAAGCAGGACTGTGTGCCTCTACCCTTGCACCTCCACCCCCAGGCTTCTGACCTAGGCCTGGGGCTGGGAAGAACCTTTCTCTGCCTCTCTAAACACATTAGCATGGACAAAAGAGGGGGAGGAACACTGCTTTCTTGAAACGGATGCTGCATTTTCAATGAAGCTCCTTAGGCGTTTAAACAATCACATTTATTCTACATGCAACAGCAGTTTCATTATATATAGTGAAATCTGTCTAAATGTTAATGTCACATTGGCCCAAGGAACCTCTCATTTGGAAGGAGGAAGCCAAGATGTGGCTTCTCGTTAGCAAAAATCTATTGAGTCCAGTTTTCAGCTGCAACATGTCTTGGGGAAATTGTGTGTGTGTGTGTAGTTGTTAAGAGCATACACCATAGTCAGAAAGAGCTGAGTTCAAACCCTGGATTAATAACAGCAACTTCCAGGGAGCCATTGGCCAACAAGGAACCTACTCAGGGTGGCTTTTTGTTTGCTCTGATTCGGGAGGCCAGGTCCCACTATGTGGCCCAGGCTAGCCTTGCATTCTCTCTCTCTCTCTCTCTCTCTCTCTCTCTCTCTCTCTCTCTCTCTCTCTCTCTCTCTCTCTCTCTCTCTCTCTCTCTCTCTCTCTCTCTCTCTCTCTCTCTCTCTCACACACACACACACACACACACACCCTCCCTTGTGCCTCAGCATATTGGTTTATGGGATTGCAGGCATGTTCCACTGCACCCATCTTTTACAGGGCTCTTGAGTGAATGCAGAACAGCTCAGTATATCATGATTTCAGTATACACGGGTTACATGGTCCGCATCTGAAATGGTTCCTACCTGAGCTGTTTTAGACATCTAACATTGGGAACCTTTAGATATTATCAGTTGTAAGTCTAAACACAAAATTCATTTTTATTTCTTATATTTTCTATTCACATAGCCTGAAAGTAACCATTTATGATATTTTTGGTGTCTCTGCACAAAGACAGGAATTTACTGGGAATCATGGCATTGAACAGGAGCCTGTCACACGAAGTCAGGCTCAGAACATCTCAGCTACATTAGGCGAACACTCAAAGAACTTGGAAATTGGTACCTCTCGGATTTAAGGTTTTCAGACTAGAGGTGGTCAACCTGGAATATATTTTCTATAGTTACAGATACACACACACACACACACACACACACACACACACACACATAGTGTTAGTGTGCTGTACACACTATTGATTTGTATTATGAATTTTTTATAGGCTAGCTCCATCGTGGTGTTTGACGGTGGGCCAAGCTGGCTTGGTTAATGTTTATCCATCCACTCAGTAACTAGTGCTTGGTCCCTCTTCTGCTTCAGACAATGTTAGGGAATGCAGGATATCTCAGGAAATATAATGGACACTGCTTTACCCTCGTGGGTCGCACAGGGAGAGAGAAGAAGGAAAAAGGAATCGATTAAATGTGCAGTTGTGAGGTGTGGGAGGTGCTGCAGAGCACACGCTGCTCTGTGCGAAGAAATCTGGGGGAGAGCTTTGCCAATGAGGCCATCAGGAAGTGGGAACGGAGTCCGCAACTGCAGGCTATAATTCCTCTTTTACTTACTCTGTCCCCAGCCAGGCCCACAGCACAGTGTCCTGCGAGCCCTTTGCCAAATGCTATGGCAGGCGGATTTCTGAGTTCGAGGCCAGCCTGGTCTACAAAATGAGTTCCAGGACAGCCAGGACTATACAGAGAAACTCTGTCTCGAAACAAACAAACAAACAAAAACAAAAACAAATGCTACTGCCTCCGAGGCTCTTTCACTTTTCCTGATAGGTCTTTTGGAGCTGGCCTGAGAGATGCTCTCATGTCAGACAAAAACGGTAGCTGGGAAAAGAAATCCTTTGATAAAATACTGGCAAACAAAATCCAGCAGCATTTGAAAGAAACGATCCTCTTCCACTCATTGGGCTTATTCCCAGACTCCCAAAGTGGGTTTACATAAATAGATTTGCCAGTGCGACTTGTCCTATCAGGAGGGCAGAGAAGGGCGGCATCCTTATCCCCCCACAAGCAGCAAAAGCATTATATATTTTATTCAGATTCTGAATATTGCTTTTTTTTTAATGACTCTTTACTGTGGTTATCTTGCCTGAAGCCACAGAGCCTTTGACTACCAAATATGATGATTAAAATAATCAAATACTGAGAGTTAAGTTAAAAAAAAAAAGAAAAGAAGACAAGAGAAAAGAAAATAAAAGAAAAGAAAAGAAAGAAATCACTTCATAGATGGAGTTCATGCCTTGCTCATTTCTCCTGAGTTACTTCAGGGTCCATTACCATACATCAGCCTCAAATCAACACCAGTCCCATTTCAGTCGAGTCCCTGCCACACACTCAGGCTGAACTCGGCTCCAAAAGCACAGGGAGAAACCAAGGCTCCATGGCTGCTCGCTCCTAAGACCATATAAGTGACAGACAACCTCCATTTCTGAAACTAATTGCTTTTCCTCGGAAGTTAAATTTGCTGCTGATGCGTCTCAGCAAAAAACACGAGCCCTTTACATAGGAAATGCTCTAATTAAGTAAAAATAAAAGGCACCAAACTTCCAGCACTAAATGAGATCCATTTATTCTGTGCACGTGGTTTACTCTTTAATAATTTGAAATATAACCACTTCTTCCCTCCCGGGATGGTGCTGCGAGTGTGCCTGTGCCTGCATTTACATCTATCTCCTTCCTAATGTTATTTATGACTATGGCAAAATATGAGGTTGGGGGAAGAGGCGAGCACGTTGTTCTTTGCCTGCAATCCCTGCAGAGCTCCGGGGGCCTAGTGGTTTGGACCAGAAGTTGTCCTCCACGGTTCCTGTTGAAGCCCCAACACTTAGTGCGTGCAAGGATGGAGACAGTCTTTGGACGTAATTAAGGACGGTCCTGATCCTCCAAGATCGGTGGCCCAGTAAGATGCTGACAGTCTCTCCCCTGCCTGCACCTTTCCCTTGCGCTCCTGGTCTCTGTCCATCTCCATCTCTTCTTTGCCAAAGCACTAAAGAAAGGGCCTGCAAACAGTCAGCCATCGGCTATCTGCAAGCGGGAAGTAGACCTTCATCAAAGCTCAGCTACAATGGGGCTCTCATCTCAGACCACTAGATTTCAGAACCCTCAGAAAACCAATTTCCGCTGCTTAAGTCGCCCGCTCCAGTATTTCCTTATGGCAGCCTAACTCACCCGGGCAGGAGCAAGAGGGGAAGCTGGGAGTACAGACAGAGACCCCAGTGTCTTCTCTTCCTTCATCAGAGAAGCATCCTTTCTCGCATTTAGTGCCCAACCCAGTGGGCCAGGCAGCTCGAACTGAGGTCTGGATGCTGTGGGTACTGCACGTGTGAACAGCATTTCCCTCTCCGTTCTCCCCGCTTGCTTTGGCTGTCTGCACAACAGGGTGAAACAAGACTTTCCCACGGGGGTGCCTGTCTCAGGGTTCCATGAGGAAACCATAGGCATTTTCCATCCTTGGATTAGTGTGTGTGGGTCCAGGGCGAGAAGTTTCCAGATAGGCAAGGCAATGAGTCGGCACATATCATAAGATGCTGAGAGGAAGTTGCCCGCTGAGAGGAAGGTGCCCGGGTGAGAGACTGCTGAGTGGCCAACTTTTATTCAGTTTCTATCAAGAGCTCTAGGGGAGACAGTTTCAGAGAAGAACGGAACAACGCTTGCAGTTATGTGCATTTTCAGGATGCATTGCACCTAAGGGTGGTGAGTAGGTGAGATCCGTAATAGAGACAGAATCTCAAGTTTATGTCCGGAACATCTGTTAGATGTGTTTATATTTTATCTAAGTCCAGCCTCCCAATTCTTGTTCTGACAGATGAATGCTGGTGGAGAAAGGGTTCTGTAACTGACGGAAAGGGCATTCCAGGGCATGAACAAAGGTTTGTGTTAGGTTTGGACAGGGACGGTGGCTCCCAGGACACTGAGATGGATTACCAGGAAATACGGAGTTTATCAGAAGACTTATGGTGCCATGGGTAGACAGACAGAGGGACAGCAGCATGACAGGGCTGCAAGGAGACCCAGAGCCCAGGTATCAGTCTCTTTTCAGACTTTTCTGAGGACTTTCAGAGCAAGAGCCCGCAGTCAGGCTCTCTGTTTCTCAGGCAAGAAAGGGGCTGGGAAGCCTATGTGGTATGCCCAGGTGAGATGTCCAACACTAGCAATCCTTGGTGCTGGAAGTGTGGGAGGCTCAGGTGACTTGTTCAAACGGAGGGGAAATGCTTTGGGATTTGAGGAAATTTGTTAAAAAAAAAAAAGTTTGGTAAAAAATACAAACTACTAAAATTGCCATTAATTTACTTAATCCCCCTTTGATCTCCATGGTGTTAAAAGAAGACTGGGATATCCCACTGTGGTATCAGGCCTGAGGGAGAGAGAGAGAGAGAGAAATTCCTTGCAGTAAGAAGCTTAGGGAAGTCTCATCTAGAGGACACAGGAATACATGTTGGAACCAATAAATGTGCTCTTCTTCACTCCAGACTTAGAGCACCTGCTGGGGATTCGGCCTGCACAGAACATGAGCACTTCTCTATAGCAAGCAGAAAAGGCAAGGGATTCAGTCCAAGGCATCAATAGAGCTAGCTCTATCAAAGGGTCCTTAAGTGTATCTTAAAAGGAGAGATAACAATGTAATAGACTTTGGGGTTTTGTAGGATGAGCTTGAACCCCAAGTGACAACATGCCAGAGACACTATCCCATAGCAGTGACTGTGAATGGGACTCCCCAAAAGTTGATGCCATACCATTGGGCAGCCACTTTATAAAGCCTCTCCTATAGAATAAATCTCATTTTTAATAAAAATGTATCTTTAAGATATACACAGCGATTACCCTGGAAATAGATTGGACTGTCTATTATATTGATATATACACAATCTCAGAAATTTGTCTCCAGTGCCCGGTTTACTATACACCAACCGAATTTAGAGCGCCATAAAAATACTTTATAGCACCCAGGCAGCAGTGTGGCGATTTCTTATGCGGGTACACTAGAGATGTGGTTGGGGCTGTCATTCATTCTTGACACGCCAGAGTTTCTCACAAACAGTGGCTGCCTTAAGAAAGTATCGCCGAATAAAATCGTTTTATTTGGTTCTTTGATGATATGTCAATAGACATTAAAATAAAACCTCCCTTGTATGTAGGTGCTATTGCCCACTTCAAAATGTTTTCAAGGGGAGCTGGAGGTTCTCTGGAGACCCATTGGCAAGGGGAGGAGGCAGAGGAGGAGATGATTGTCTCTTAAAGGGATGGCTTTCTATACTGCCCACTTCTCCTTTATTGGGAAGGAGGGTGCATAACAGAATTTATAAGACATATCCTGGCAGGTTCGGAGGAGGATGGTCAGATCAGTGTGTCTTGTGTATGTGCCAGCAGAGAGGGACCAACAAATATGTTTCCTTGTCTCCACAACCAACACTATACAAGTGTCCTTTGCGTTAAACAAATTCAGTTTGTGATATCTGTACCTACTCTGTATCCTGGGGAAGGTGATGGACAGACACTAAGGAAATACATCACCCGTGTTCTGTGATTGTCTTACATGGTGTATTAGTCAGGGTTCTCTAGAGTCACAGAACTTATGGGTAGTCTCTATATAGTAAGGGGATTTGTTGATGACTTACAGTCTGCAGTCCAACTCCCAACAATGGTCAGCAGTGGCTGCGAATGGAAGGCCAAGGATCTAGCAGTCCCACAAGGCAAGCAGGTGAAGGAGAGAGTCAACCGTCATTCTTCCAATGTCCTTATGTAGGTCTCCAGCAGAAGGTGTGGCCCAGATTCAAAGACTTGTTTTGTCCCAGATGACCTTGAACCCAGAGATCTCCCTGTCTTTTTTTTTTTTCCCATTTTTATTAGGTATTTACCTCATTTACATTTCCAATGCTATACCAAGAGATCTCCCTGTCTTAATCTTCCGTGATTCATAGCCACTATGCCTCAATCTCTATGCAAGATCCAGGTCAGAAACTTGTATCTCCCAGCCTCCAGATTAGGGTCACAGGTGATTTGATCCTTCCAATTCTGGATTGTAGTTCATTCCAGATATAGTCAAGTTGACAACCAGGAATAGCCACTACACACGGCAAGGCTAATAGGTCACTGTGTAAGTGTAAGTGTGTGTGTGTGTATGTTTACACATGCATGCTCACATAATACATACATATTTATAATGAAATGCAGGAAGTAATTAAATTGCATAAGACAAGGTTGATTGTGGCTCATTGCTTTGAAGTTTTTAGTCAGTAGTTGACTAGTCCACTGCACCAGGCAGGCAATACGTCATGGGGGAGAGTGCGGCTCAGTAATGTTGCTCACCTCACTAGTCAGGAAGCAGAAGGGGAAAGGGCTGCCTAGGTTCCCACAAGCCCCTTGAGAGAGTCACCACAGTCAAAGACCCAATACTATAACTAGGCATTGCCCTGCACCCAGTAACCTCAGCATGTGGGAGACTGAGATAGAAGCCTTGAGCTATAAAGTGAGATCTTGTCCCAGTCAAACAAGCCCTAAAGTCCCCTGAGCCTTTCCTTCTAAAGGTTTCGTTTTCCCAGGGCTACTTATCTCAAAGCAACAGGACATTAGGAGTAAACATTCATCCCAGAAATTATATCGCCCCGTCCAGTTGTATTGCTTAGAGTTTATCGTGTATGTGGACTCTTAGTATTATTAAAGATAAAACAGTATTTCCTATTTTCCTTTTCTGCTTTGGTCTTCTCCATAGCAGTTATAGCTTGCTATAAAACTTGTTTTATTATTTGTTTATGGTTTGCCTTTCTCCATGATAATGTAAACCATACACAAGTAACCATTTGTGTGTATGCATGTGTGTGTGTGTATACATGTGTGTGTATGTATGCATGTGTGAGTGTGTGTGTGCATGTGCATACCCATGTGTATGTGGGTTTATTCATGAGTAGACACGTATATATGGAAGCCAGAGAACAGGTAAGATGTCATCCCTCAGGCACTATCGACCATTGTTTGAGACAGACTCCCTCACTAGCTTGGAACTTGCTAAGTAGGTCAGCATGGGTGGCCAGAAAGCCCCTGCCTATGTCTCTATAGCACTGTGCTTTTGAGCACACACCTAGACTTTTTTTTTTTTAAACAGGGGTTCTGGCAATTCAGGTCCTAATTCTTACAAGATAAGTACTTCACTAACTGAGCTAGATCCATATTCCTGGCTGTATTTTATCTTCTTAATTGTTTCTTGCTCCCCGATCCTCACAGTCTAGAACATTCCTCCCTCAGAACATGCACTAAATAAAGCATTTGTAGACACAGTTAGAAGCTCATGTTTGAAAAATTCTTAGTTGTGAACTTTACCTCCTGTAACTAATATAACACTATTGGCAATACTATTTATTTATTATTCCCACATTTTAGTTAAGGAAATAAATAAATGAGTGCAGTTTTTTTTCATATTAGAAGTTAAAACACCACCCAGGCACAGGTCATGGTCTATAAATACTATTTTTAATTAAGACTTTTTTTTTAATGCTTTCTAGAAGAGTGGCAGATTTCACAATTGTAACAACATGCAGAAGCGAAGGCAGGAGAGTATCAAGTGTGGGGTGAGGGAGAGAAGGAGGGAAGAAAACAGAAGTGGGGAGGAGGAAGAAGAGAGGAAAGGAAAGAGGTCACAGGCAAACACAGAGTCTCATGGCCTCGTGGGTTTATTTAATGGTGTGGGGAAGGGAGGTTCTTCAGAGCCCTTTCCTGGAGCACAAAATTGTGTGGAGATTTCTTATGGGTCACTGTTTCCTAGATGCGTAAAGCTTAGGTAAAGGTGAGTGTTGTCATTAAAGAGACACAGGAATGTATAAGGAAACAAAACAACAACAACAACAACAAACAAGCAAACCCACAGGTGACCTGGTACCGACCTCAAGACACAAGAGAAACTTCTGGGAAGACATAATGGAAGAACACTGTGGTCTGCAGGCTGATATGGGGGGGTCCCTGATATCAGGTCAGCTTCATGTTCTCTCAGGTGTAGGCCCCTCCTGAGGATCCTAATGGATCTGCTCTGTTGATACTCTACCGAGACTGTTCTCCTTTGTAAGGCAAAAGGCTAACTTCAGAAGGCAGATCCAACAGACTGAAGACTTGGTGCAAGTGAAGCCCCCCCCCCCCCGACCCCGTACAATTGCACCTGCGTTAGATGCACATACCTACCCATGCTGTCCTCAATCGGAGAGCCAGAGGATAATAGCCCTCCTTCCGCCTCCCCGCCCCGCCCCCCCACGGAAGAGCATCCATAGACTACAGGCAGTGAGGCAGTTTCACTGGGAAGCAGTGCCACCAGAGCAGGAGGTGCAATGCAAGCAAGACCAGAGTCTGAGACAAAGCCTTTGGCAAATCCATCCACATCCAGACAGAGGTAGATCCTTGCAAGCTGTTATTTAATTGGTGTCAAATTTTTAAAATTTTGTCTGTAGAATATTCCACCCAAACACCAAAGGATATAGGCTCTCTTCAGCAGTACATGGAAGCTTCTCTATGGACCACACGGTGGGACACAAAGCAAGACTAAACAAAGACAGAAAAACCGAAATAATCTCCTGTATACAATCTCATGCAATAGAATGGACAGCAAGTATGCACCTGGTAAGAGTATAAACTTATGGAGATGAAACTGCACATTATTGGATGATAAGTGAATTTTAAAAAAAAATCAAGAAAGATATCAAAATATTACTGGAAATAAAATGGAACCACAACAGGGACCTCTGGGACATGTCAAAGCAGCTTGGAGAGAAGTTTACAGCGGCAAGTGTCTACATTACAGAGTCACAATGATTACAAATAAATGACTTAATAATGCCACTCAAGAATTCCAAGAGACAGCAACAAACCAAACTCAAGCCCAGTAGACAAGATATAATAAAAATAAAAGTAGAAACCAATGGCATAGAAACAAAGAAAACAACACAGAGAATCGAATCAGAAATTCTAAGAGCTAGTTCTCTGAGAGTCAAAGATTTACAAACACTTGGCCCAATTAACCAAAAGAAATAAAGAGATGACCCAAATGAACAGAATCAGAAATGAACAGGGACCATTACAACAGACACCAAAGAAACTCAGAGGGAACACTTTAAAAACCCGTACTCCATTAAGTTGGAAAAAATCTAAATTAATAAAAAGAATTCCTTGATTCAAACTACCTAAGCTAAACCAAATAAAGTCCTACAGCCTAAACAGACTCAGGACAAAGGAGGGGATTGAAACAGCAATAAAAAGCCTTCTAACTAAAGACAGTTCAGGCCCAGATAGGTTCATAGCTAAATTCTATTAGACTTTCAAAAATGAATTATAACCAATCTTTCTTAAACTTTTCAAAAAATACGGGTGAAAAACCTTTACAGTGAAAACTGCAAATCTCTGAAGAAAGGGATTGAGAAAGACACGAGAGAATGGAAGAATGTCTGCTGTTCACAGATTGGTAGACTTGATGTTATGAAAATGAGGGAACACACAATTCAACTGCCCTGTCAATCAATATGGGGGAATCCTCAAAAAAAAAAAAAAAGAGAAGGGGAAGAAGGGAAGGGGGAAGAGGGGAAGAAGGAGAAGAGGAGGGAGAAGAAGGAGAAGAAGGGAAAGAGAAGGGGAAAAGGGAAAGGGAAGGGAAGGGGAAGAGGGGGGAAAGGGAAGGGAAGAGGAGGAGGAGGAGGAAGAGGAGGAGGAGGAGGAGGAAGAGGAGGGGGAGGAAGAGGAGGAGGAGGAGGAGGAGGAGGAAGAGGATTATTCTATCATAGGATCCAGCAATCCATTCCTTGACATATGTCCAAAGAGTCAACATCTCTTCACAATAGCCAGGAAATGAGAACAATGTACATTTCCTTCAACAGTCAATGGAGATGTAGTATGAACACATACTGGGATACTATTCAGCCGTAAATAAAAGTGAAATCACAAACTTTTCGGGCAAATGGATAGAGCTAGAAAAGATTATATTGTGAAGCAACTCAGACCCAAGAAGACAAACCACATATTCTCTCTCATATTCAAATCCCTAGATGTGAATCTAAAACATGGAGTAACCACAGAAAACAGGAGAAGCACACAGGAACCATAGGAGTGGGGGAGGGTCTGAGGGAGGAATAGCAGGATACAAAATGGAAAACCCGGAAGAGCTGTAACTATCAAGGAGGAAGGGGGGTCAATACAGAAGGAAGCAGAATGAGGAATGACACTGAGGTTGCTTGATAAAGCCTCAAGAAATCACTTTATTTTATATTTGCCTAAAATAATACATAATACACAGACATACACACATTAAAGAATATAATATGTATCTATTCAAGAGAGCTACTCTACTTAGGCTAACTATGCTCTCCCTAAGAATCATAGATTAACCAAAAACAAACAAACAAACAAACAAACAAAAAACCCCTTCAATATGGATGTGAGAAACCTTTTGAATTATTGGTCAGGGTTGTTCAAGTGATTTCCCAAAGATTATTGATGTAGTTCATAGTTGCATCTTAGGGGTTGACAAAGGGCCCCTATACACAAGACTCAGATATTTGAGCTGGATCTGACCTGAAAGCCTCCTTCATTTGGTCTAACTTCCACAGTACCAGAAAGTATTGTGCAAACTGCCAAGAGAGGGAAGCAATTAACCATCCCCACTCAGATGTGAGACCTATGAACTGTGACAATGACCAGTATGACAAGGTGTGTGTTCATGAAGATGCAAGACGTGGCACTCACATGTCCATGGCAACCAACAGCTGTCTCATTGGACTTAAGGTCCACACAACAGGAGCAAAATCATGCCTGATATTCGCAACCTAGCCAGCTTCCTGGTGGTCATTGGTTTAGAAAAGAATCTACTACTGATAGCTTATTAGAGCTGCGTAATTCCTTACTACATTCTAAATCTTGTCCTCACACCCACAGAAAAGTGTAGATACTGCCCCTCATCAGAGAAGCCTCTCTTTACAGTAAACAGAAAATGTCCACATGGGGACTCAATGGAGAGATCAGTAGCTCATGAGGAGTCCAACCCTGGTGGATACACCCACATCAAAGCCCCTGCATTTATGGCTCAGTTAACACTGAGGGAGCGAGGGTGGGATGTTAAGATGCAGGATACCAGAGGTCTGTTGTGAAACTGTCTGCCCTAGAAATGGCTGCGGAAAACAAGACAGGGAGACCTGCAATACCAGTGGACATACTGGGGTGGAAGGGGGAAATCTCAAGGAGTCCCTAGTCTTCGACAAAGAATCACAGGTAACTATTGACTTTTAGAGAAGAGAATTATTTTCTCCCAGGGATCAGCCAAGCTCACTTACTAGCTGTCCAATGCAGAGTGGTCAGCCCTGAAACCATATATGTACAAACAACAAAAACTACTCAGCATGTTCTATTTATGCATTTAGCACACATATACATACATACATGCACACACACACACACACACAGACACACACACGTAAAATAACTGACGACCTTGCCTGCAACATCCAGGTAACTAGAAATCCGCTCACTTGTCCTTTGAGAGAGAGAGAGATGGAATATTTTAGTAGCTGTCTATCACCTGGCTCTGTTTTTTTCTCTCATTAGATGGGCCATGTGCTGAATTCCTAAATTTTCTGATAGGACTGTAATTTATTATCTCTGAGAACTTTATGTTCCCATTGTACCAAGGCAAGGAGGAAGTGTCTGATATTCATTTTAAATGCTTTCCCTTTCTCTTAACGAAGGTCACTCACATACAAGCATTCAGACTGAAGCAGCGGGGGGAATTTAGATTTTGTAATTCCCATGACGGCTGGGGGGAGTCGAGGACGTCAGTAAATGCTGGGTCACTCTCTCAAGATGGTTTGTTGTCTTCTGGAAGAAGCTGGAAGGACCTGGCTGGTCTAGAAGGAAAAGTCAGAGCACAGACCCATTCTGTAAAGCTGGCACCTTGGGAAGAAACTGAGCACAAGATGCTGGGAGGGTTAAGTGGTTCTCAAAACAAACTGTGATGATTGCTGATGCTCCAACGTCCTTCCTTTAGGATCTTACGCTAAGGACCAGAGTGTTACAAGAGACAGGAGAGAGGGAAGAACCTGAGAGAGGGGCTTGGGTTTGATCCCTTCCTTTATCCTTCGCTTTAAGGAATACTAGGCATAATTAGTAACGGCTTGCAGGACTAATGTAGGGTTTTGTGTACACCAATGAAATCTGCCCCCAGCGGGGCCCAGCTGACTCTGAACACAGAGGTTCCCAGAGGCTGTACGGAGTGGCCGCTCCAGTGTGCACTTGATAGTTTAATTCCATGTGCAGAACGCCCATCTCCCACCTCAGGTGGTATTCCTGGTGGAGTAACAGCATGATAAATCACTGTAGAGTCAACCTGAGGGTTGAGGTAAGGGTTGGCAGCTGAGAAACCCACGTGACATTTACAACACCCATTGCCTGTATGACCAATAGAGACAAAGTGGGGATGACAGGATTGGTACAGAGTACTGGAGTCTGGCGTGAGGACAGCTATTTGTCCTTCCTTTGTTCACCTTGACTGCTCAAGGAATGGCAGGGTCTTAAGTAGATTTTCCTTCCCTTGAGTTTCCCGCTTTACCTAAACCGGGGAAACCTTGCTTTTGTCCCTCTCTATGGTGGGACAACTTTACTGCTCCTTCTGTTTATATATGCAGGAGCATCATTGTCAGTGAATGGCTGGTTGGTGAGGGGCTCCCAACTGTGCTCTGTAGGCAGCTAGTTTACTATAGTTCATAAGACACCATTCAGGGGTGGGAGTAATTAAAGGACCCCTTTCTCTCCTGATTTCTAGTTTTGAAGTTCATGTTTAACACCACTGGAAAAAAATATCAGACAAAAGGGTGAGTTAGTTAATGTTGCATAACTAAGTCTCCAGGGTGATGGGCCAAAGTGAGTGAGTGAGTGAGTGTTTGTGTGTGTGTGTATGTGTGCCTGCTTGCACACGTATGCACACATGTATGTATTTACATGAATGAATGAACAAGTGAATGAGACTTCCATCAAATTTTGCTAGAAATCATGCCTTCTTTGAGGCCATGCATTTGGTATATTTGGGAGCCCATTTTTGGCCACTGGGCTTGTTGTGGTAAGACGCTCTCACGGTCCCTTCCTGGCCAATCCAGTTGGCTTTCAGCATCTGAAGTTTAGAATGACTGGTGTACAAAATGGCCACGTGTGGCTGAAAAGAATTCTAAATGCTTTCATAAATACTTCTGCATCTTGCTTTGGTGTGGGAGCGTTTGAAATTACGGCATCTCCTTGAGGTCATTTCCGGGTTTCTATAGTTGTCTGTGCACCTCACTGGTAGGGTGGCTCCTTGTGGACACTGGCACTTGGTGGGTTGAAGTTACTGGGGAGTAAAACAGGCATTTGAACAGGGAAGAGAGCAGAGGGGCAAAAGATGACGGTTTGCTAAGGTAGAACAGCAACAGCCCCACAGAGGCATCTCAAGGATATTCACTTCTTCTCGAGGAAGAAAAGGCATTCACTAGGGATTTCAGCTTGTTTTTGTTATCAGGCTGATCTTCAGAGTTAGCCAAATGATATTTTACTGGTGCAATTTCAGATTCAGAAGTTTTCTCAGAAGCCTCTGTATGTTATCAAAAACCACCCACGTGGTTTATACAATCTTGTTCTCTTTCTCCCCCTCCCCCCACCCCATACCTTCCAAATGAGCAACTTGATTCAAACCTAATGCCCTGATGCGGGGCACTGATGGCCTGAAAAGTTCCTTCTGTAGCACTCAAGTTTGAGAAAGATTGGCATGAGAAATAAGGCTGTGATCAGAATGTATGCAAAAAGCTGGGTTTGTGCAGGCATGGAACAGGGTTTTGGTTTAGCGGAGCCCTCGGAGCTGGTGGTAGACATTGTGTGCTGCCTAGGCTCTTCCGAGGTTCCCACCTCATGTCTCACTGCCTCTGAGTTACACATGAGAATCTACTTCTGCCAGATGGAAAGCCAGAACGGACTCAGTTTAACAAAGCTAAGCTCACAGGACACAGCATGAGATTGGAAAGATCCCCTCGCTTGGTTCTGTTCGTGACCCACAGACATATTTCTCTATTGACACTCGTCCAATGAGAACTAAAAACTCACTGCTTCGTGATGTCAACTCCCAGGCTCCCAGGGCATTGCCTGTTTTCCACCCTGATTCTCCTGCTTACGTCAAGTAATGTGTTTAGACAACACAAAATAGGAATGCATGCCCAACATAACAGGTAAAGTGAATTTCCTCAGCAAATAGTCAAAATAGGACACAGCAGTCCCTGTGACTGGAGTTAGATCCAGTTGAGAGCTGCCATGTGGGTGCTGGGAACCAGGGTTCTAGGCAAGAGCAACAGAATCGCTAAGCCACTGAGCTGCTCTCCAGCTCTGTCTTAGTGTTTTAATCGCTGCAATAAGACACCATGACCAAGAAGCAAGTTGGGGAGGAAAGGGTTTACTCAGCTTATACTTCCACAGCACTGTTCATCACCAAAGGAAGTCAGGAAAGAAACTCAACCAGGGCAGGAATCTGGAGGCAGGAGCTGATGCAGAGGCCATGGAGGGATGCTGGTGACTGGCTTGCTGCCCCTGGCTTGCTCAGCTTCCTTTCTTATAGAGCCCAGGACTACCAGCCCAGGGATGGCACCACCCATAATGGGTCATTCTCCCCCACTGATCACTAATTGAGAAAATGCCCTCCAGCTGGATCTTTTGGACATGTTTCCTCACCTGTGGCTCCTTCCTCTCTGATGGCTTTAGTTTGTATTGAGTTGACAGAAAGCCGGCCAGTATGAGCTCAATATTTTGCATTTTTCTCCCTTTAATCTTACGACCCTTTGGCTAAAGCCTGGAACAATTCCTTGAAAAGATCTTTTGGCTCACAGATTGTCTTTAAGTATTTATGTGATGTTTCATAATTGTCTATTGAGAAATATTCATCCATCAGTCATTTTTTTCCTATACATATTTTCCAGTAGAGATTCAGTTAGTTTTATTGATGAGTGCAATTCATGTGGGCAAATAATAAATGATGCAATTATTGTATTTTTTTTTTAAAGAGTTTGGTAGCATCCAGAGGAAAGCCAGGTAGGTTGCTCAACACTCTGCCTGTGGTGTCCCACTGCCACACTCTTTGTTGTCCCTGTTCTTAGCACTTTCTGACACAAAACGTGGCTTTCCCTTTATTTTGTTTCCAATATGTTCTTTTCCCCCAGAACATGTCATGCACATATCGGGTTTTGATCCATTCTGCTTTCTATTGTGTTTCCGATGCCCCACTTATCCTAGGTGTGCACATCTGTGTGTGTGTGTGTGTGTGTGTGTGTGTGTGTGTGTGTGTGTGCCAGTAGAAGCCAGAAGAAGGGATCAGATCCCTGGGAGCAGGAGTTACCAGCAGTTGAGAACCACCTGATGTGGTTGTTAGTGCAAACCCATAGATGTCCCTTTATTCCTAGTTTGCCGTTTTAAAAATGTTGCAGAGGAAGCTATTTGATACACATAGGTGGCCTATGTGTACGGATAACCACCTACCTTTTCATCTTTAATTAGAAACCATATATTTTAAACATAGGATTGACTGACTGGATTACTAACTGTGGAGTTATGTAGGAGGAACGTTGGTGGCCACTTCTATGAAAACACTGGGGGCCACACAGCCAAAAAGGCATCTCCTCCAGGAGGACCTAACTGAAGCCTGCCTGCCAAGGATTGCTGACACTGATGATGCCAGCCAATCAGGAACTGCTGTCTAGAAGAGATGGTTTTTTTAGACCAATGGGGTGCGGGTGGAGGGTATTAAAGGAGGTTGCCATAGGGTTCAGATGAGCTTGCTGTGGTGTTTCTTACCTGATGCTGGAGTCTTTGTCATTGACTCTGCTCTACCTCACCTCCAACCCCCAAGGGCAGGTAGGGTTGGCAGCAGCAAGTCATCCAGGGCACAGACAGCAGGGGCAGGGGATTGGTCGCATGCAATATCGCCTGCAGAGGTCAGAGGACCACATGTGATAATCCAGCCTTTCCTCCTACCATGTGGCTTCCAAGGATGGAGCTCAGGAAGTCAGGTTGACAACAGTTGCTTACCTTTGCCTACTGAGCCATCTCTGGTTCAGAAACCATACTTTAACACTGGCATGATGATATTAAGCTAGTGTATTCTTGGGATAAAGTTGCGTTAGCCCTGGTCTTTTTCGCCTTATGTTACTTTAATTGGCATGTTGATATTTCAGGGAATTTCATTCCTCTGTTCCTTGGTAAGATGGATACATGAGTTTTGTTGCCTCTAAAATGAGTTCCTGGGTCGGTGGGGTCAGGTAGGATGGAGAGTCAGTCCAACTTTATCAAAAGATTTGCAGAGTAAGGAAAGCTTAGGGTTAAAACCCATTTCTACATTGTTTTACACACACACACACACACACACACACACACACACACACACACACACACACAAAGTCTCTGCAAATCACCTGCATGTGTGTTGAAGAAGCTGATATTTAGTTTTAAAGTTAATTTAATTGTTTTAAACAGTTTCCCTTTTATGGCATCTTTAATAGTTGGTATTTCTGAAATCTTCCATTTTATCAAGGTTCTGAGATTACTTGGCATAAAGTTATTAATCATTTTATTACGTGTTAAACCCTGACTCAATCTCTGATTATACTGCTTTCATTTGTAACCTTACTCGTTTGCATTTTCTTTCTTCTCGCTGAATAATCTGCACATTTAACACTTAACTTTTATATTTGTTTTTTTAATTAGCATACAAAGTAATGGGCTTCATTAAGACATTTCATACATACTCTGGTTGATTCATATCCTCCTTGCCTCCCTCCCCCTCCCTTCCTTCCTTCCCCCCCTCCCTCCTCCCCTCCCTCCCCTCTCTTACCTCCCGTCTCTCCCATTTCCCCTCCCCCTCCCCCCTCTACTTGACCCCTCCCCCCGTAAGCAGCTCCCTTTCCCCCCTCATGCCCTGTTCATTCCACTACCACCTTCCTACTTCCTTAAAGGGTTTCCCCTCTATGGTCCCCTTTTAGGCTCAAGGCTTATACCTACACACTTAAGTACTCAAAACTGGCATGTGTATATGAAAGAAAACATGTAGTTCTCATTTTTATGAGTCCAGCCTATTTAGCACAGTGACCTCCAGTTCTAGCCATTTTTTTTTCCTGAAGAGTTCATTTTTCTTTATGGCTGTGTTATGTTTTATGTATGCTTGGGGCAGGGACTGGCACTATTTGGAGGTGTGGGCTTGTTGGAGTAGGTGTGTCACTGTGGGTGTGGGCTTTAAGACCCTAGTCCTAGCTCCCTGGAAGTCAGTATACTGCTAGCAGCCTTCAGATGAAGATGTAGAACTTTCAGCTCCTCCTGCACCATGCCTGCCTGGATGCTGCCATGTTCCCGTCTTGATGATAATGGACTGAACCTCTGAACCTATAAGCCAGCCCCAATTAAATGCTGTCTTATAAGAGCTGCCTTGGTCATGGTGTCTGTTCACAGCAGTAAAACCCTAACTAAGACAGGCTGAATACAATTTCACCGTGTAATGTGCCACATTTTCATTAGCCATCCATTCAGCAGTGTCCCCCTAGGCTGACTTCATGTCTCGCTATTGTGACGAGAACAGCAATAAACACTGGGTGAGCAGGTGTCCTGGTAGAAGAATCCTGATACCTATGGGTGTGTGCCCAGGAATGCCATAGCTGGGTAACATGGTACTTCTAAATTTAGCTTTTTGAGAAACCATACAGATGCCCATAGTGCTTACACTGGCTCACACTCCCACCTGCAGCAGAAACGAGTGTCTCTTTTCTTCTTTATTATAATCATTCTGATTGGAATGGGATGGATTCTCTGCATAGTCTTAATTCACATTTCCCTGGTGCCCTAAGTTTTTCAAGTATTTTAAAAGTATTTATTAGCCACTTGTGTTCATTAGCTTGTTTATTGATCGGCAGGATTGGGAAGTTATGTTTAAATCTTACAGTTCTTTATATATCGTAGATATTAGCCTCTTTTCTGGAGTATGGCTAGGAATATTTTCATACTATAGCCTTCTGCTCACTTTATTGACAGCATTCTTTGCTGTGCAGAAGTTTTTTTAGAATTTAGTGGAATGCGACTGGTCAATTCTCAGGGTTTCTCTCCATGTTATTGGGATCCTATTCAGGGGTTGCTATATCTGTATTTTGGGATGTTTTCCCTCCATTGCTTTCAGTTCTTTGGGTTTTTAATTAATTTTTTGCATATATTTTGGGTTGATGTTCATGCAGGATGAGAGATAGGAATCTCTCTTCTTCCCTTCACCCTATTTCACCAGCACCATTTATCTGACACACTACCTTTTTTTCCAGTATATATTTCTGACACCTTTTGTCAAAGAGTATCCAGTGGTCATCGCTCTCTGGGTATATAGTTGGCGCCTCCATTCTGTCCCACTAGCCTACACCATTTTCATACCATATCATGCTGACTCTGTCACTATGGCTCTAGAGCACAATTCAAAGTGGTATTCTACGACATCACCAGCAGTCTCTTTCTGCTTAGGGTCCCATTTGTGTTTCCGTATAAATTTTAGGAGTTCATTTTTACCTTACTCTGTGAAGAGTACCATTGTGATATCAATGGAGGTTGCATCGAGTCTGTGGACCTCTTTGGTGATATAATTCTTCCAATCCAAGAGCATAAAGACTATTTCCAACACCCAGTGTCTTCTTACATGTCTTTCCTCAGTGGCTTAACATTTGCATTGCAGAAGTAGCTTGGCTCTAGGCTTAGGCTTAAGTATGGGGAAGGTTACTGAGAAAGGTGTTTCTACTGTTTTATCCCCTCAGCAAGGGAAAGAATGTAAGCATGTAAAGAAGCTACTGATTTGTGTGTGTGTGTGTGTGAATTGGTTTTATATCTTGCAACTAACTTTACTAAGAAAGATTGTTAATGGTTTTTATCAGACCTGAGAGTTTCCTGGTGGTGTTCGCCTTCGAAGCATAGCACTGAGCATTCTGCAGACAGGGAAGGCTTGGCTTCTTTGTGTCCTGTTACATTTGTATATTTTAAAAGAATCAAAGATGGGCCAATCTTCATCTCTTCTAGTATGTGTTTCTTCGCTCTCTATTTCATTAGTTATTCCTATGTTATAAATATAATTTTCATTTACATTTCAATTATTGGCTCCTAACTTTGAGATCAGAGAATGGCGTCTATATGATCCTTTTACTTGAACTCGGCTTTCTGGGATGCTGTGGGCATGTCTGCAGATGGAGGCGCTCATTCTATACTTGCCTGATACTGAGCTGTTAAAAACAGCAGGTTCTTTTATGACCTTACTTCCCCACCCGCCCTATTTGATCTGTCATTGAGAAATCTTTTTAAATTATTGTAGCTCATTCATATTTTGCTTGTTAGGGCTTGAAATGCATTATTAGATACACATAAACAATTTCAATCTTGTGTCTTGTATTTTTCTGTTTTGTTCTCCAGTATCTCCCTAGTGTGTAAAGCTGTAATTACTACACAGCGGAGTCTTGAAAATAATTGAAGTATATTTTTTTTTTGTATGTAGAGTGACTATACCTCAGTAATTTCATCTTCACAGAGCATGCCCCACAAATAACAACTCTGAAACAATCTGTTTCTGTCAGCTTCTCTGGAGGAACGGAACCAGGAGGACGAATGTACTGCATCAAAGTCTCAAAAATGAGCTTTAAAGTGGTGATGGCTAAGGCACCTCTGAGCTGCTGCGAGCCTGGTAGCCAGTCCTTGAGGCTGAGCCTTGACACTTAGAGCTGTCCCAGAGTAGCTATTGTTCACTGGGAACAGATATTGTTTACTGGGAGTACCTGTGCTCACTGGGAGTAGTTGTTGCTCACTGGGACTAGCTGTGGTTTAATGGGAGTAGCTGTTGCTCACTGGGACTAGCTGTGGTTTAATGGGAGTAGCTGTTGCTCACTGGGAGTAGTTGTTGTTCACTGGGAGTAGCTATTGCTCACTGGGAGTAGATGTTGCTCACTGGGAGTAGCTGTTGTTCACTGGGAGTAGCTGTTGCTCACTGGGAGTAGATGTTGCTCACTGGGAGTAGATGTTGCTCACTTTGAGGGGGGTGTCTCATTCAGTCTGCAAGGTGGGATACCTCTGGAGTCTAAATCTGGCCCCTGGAGCCAGGAAGGCTCTGAGAGAACTGCTGGTCCCTATTCTATGGCAAAAGCTTAGAAACATTGGTTCTGCTCTCTGTGGAGGAGCCAATGGCAGTAGCAACATCATCAGGGCAAATCATCTTTACAGCCAGAGGGAAGGGCTACCAAGCAAAAGGCAAGATGACCATCCTTCTGACATACCCTTGTCTATCTCTGCTGCTACCTGTAGGTGCTGCCACAGGCAGGGAAGACCCTCTCATGTCAATCAAGACAAGGGGACAGACAGGTCTTCAGGACAGGCTCCTTTCTCAGGTGACTCTAAGTTGTGGCAGTTGACATTAAAACCAAACCTATCACAATATTTTGGTTATATTTGTGTAACATGTTTTGTCCTTCCAACTTTTGTCTATTCTTATGTCTCAGATACATTATTTACTAGATTATACTTAAAAAAAAATCAAATTGGATAGTCTAGGTTTTAACTGGAGATTTAAACCACTATGTATTGGCTGAGATTATTGGTCCCTTTACAGCATAGTCTGAATTTCTTTTGGACAATTTTCTTGTTTTCTCATTTTTTGTTTCCCCTCTATTATAACCAATCCTTTGGTATTGTGTATTTGTTGCTCTTCTTATAGTGAATGCATCAAACATTTATATATGTGTATTTGTATGTATGCATATATACGTATATATGTATACATTCTATCTATCTATATCTATATAGATATTCTAGCTATGAATTTAATAAGCATGCTTTAGTACCCACACACAAAATCAGGATTATATACTTTTCAAAAAAAGATGTATTTATTGATTGTGTATACAGTGTTCTGCCTGCATGTATGCCCAAGGATCAAAAGGCACCAGATCTCATTATAGATGGCTGTGAGCCACCATGCGGTTGCTGGGAACCGAACTCACAACTTCTGGAAGAGCAATCAGTGCTCTTAACCACTGAGCCATCTCTCCAGTTCCAGGTCATATACTATTTTTACATCTGGATATTCTGATCTTGCTGTGTGGTTTCATATACTTCAGTCTTAATGCCAGATTAATTTTGAAGCTCTACACGTGAGAATTATGTTTTGCTGTTTCCACACTCATCCCTGATTTAAATCTACCCACATTAGATGGTATCTTTTCCCTCGACCCTTTTTACATCTCAGACCTTCTTCTCAGATACTTGCCCTTCCTGAAGGACACGTTCTAAAAGGACTACAGTGAAGGTCTGTCATTGACTCTTACATTCTATCCAAAGCAGATTTACTTTGTACTTGTTCTTGGAGGTTAGCAACGCCAGGCTGGCTGTGCTCCCTTGGTATTTCACAGGAGCATCTTCCTACCCACTACAGCTCTTCACAATGCATTTATCAGTCTAAGCAAGCAGTTTTACAGGCTAGCCCCAGACCAGCAGCATCAGGATCACTTTTTAGCTCAGTAGATTTTTAAATTTTTATTCCACAATTCCTGACCCCACTACAGCTGGGCAGACAGGCCTGTCTACCACCCCCAGAATCTGTTTGATGGCCACTGGTCAGTCTTTAGAAGCCTGCTGCAGAGAAATAATGTAAGCTATCTTGTATTCTGACTGCTTTAAAAACATTAGCTCTCATATCTGTAGACTAGGATGAATCTAGCAATTGGTTGAGTTTTATTTACTTTGAATGGAATTTTATTTCTTTGATACTCTAAATTTAACAATAGATTGTTTCCATTAATTTTGGAAACATGCAACTATTGACCATTTTGGACATTTTCTTCCACCTCCACATACACTATTATTCTGAACACCCTTTAGATTTATGTTGGGCCTGCCCACTATCAGTTGAATATTTTAAGTTAATTCCTCATATTTTCCATATCTGTGCTGCCATCACTTCCATGAAGCTATTTGTGATAAATAGGAAGATTTGCATTTGCTTCCGATAGCAACATATTAATTTACATTTTTCTTCTTGAGTTCCCAGACCACAGGTAATATGAATTCAGCCTTCAGCGCATATATTTCTGTTTCTGGTGCATGAGTGGGAGTGTGTGAGTGTGTGTGTACATGCATGCACACATGTTTGTATGTCTTTGTACATTACAGTGCTATGGTCCATGTAGAGATCAGAGAATAACCTTAGATATAGACCCTTGCCTTCTACCTTGTTGGAGGCAGGGCCTCTCTGTTGCTTTTCTTCTGTGTATACAGTGTGTGAGCTTCTGGGTGTTGTCCTGTCTTTGTCTCCATCTCCCAGGAGTTCTAGAATTATGAATGCTTGCACTATGTGAATGGCTTTTATCTGCATTCCAAGGGGTTGAAGTCAGGTCACTGTGCATGGGCAGCAAGTGCTTCTATCTTCAAAGCCATCAGCACAGCCCTGCTTCACTTCTGTTTTATTTATCAGTGAGCTCATTCTCAGAGGCCTTTGCCTTCCCTGGTGTTTGCTACCTACCTTCCATCCTGCTGTGCTCTTTCTTTTGCTCTTTCCCACACTCACAGAAGATTAGGACATAGCTAGAGACCAGAAAACAATTAGCAGGTACTCTGGACAGAAACAAGCCCAGCCAGGTCTAACATGAACAGAACCTTGCAGAATTTTGTTTCTTCATACTAACTGAACAATAAAATATCCCTACAATGTGATGGTTGAGATATCATAAATGTATTTTAACTTCATCCGAGATATTCTGAAGTTCTGTAAACAGGGTTTACTTAGCATCTCATCATTCAAATACCCACAGTTGAGATCACTTGAGTTATCCAATACCCTGGGGAGGAATCTTTCAATGCCACCCAGACTCTTGCTGAACATCCGGTATCTATTAGTTATATTGACTTTAGTGCCAAGCAGGTGGATAAAAGTAAAGATGTTTGAGAGAAAAGATTAAAATGGAAGTGGTCACAGCCAGTGGGAAGTAAGACAGGGGTTTGTGTTATCAAGGGGTTGTGTTATCCTTTAGTTATCAAGAGTGAGCTGCAGGCTTTTGACCAAAAATAGCCTAACCCATTGTCATATTAACAAGGGTGATTGGCAAGCCCCATGGAAGGATGGGAATGTTTGTGACAGGGACCTCGGAACATCTTTACTGTAGCCCATGAATAACTGGTGCAGATGGCTGCTGGCTACAGTAAAGCTGTCAGGTAGCTTCCATTCATGCTAACCTAGGAAAGTGGCATCCTTTATTGGTTAACTTTAGCCTGCTGCCTAAATCTGGTCTAGTGTGTTCATCCAAAGCGTTAAGTTCCTCTCCTCATGAGCTATTTGTTAAAAAAAGAAAAAAAGAAAATGACTTGGGAATTATTCCACACAAAATGTCAAGTGGCAGAATAAATAACCATTCCCCTCATTAATCCCCAGGGGCAGCGTCTGTCTGAGGGCTTTGCTTTTTTCATAATGAAAATATGTCAGCCCTGAATATATGTTTGCGCGATTGAGGCTGAACAGTGAAGTGAAATGAAATGAATTCCCCCACTCAGCCGCAAGTGAAACGCCGCCATTTGTGTGAAATGAGGCCGTATGCTGTGAAATGGTGACCTGGGCTTTGCAGAGCCTCCGGCAGGTTAAGATCAAGTGGGGGGAGTGGAGGGCAGCCTGGAATGAAAGTATAGCATATTTCTTCAACAATATTCATCTTAATTCAGCTCCATTTGTAAGAGAAATCTCTGCCCCATTGTATATGCTCAGTCTTGAAGATACTTTTTTGGTCCTGGAAGCTGCAAAAATCAGGGAAGCCCAGAGGCAATATCTTGATGAGCAAAGGCATATTGCCTAGGAAGCAAAGACCACCCAATGACAGAGAGGTCAGAACTATAGGACTTCAGAGACCTTCCTGCCAGCCAGGTCATTTCAGAATGAGGGAGAGCCAGGCAAGCAGAAAGCCCTGTCTGAAGAGTCACAGAGGGAAGAGCAGCTCTTAGCTAAGAGGCATGCTCTCTCACTCACCTGACCACACAACAGAGTGCCCGCTGCATAGCTCTGTGCTCTGCCCTCCTCAGCACGGAAGTAAGAACCCTTGGATGTCAAGGTTGGTGTGTTCATTGTATAATCCTCCCCTCCCCACCCTTCCCACTCCACCTCAGAACCATTGTGAGAAAGGAGCAGAAAGATTGTAAGGGACAGACGTAGGAACGCATTGGGGTGAAACAGTATCTTCTGCACATCACGGGAACTGTACACATGAGCTTCGGGCTGCTGTGGCCTGCACAGGGTGAAGACTGCTACCATCTTAATATGGAGAATGGAGGGGTCCCCACCTCAAGGGGCAATGGACAGTTGGTGGCTTCTGGGGAATGGAGAGTCAGTTTTTTAAGGGTGTGGTCTTTGGAAGGTCCATCATGTATATGATAAAAATGCATCGAATAGAATTTTTAAAGAATTAATAATATATTATATAATTTATAATTATATATATGTTCAAGGGTGGCTGGTTGGCTAGATGGCTTGGAGGCCAAGAGCACTGACTGCTCTTGTAGAGAAATGGTTCCTAGAACCCACATGGTAGCTCATGACTATCACTTATTCCAGTTCCAGGGGATCTGATGCCCTCTTCTGGCCTCTATGGGAACTGCACAAATGTGGTGTATACATACATACATGCAGGCAAACCTTCATAGATATAACTTTAAATCTTTTAAAATAAAAGCTCCACCTGTAAAGGTATTGATCAAATGTCATCCTGCCTATGAGGCTACCCCATCATCTACAACCTACCCTCCTCTGCCCTTCCTATCCTTCACCATCATGACTCTCCTTCCTCAATGTTCCCCCTCCTCCCTTCCTCCCATCCTCATCTTCATTCTGGTCCCCTCTCCCTCCTCTTCAATGCCCTTGTAAGCAGACTCAGTCAGTCAGCCTTTTCAGTCCTATTATCATTGCTTGATGGTATGTACTTGACAGACTAATTGGTCTTCTACCATTGGCAGAGGCCTCAAAAGTGAGAAGGAATAGGGCCCGTTGTGTGTATGCAAGTGTGTGTGTGTGTGCACATGTGTGTAAAATTGTCTTTGCTACTCGTCAGAATTTCACCATGACAAACTGAAACATTATATAGGAAACTGCCATTTCCCATAATTCCATCCTCTAGAAATTTTGCTTCCTTTTATCTGAGCTTGATGGCTCTCACTACCTCAGGTAAAGGAGTCATATAGCATGTCCTTTTGGATTGACTTATCTCATTGAGAATCTTGTTTTCAATGCTATTCCATATTTTAGCACATGACATCAATTCCCTTTCTTCTAAGGTTGTATCCATAAGGTGACATTTTGCTGCTCATTTAATTTGTTAATGGTCAATCGCCTTGCCATCAACATATAGCCTTGCAGGTGACACTACCATGAAGGTTAGCATGTATATTCAAGTCCCTGCTTTCAGACCTTTTGTGTAGATATAGAGGAGCAGATTTCTGTGTTGTGTAATGGCTGAGTTTCGTGAAAAAGCATCAGTGATGCCTTGGGCACTGAGTACATCGCTTTTTTTTCCAGCCACTAGGACTCAGAGCAGCCGTCTTCCCATAGGGCAACAGTTATTACATTGTTCCCATAGACTCCACAGGCAACAGTTGTTACATTGTTCCCATAGACTCCACAGGCAACATTTGTTACATTGTTCCCATACACTCCATGGGCAACAGTTGTTACATTGTTCCCATACACTCCATGGGCAACAGTTGTTACATTGTTCCCATACACTCCATGGGCAACAGTTGTTACATTATTCCCATACACTCCATAGGCAACAGTTGTTACATTGTTCCCATAGACTCCACAGGCAACATTTGTTACATTGTTCCCATACACTCCATGGGCAACAGTTGTTACATTATTCCCATATACTCCATAGGCAACATTTGTTACATTGTTCCCATAGACTCCACAGGCAACATTTGTTACATTGTTCCCATAGACTCCACAGGCAACAGTTGTTACATTGTTCCCATAGACTCCACAGGCAACATTTGTTACATTGTTCCCATACACTCCGTGGCAACGGTTGTTACTTTATTAGCTGTTCTGAGGAAAAAGAAAACATTATAATGGTGGGAAGTGAGGCATCACTGTAGTCTGAATTTTTCTTTCCCTTTATGTGTTTTGAAACATTTGTAAGAATCTGGCAGATATTCCAGTAAAATATTTTGCCTAATTTTAAACATCAGACTACCATTGTATCGAGTTGTGAAAGTTCTTGCATAGTCTGGATATCAATTCCTTGCCAGATAAAAGATTCTCAAATATTTTTTTCCATTTCCTGAATTGCATTTTCATTTTGTTAATTATGTTCTAGGGTACATGAACGTTTTACATTTTAAACTTTATTTTTCCTTTTCTGTTGCTTGTGGAAGGTCATGACAGGTTTTCCTTTGAAGAGTGTCATAATTTTAGCCTTTGCGTTCAGATCTCTGGACTATTTTGAGTGGCTGTTTTACAAACCCTCGTGAGGGAGGCTTCATCAAGGCTACATTGTGTGGCCCTTCTTCCTTTTGCACTTCAGGTCACTGCAGACTCCTTCCCTCACTGAATTCTCTTGGCTCCCTTACTGAAAACCATTTGACTGTGTATGTGAGTTGATTTCCGGGGTCCCTTCCATCAGTGTGGAACAGCCCCACCCTGGGCCATCACCACAGTTCTAGTATAAGTTCTGGGTTGACAAAGTGGCAACTCCTCCACCTTTGTCCATTCCTAAGTGGGTTTGGATATCCAGGGTCTCATGAGATTCCTTACAGATTTTTAAATGTTTTTCTAGCTCTGCAAAAATATTTGTGGAACATTGATAGGGAATCCATAGAATCTATAATTAGGGCTTTTAATAGGTTAAGACTTTATTAATGCTAAGCCTTCTATGGCCACAAAGTCTGCCCAGGTGTATATCCTTTGATTTATTTCAGTAATGTTGTGGGAATTTTAACGCACAACACACAGGTCCTTTGTCTGGTCAGAAGTTCCATCCTGTGCATTCTGGTTGGGAATAATTATACATTGGGTTGCTTATGTAACTCGCTTTTGCTGGTTCCTTGTAAGTGTATAGAATTAGCATTGATGCTTGTGTGTGGTCATTGCTACACCTTTCAGCTTTATCACAAGATTTACTGGCTGGAAGGTTCTCTCCTTGAGATGCTATTAGGATTTTTGCCATAATTTTTCCATTGCAAATAGACCCTTTTAGTTCTTGTTTCATCCAGACTGAATGAGTGTGGTCCAGGTGGCATTGTTTCTTCTTCATAGGAATAATCTATTATCATTGAGTACAATGCAGCTATGGGATTTTTTTCTTTTTTAGTTTTATTAATTATTGAATTAATTAATTAATTTACCTTACACCCCAATTGCAGCTTCCCCTCTTCCCCTCTCTCCCTCCCCCTCCTCATTCTACAGCCCTCCCTTTCTTCTCAGAAATGGGGATCTCAGTCTGTCTTCATGTGTCAAGTTGCAGTGGGACTCGGTGTATCTTCTCCTGCTGTGGCTAGACAGGGCAGCCCAGTTAAGGCAAAGGGGCCAAAGGCAGGCAGCAGAGTCAGAGGCGGCTGTGGAGTTTTATTTGTCTCTTGCTGTATTGGAGGGGTTTTTTCTTCCTTCTATTCTTTTTGAGTATGTCTATCCTTGGAGGACTGTTGAATTCTGTCAAATAACTTTCTGTACCAGTTGAGACAAGCATATGCCCCGCCCCCTTCATTCTGGAGATGTAGCAAACACCATATTGATTTTGTGGTGTTTGTTGAACCACTTTCCATTCCAGGAATAAACCAGACTCCAGCATGGTCTTAACATGCCCTGTAGTTTCTGTGTAGTGGCTTTGGTTTGGGGGTGGTGTCAATCTAATTGAATAGAGTTAGGCAGCATCCATTCTTCCTCAAGAAGTAGACACTGTGTTGATTTAACATTAACATTTTACAGAACTGTGTAAATAATTTATTTTTATTTTCTGTGAGTGTATTGCCTGCCTATGTGTAGGTATACCATACGTGTGGCTGGTGCTTGTGGAGGTCAGAAGAGGGCATCAGATCCTCTGGAGGTACAGATGGCTCTGAGTCTCCATCAGGGAGCTGGGAACTGAGCCCAGGTCCCCTGATGGTCTCTGAGCCACTGTTCCACTCCTTCAGTGCTTCTTCAGTGTTTGACACAGTTTACAGGTGATGGCTGTGGCTCTGAGCTTTTATTTCTCGTAGGAGATCATGATTCTCAACTGTCTATCGGCACTGGCTATAGATCTTTGCAGATTCTCTCCCTTTTCATGACTTCCTCTGGCTCGGTAGGTTGTACGTTTCTAGGACGTTGCCTCTTTCTCATAGGCTTCCTGAACTGTTGGCAAATAGTTTCTGACAACTCATCTGTGCTGACTTGGAAGACGACACGGAAAGCAATGCAGGGAATGGAGGCCTGGCTTGTGAAGTGTCGGGGGGGGGGGGAGTCTGAGGACTCCATCAAGGGTGTGCGCTATTTTGAATTAGGGTTCTGTGGTTCTGGTTAACTGGGGCTGAAGAATCAGCTGTGATTAACAAGATACCGGAACTGCTGTAGTGAAACCTTTGCTTTGGCTGGGATACTTGACGCTGCCTGGCACTGGTTAAGAAGAGATTTGCACCACTGGGGTAAAATCTCCTGGCGAGTGTTTCCTAAGAGTCAGCACACAGAAACTGTCTTTCAGAGGCGGCCAAGGTTTGACCTCACACTGGCAGCAGAACTTGGTGGTGTAAGGGTCACCCAGGTGTTGCTGGTTTTGCAGGCATGAAGGGGTCCTGGAGAGCAGCTGAGGCACTATGAGAGGCCAGGGAAGGCCACTGCTGAAGGTGCAGCCTCAGTGGCAGTTGAAGGCTGAGAAATGAAGGGGTCATGAGGAAACCTTGGAGCTTGGCACCATGAAGAGAGCCTATGAGAGGCTATTGGTAAAAGGGCAGCCCAGTTGCAGAACACCCCAGCATTCTGGAGATGCCAGTACCATGGGATGACCACCAAGAACAGCAGCAGTGGAGTGGAGCCAGCTGGAGTCTAGAAGACAAGCTGTGTGTGCTACAGAGGGCAGAGCATTAGAAGTGACCCTAGCCCCTTGGAGGAGCCCAGAAAATCGTGAGTTGATTCCAGATATTGGGTATAGTGTTCCTTACACAGTTGGAGTTTATTTTTTGCTTTGGTGTGATTGTGACTGGGCCCTGATTCTTCTCTCTTGAAGTAAGAAAGTACTTAAATTAATTTTGATTTTTATGGAAGCCTGTTGCTGAAAGACTTTGAACTTTTAAAAGTGATTTTTGGCTTTTAGAGAGTAGATATTTTAAAGAGACCAAAATGGTCACGTGTCTGAATTTGTAAAGATTGTGGTATTTTTAAAGTATTTATGGTTTTAATGTGAGCTCTTGGGGATGAATAAGAAAGGGAAGGTTATGGCTTAATAGTAATGTGATTGTATGTCAGGTAGGCACGGGGTCAGTTGTGCAGGCTAATCTATGTCAACTTGATACACAAACTTGAGTTAATCTGAAAGAAGGGAACCTCCGTTGAGAAAATGCCTCCATAAGATCCATCTGTGTGGCATTTTATTAATCAGTGATTGATGGGAGAGGGCCCACCCTATTATGGTGGGGACATCCCTGGGTTGGTGGTAGCCCTGGGTTCTATAAAAAAAAGTAGGCTGAGCAAGTCAGGGGAAGCAAGCCAGTAAGTAACTCCCCTCCATGGCCTCTGCATCAGCTCTGGACTCCAGGTTCAAGACCTGTTTGAACTCCTGTCATGACTTCCTTCCATGATGAACAGCAATATGGAAGCAAATTAACCCTTTTCTCCCCCACTTGCTTTTGGGGTCATGGTGCTTCCTTGCAACAACAGAAATCCCAAGACAATGCCATTATTTTGTTCCACAAAAGTCATCATCTTTATATTTTAATAACTTGAATTACTTATTTTTGTCAATGTCGGTATTTGTATATTTTGTTAGTTGTTTTCTAAAATCTAATTTTTGGTGTGATTTTTCTCTACTTGACTTTTTGATGCTTACCCCTTCTGCTGGCTTCAGGTTTGTTACCTTTCTTGTTCCTTAAAGTGAAATGTTCCGTTACCGACTTGAGATTTTTGAGGTGAGGATTCAGCGTTATGGATTTCTCTCTTAGCATGAGTTGTGCTTCACTCTTTTTATATGTTTTTTTTTTCTGTCTGTCTGTCTTAATTAAAATCAAGATGCTCCTTGGCTTCCTTTGCAGTTTCTTTTTTGATACACTGAATTGCTTAATTCTCTTATCTTTGGAAATTTTCAATTACTAACTCACTTATCCTTTTTTTTCCCCCCTGATTTTTAGTGTCCATTGTATTACTGTATTTAGAAAGGTATTTCATAAAACTTTATTTTAAAAAAAAATGCATGCAGTTGAAATTCTTGAGACATCAAGGCTTACTTGAGACCTAACACATGATCTCTCTTGGAGAATGTTCCATATATACTGAGGGGGGAAAATCAATATATTCTGTTGCTGCTGTGTAGGGTTCCATAAATGTCTGCGGGTCTAATTGGTTTACGTTGTTGCTCAAGTCCTCCGCTTCCTTATTGATTTCCTGTCTGTTGTTCTCTCCATCATTGAGAGTCGAGTAGTAAAGTCTCCAATTAGTACTGTGGAGCTGACTATTCCTCACTTCAAGCATGCCAACATGGGCCTCCTATATCTTTGCAGGTGTGAGCATTTCGTACACACACTTGTATTGGCTGTGCCTTCTTTATAATTAGCACATTTTACCATACATGTCTCATTCCATTTTTGTTTGTTTGTTTTGACTTAAAACCTGCTTGTTCCATGTCACAACAATAAGCTCTGTTCTCTTTGGGTTGCTCTTTTTACAGAATCTTTTTTTTCCAGTTTTTTTACTTTATACTTCACGTTCTTTGACCCTACCTGTCGCCCATAGGCAGTACGTAGTTGGGAGGGTGGAAAGCTCCGCCCTCCTACAGAAAGAAGATGTAGATGGTTTGATTCACTCTGCCACACTGCTTGTGACTAAGTGTTATATTTAAATTAGTAACTAAGTGTAAAAATGGTTGGCTGTGGGATTGTTTTCAGTATTTCTCGCACAGGCTTTCTCTGCCTCACTTTTTCCCTGTGATCATTTTCTTCTCTGTTTCCTTGATTTCTCATAGCAAAATAGTTGGGTTATCACTCCATCTCCGTTATGCACATTCATAGAGTCTTAGCTGCTATGAAACTCATATGCTCTGTCCAAACATTATCAGACTCTATTTTGAAACAATAACTTCAACGGTATGCAGAGCGCTACTGTAAAGGGCCTCCTGTAATTGAAGAAATAGATGCTCTTGATGAGGACGGAAGAAAGGAAATATGAGCATTGTTCATCTGCGCAGCAAATCTTTTGTGCATGAAATCACGCGGAAATGAAATCAAGCTAGTTTTGCTGTCATCTCAAATTGAAAAAATGTACGGGCCTCGTATGCGATAGTTCTGTAGGAGGCACCGAATGACTGGGTGGAAGATGTGAGCGGAAGCAGGCTCAGTATGATCCCATTGTGTTTCTAGGAGGTTCAGAACCTATCTAGTCTTCTGTGTAGCGTCCCCTGGAGTGAGTGATGCCAAGACTTTTAGGGAAGGAATCATTACATGGATTCAGAGACAAGCCTGGAGCCAAAAGGTATAAAAAATTCAAGAGAGGCTGTGCTTGCTAAAAGAATAGGTTGACCGTTTCCCAGCAGAGCTGACAAGTTAATTAAGGAGAAAGAACATGGACTAAAGCAAATCCTATACTGTGTTGGAACTTGATACTTTCTGAAGACATCCAGCAGAAACTACATCCTGAACAGTACAGAGGAGCTGGGGCCAGAAAGATGGCTCGGTGGTTAAGCATGTTGACTTCTCTTGCAGAGGTTTGAGTCCCGGCACCCACAGGGTGGCTCACAACCATTTGTAACTCTGGCCCGAGAGCATCTGATGCCCTCTTCTGGCCTCCATGGGCGCAAGACATGCACATGGTACACAGGTAGACATACAAGTGGAACATTCATGCACATAAAATAAATGTCTTTTTTTTTCTAAGTACAAAGGAGGTACCTTCGCATAAAACATGAAGGGCAGATGAACTCTGCTGCCATGCGACAATACCACATAATGTACTAAAAATGCAATTGCAGTCATTAGAGTAAAGAATCCCAAGACCCCGAAAACAAAATATCACCTGCCCTTGTTCTAACACAAGATCAGAAAGCACAGGCTTCCTCCATCTTGTTTGTGCAAAGGATCTACAAGTGTTTTACCACCAAAACTGAGACAATACTTCAAAGAGGAACGTTTTATGATTTAAAGTCCAGTTACTAATGAAGTGCCTGTCCAGCCATCCTGGACCAGTTTTCTATGAAAAGGAAAGTGTTAAGGTTGGATTTTTACTGCCAAGAGCAACTTGGAGCCACTTGGCCAAGGAAGTGCTTGGGTGGTGAATGACAGTGCTCTTAACCAGTGTTCCATCACATTTGACTTGCCGCTGATGCAGACCCTAATCTGGATGTAATGCAGGGCTGGACATCACTCACTACCGCTGATGCAGTCCTATCCATCAAAGCTGAAACTGTAAATACCTTGGGGGGAATGTAAGGCGTTAAGTTGAGGATGGATTTATGGTTTTCCTAGAGATTGATGGAGAAATGAGAAAAATCTTTCACATGGTCAGAAGAGGTCGAGGAAGGATTTGAAGATGTGCCTAATGAAGATGCGGATGGACACACCAAAGACCTCTGAGAGTTAATTCTTACTGACGATGGATGGGAAGAACCCACGAACTCCTCCACAGAGAGAGAAGAAATTGATGCACACTCAGCCGTGTGGGCACGGTCCCATTTTCCAAAGTTGTTCCTGTTGTATACAGAGAGAAGGACAAAATGAATGAGTGTGATCCTCTCTAGACTACAAAACCAAGCTCACCCAGACAGAGACTGGAGGCTTCCAACCCTCAAAGCTTCTGATGAGCCCATGTAAGAAAACAGCTTCCAGTGTAACATTTCTAAAAGGCTTAGGATAGACATCTGTGAATCAGGACCTTGGACTATTCATATTGTGCATTCTGGATATCTAGTCACCAACACACTCTCAGCTCAATCCTGGATCAACCAAAACCAAATAATCATTTCCCGTCTCATATCCTTTCAGGTCATGACCTTTCGTGGAGTAAAAACATAACCACTCACTCCCCGGCATCTGGTTACATTGTGACAAATCACCTCCTCGCTGCTGGGTAAAAGTGTAACAAGTTGGGATGTTTAAAGAGAAGGGGAATGACATCCTCATAAACTCCATCATATGTTCTATTCTGCCACCAGATGTGGCTAAATATTCTCTTATGAGTAACATAAACACCATCTTAAGTGTCTCAGCTGTGGGAAGACACAGTACATATAGGGTCCAGTATGTGGATAAGGCATCCAGAGGCAGACTTGAGATGGATTCTCTGCATATAGAGGGGCACTGTGGTTTATAATTTGATAAGAAAACTTGGAATTAATTAGGGGCAATGACCTGATCAGCTTTGGCATTTTGGAATCAATTACTGTGGTGACCATGTTTCAAATAGGCTGTAAGAGCTAGACAACAGTAAAGGCACATTGGCAGTTTGGAAGTGCCTGAAGTGGGGTGTGATAGAGCCGGTCTTTAACGCCAGCACTTGGGGTGCTGAGGCAGAAAGACTGCAAATTCAAGGCCAGAGACTCCAACCCAAGGACCGACAGCAGGGTTTATATCCCCAGTGATGGGGTACTTGTCTAGCTTGGGTAAAGGCCTGGTTTTGATGCCCAGTACTGAATGAGTGGATGAATAAAGTCATCAAACACGGGCTCCTGGGATAGTTAGAGCATGTGGCTGGGACAGGACAGTGATGGTGGGAGGGAGAAGGAGCTAAGATGAGGGGGGATGCCTTAGACGGCAGAGCAGTCCTTATACGGAGGACATTTGAAGAAGCTGCTGGACTATATTCATTTCCCTGTTCCCGGCATCTTTTCCCTCATCCCTTCTCTTCCATGTGCAAGGCCAGGCTCACGCTCACTGGATAGCCTGGGTAACCTCTTGCCTCGGCCTCCTGAGTACTGAGATTATCGTGAGCCACCACACTTTATTTTACTTACTTCTTAAATTACACAACTCAATGGGATGCTTAAAGATGAAGTCTGTGCCCACATCTGCCACCTGCCCCACCCCCTGCCCCACCCCTGCCCCACCCCCATGGTTTTCCCTCCCAGGGCACTGCTTCTGCTGTTCTGAAATGTATCGCTTTGTGTCTTGGTTTTGTCCATGTGCACTCTGAGCAACTGATAGTATCAAGTTTTAGATGCGTAATTTACATACTTGATTCTAGCTCCCTAAAATGTTCCAATATAACCAATATTTTAGAAATTGTCTAAGTATATAGCAAGTTACTTCATCCTTTTGACTGCTTCATAGTATTCCGAAATATAGGCTCCTCTGCAGCTCCTTTGATGGGAATTTAGTCTTATTATCCCCAAATTCATTTCTCTAGGAAACAGTGTTGCAAAGGAAATGCTTTCACATATATCCTTTTAAGTTACATCTATTTTCACTGAGGGTGATCTCTAGGAAGGATTGTCAGGAAGTGGAATTTCTGCGACCTGGGTATATATGGATCCTGTGGCCAGTACTCTTTGGGTACTCAGCTGTTATAATTCCACCTGGCACAGGAGTCCTCTTGATCCCCAATCTCAACAACCCTTGGTTGTATCAGGATTATTTTCTCATTCGTAAACACTATATGAGAGCACTTACTTGCCATTGTCTGATACTGGGTGGGACTGCAGAGTTTCACTGCCTTCTGTGCTCCTGTGAACTGCTTTTAATCTTTCCCTTGCTAGTCTGTTGTGCTGTGTTTTTCTTGTGAGTTTCTAAGAGTTAAAACGTATTTTATACCCAAATCATTCCTTTGCTTTATGCCACGAACATCTTCTTCCGTCTCTTGTTTAGTTTTTCTTTATGATGCGCTATTATCTTTTATGGGTTCACATTTGTCAAGTTTGTCAATTTTCCCCATCCACGGGTGAGGTTAGGGTTCCAGGAATGCTTTCCCCAGGCACAGAGATGAGATGTCCTGTCATCTGTAGTTTGTGAGGTTTGGGGTTGAAGTGTCAGTGAAACTCATCCAACATAAGCGCAACAGCCGATGGGTATTTCTGAGTGGAGCTTAATTCAAACCCTACATTGGAGATACAGACTGGCATTCTCAGAGTGGAGGGGAACTCTGTTTGCAGGCAGAGGTCTCGAACGCTCAGAGAGAGTGCTGTGTCAGTGGGGCTGAGCAGCAGTGGTTTGATGGAGGGGTGACTGAGTCATGGGTACCCTGGGACAACTGAGGATGCTGTGCCCCAGTCTGGATGCTAGCCAGTTTGGCAGGCATCTGATACGCTAATTCACAGAGGACAGGTGGGGGTTCCTGAAGAAAAGGAGAACATTTTACTCCCAATCATCAGTGACACTGAGAGTTATTAGGGATGGCAAGAATGAAGTACCACAGATGAGGGAGAAGCTGGGCCCAGAGGGAATCAAAGGCAGCCAAATGTGAGGGCTTGAGTGGATTGTGCCTGAGCAGGTACAGAGAGCTGATCAGTCCTCGGAACCAGGCCCGGTGACAGGCAGCCTGGCCGGAGGGCCCCAGCGGCAATCACTTGACAACCCAGACTGTTCTGCAGTGGTTATGTGGGGGAGTAGTGAGTCAAGTTCACACCCAGGCTAAGAAAACACAAGCATTCACGTGCTGCGGACAAAGTAAAATTTATTGAGACAGACAGAACTGCGCCTACTCAGGGCTACAGGGAAGCGCTTGCTATTAACTGAAGAGTCGTGTTCACATTCCAGAAAAAGTCTACATGGAAAAGCATTCAGAATACTAGGTTTTCTACGTCACTATTTCACCTACAATAGGGACAACAGACTGACACTCTGAATTAATTTGATGGGCTTCTGTTACAGGGCTACATGTTGAACAGGGACAAACATCATCACTGACCGAGAAAAGGTGTAAAAAGACCAAAAAAAAAAAAAAAAAAACACCCACTGTAGGAAGGGCTCTTGGATGTTACTGTACAGTGTGGTCAAGATAAAAACCAAACCAAAGTCAATGTCAATGGCGTTCTGGGACAAGCAGAGGGTAGACCTGGACAGACAAATCATCATTTCCTGTATACACAGGGTCGTGGGCATAAAGGGGAGTACTGAGAGAAAGCCATGTGAAGCCATCCTCATGCTGAGAATATCTGTAGAAACATAGTCATATGGCAGACAATGAACCCTGGTGGAAGAGAATTCTAGGGTTTAAACTGGATGTCACAGGAATGATAGTAAGTAACAGTTTGTAGAATTAGAGTAACAGAATCAACTGAAGGTTTTCTAAAGCTAAGTGGGGACTCAGCTCAGTGCCTGCCTAAGCAAGTGGTTTATCATTACAGCCGCATATGCTTAAAAAGTCTCATATGCTCGCCTGATGATTAGACTGAAAGGGTCCTTCCAGAAGACCAGTGGAAGCACTCTTTCTCAGGAAACAGAACAAAAGTCTAACTTTAAAGTACCATTATAAATAGCCATCTTTAAAACCCAAAGTGGGGCCATGAGAAGCGGCACTGGCCTGTCTTGTTGATGTGGGCTCCACACGTAGGAGGGCTTTTGATTTAATATTTTAATGAATCAAAATATCTTCTTGGAATGTCTCTGGAAATGACATCTCATTACCTTCCTGGGAATTGCCTCCTGAGTACTCTTCTTCACCATTAAGATAATGTTGAGGACTTCTAAGTGTCATCTTAATGTGACACTTGTCATAAGATAATTAGACAAAGTAAGTGGCTCATTGGGTTCCTAGAAGTTTCTCAGAGAGAAATCAATTTGCCGATTGTTAATTTGTTCTCTTGTGCATGTTTTTTTTCCCCCTAAGCTCATAGGAAATAACAACAATGGCTTATATGGATGGCCTAAACTGAGATTTCTAATATGTCTTTTTAATGTATTCTATTACAATTTAGCTGTGATTAAGCACCTGTTTTCTAAATTATGATCCATTTTGAGAATGGGAAGAAAAAAACAAACAAAATAGGGGGTGGGGGCGGGGGGGATGGCACTGAGATTCCAAAGCAGGTTCCCATCTCCATAAGGAGGAAGCACACAGAATCTCAGCACCCTGGCTCTGCGTGTGTATCCCAGGCCAGGGGTAAAGGGCACCGGGTATATTCATTTCCCAAGAGGGCTGATGTCACTTTGCCTGTCCTATTCAAGAAGGGGAATTCGAATTGTAGGTGGCTTCCTAAATACAGAAAGCCAGTTTAGGGCTCTGCCTCCCTGATCTCGGTTTAACCAAATACCTTTGTAGCCTGAGTTGATGGATCTGTCTTGTGGACTGGCTAAAACTCACCATGGGGGAAGGCAAGGACCATGAAGAGAGTGTGTCTGGCAGGCTGTGGCTGGTTAGGGCAAGGAGCTAGGCAGGAAGCAAGAAGACAGAGCTGGGGGATTGGCCCTGAGCTGAACGGGGCCCGCACTGAAGATTGCTCTTTGGTACTTGTATGAAAGAAATCTGAAAAGTATTGAGATGATATCACTAGTGAAACCAGATGCCAATAACGAGCTCTCAGGACAAACAGTAAAATGGCCTCAGCCGTGTGTCAACTAAGGTCAGCATGTGTCGGGGAGATGGCTGCTGATGAGGAGACTAGCCTCTTGTGCTACTAGGAATCTCTTTCTGGGCTTCCATTGGGGGTCCCTAGTAAATAATGGGGGAACACGAGAAACCTTTAAAGTCTCTATACCCTGGGTCATGATTTGTGGATAGAAAGGGGGTCAAAGGAGACACTGAAGAACCCTAAATTTTCTTCTAAGCTTTATAATGATGCTGTCTTCTTGGGGAGCAGGGGCTCAGTGGGGAACACGGTAGGAAAAAGCCCTTGGGTGGATAGGGAAGGAAGCTGCCGCAGGTGGGTACACTGTATCCTGAGGGGAGCTGTGAGCGGAAGTGAAGAAATGGCTTGTGAAGCTGCCCACGTGGGAATTGCATGGCTTCTGTGGGTAAAAACAATTTAGGCAAATGGAGGCTCATCCAAATCAAAAAGGCTTCCAGTCACTCTGAGACCGCATAGAAGAGCCTCCCCGGGATGCAGGCTACACACACACACGAAGAGCTAGTGCAAACCGGACTCTAAGAGGAATTTCATACCCCGGTTTGTGTTCTCGGTCTGGAGCAACTGACTAAAAGCCATTGCTTATCTAAGGTGTTTTTGGTATACAACCAGACACTAGACTGAAAGGTGTGTGTATGCAAGTCATGCAAGCACAGTCACCTTTGGGCGCAGGGGGGGGGGGGGGGTGTCGAGATCTTATTTTTTTTAAGAAAGAAAATGAATTCTCCAAAGGGACTTGGACTGAATTAAGGCTGTCGTTTGTAGGAAGTCAGATACAGTGACATGAAAATTAATTTTTAATAATCAACACCAGAGGTGGTAGAGACAGGGAAAAGGGACAGCCTGGTATGTTTTCCACAACATCTACAGGACACGAGAAAAGCACGCAGACATCATAAGACGCTGGGAACCATGCTGTAGGAACCACCGACGTGGGTAATCAGAGAGGGTCTTTGACGCTTGAGAGGGTGGGGCTCCCCGCACTGTTGGATTCCACACAAATCACATGCTAGTTGCGAAAACCTCACAGGGAGAGGAGGCGGCTTTAACTAAGCCAGCCTGTCCTCTCATCCAATGAAAACGAAAACAAGGAACAAAAATAACATCCTTTCTCCCACACAACCGTATGCAAATTCAGTCACTCTGGGAAGAGGGTCTTCCAAACCTCAGGCCCCGGTTCAGAGATCAACAGTGGAGAAGAGACCCCGGTGCCTCGGAGTCTTAGATACAAATGCAGGCAAAGGAAACGACTTGCAGATCTGTGCCAAAAGTGTGTCCTCTTCCTCGTGGGCACTACCATATGTACCCGACCTCATCTTCTTTGTCGTCATCTTCATCCTCATCATCTTCCCGCACGGCCCGGGTGCGCACCCTCAGCTTCCCTTCTTTGTCCTTTGGTCCCAGCTCCCGCTCATCCTCTAGGTCATCCAGCAGGACCACGGAGCCTCCACTGCCGAAGTCCCCGGAGGTTTCCTGCTCCTCTTCTGGCATAGGAAGGAAAGACCTAGGGTTAGTTCCTTCTGTCCCCCTTGACCCATGCTGGGGCTCCCTGCGCTTTTAACTTGAGTTCTAGGGCAAACCCAGGACTTTTGCTTCTGCCCTGTGGGAACTCAGCTTGAAGCAATCTCACGGGCTCGGCCCTGAGCTGCTCTGACAGAAACCTGTCGGGGTTAATTTTCTGTCAACTTGACACATCTGGGAAAAGGAACTTCAATTGAGAAAATGCCTCCCTCGTGTTAGCTAAGCCTGTGGGACATTTCTTAGATCAACGATTGGTGTGGGAGGGCGCAGTGCATTGTGGGTGGTGCCGCCCCTGGGCTACTTAAGAAAACAGGTTGAGCGAACCAGGGGGAGCAAGTCAGATGGCAGCTCCCCTCCAGGGTCTCAGCATCAGCTCCTGCCTCCAGGTTCCTGCCCTGACATCCCAATAAGTCCTTTCTAGCCAAGTTACGTTTGAATATGGTCTTTATTACAGCAATAGAAAGCAAACTAGTACAGGGACCTAGAATACCTTAGGTGCATCAGCCTTGTCTGAAGGCTACAGTCCTACCTGCTGTGCCAGGGTCAGCCCATTGATGCAAAACCCATCCGCCCAGTGGTAATGGTGAGTACCTGCTGCTGGTAAAATCAGCATTGCATGAGGCCATGACATTCCAGGACATCTATTTCCACTTCAGACTCAACCACAGCCAGAGTTGGCTCTTGAAATTCTGTTGTGACCCCTCCATAGGGAGGCTCCCTGGGCCACATGGGGTGCTGTGGGACTGGTGCCGGAGGCCTTACTCACCGCAGCTTACAGTGCCCTGTTTCCTGGAGCCGGCCAGCTCGTTCCCATATTTATCCACACACCAGCACTGCCCCGTGCTGCCGTGGCACTGTGTGGCTTTGTAGTAGCCCTCCTCGTTACATCGAGGGATGAAGGCCCCTGGAGGTGGGGGGAAAGAGAGCCCGCTTAAGTCAGAGAAGCAAGCGTAGGGGCTTGGGGTTAATGCCATTCAAGCCAGGGAGGAGGGCTCACATGTCCACTGAAACTACTGTAGGGCTGGCAGGAAAGAATTGGGCTGGTTGGTTACTATTTTATTAACATTACAGGGACCTTATCCTTGGACTCTTAAGCTCAGTTTTCAGTTAATAATAGCTAATACTATTGAATAGTTAGATATATTCTGGGTACTGATCTAAACCATGCACATTTTGTATTGAAAATGTTCACATCATCTATTTTTATGAATAAATAAATATACAGCTGGGGCCTTTGATGAGATTCATAACTGTGCTCAAGCAGCATGCTCTCAGCATGTGATAAAAACTTGTAGAGTGCGATCGTTAATCTTAATTATCAACCTGATTGGTTGACGTTAGCGAAGCCCATCTTTGAGAGGTATCTTTGAGGGCACGACCTAACCAATGGGTTAATCCCTCTATGGGTTCATACCAGGCTGGTGTTATTGGAAGTACAGCAGCATAGAAGACATGGGCAATTAAGGGAGCTTGGAATGGCAATGCAGCCCTTGTCTCTGGAGTCTGCCTAAAGCCTTGTGACAGTTGAGAATAACAGATTCCACCACAATTAACATTTTCTGTAAAGACTGCCACAATACTCTGTCTATACAGAATTTTTCAAGTATGAATTTTAAAGTAATGGAGAGCCATGCTTAAGGCCTGAGCCCACGTGACTCCCCTTTCAGATATACATATATAGAAATTCTCATAGAAAAGGCTCTAGGTTTCTCGTGTGCGTCTTGCAGTGTAGGGTTTTATCTTATCAGCTGGAGTCCTTCTGGTATACCTCAGGAGCCACCCTGGGACCTCATTTAGATTCCTAGCAACCTTTTGAAGTTGTAACTTCTGAACCCACCAAAACTGTAACTATGGCCGCTGTAAAGTCAGCTAAGTGCTACCCTCCTTGGGGAAGCCCGTGTCTGTATTAGGTGTGTACTCTATCCTGACAGACCATCGGGCTTAAACCTAGATTTAAAAGTTCTTTTTAATAAACTCCAGCTTTGGCTCATACTGCTGGTCCTGAGATGCCATTCTGTGCTGAGATCAGGGGTCTGGCATTACCTAAGTGGAGGAACCTAAAGGAAAAGACAAAACCTTGGGCTGCTGGCAGCCATGCTGGGCTGTCTCTATTAGCCTACCCGTGCTGACAGAAGCACCTGGAAGGTGGGAGATGGGGTTCACCCATTATGCCTTTATGGGCTGACACCCCAAAACTGTGAGCCAGAATAAGGAGAACTCTCAGGTGTCTGTCGCAGTGATGAAATGCTTACTCCGTTTCTTTAAATTACTTTCCCTTCTCACAGTTTGGTTCGTGTACCAGTAACATAATCTGGAACCCCATTAGAAACAATTGTTTCTTTCTGGTTCTTAATCAAAAGTCAATTTTGATTTTCTTACTTCTCTCTTGTTTTAACTAAAGGAATGCTTTTGTGTTCACCTTGTGTGCTACCGGCAGCTGCCTGTTTGATTATGCACTCACTGCCTGCATGCTATTCTCCTGGGGGCCAGAAGGGGGCATCAGATGCCCTGGATCTGGAGTCACAGATAGTTGTGAGCTGCCATGTGGGTGCTGCAAACTGAGTCTGGGTCCTCTGCAAGAGCAGCAAGTGCTCTCTTCATCTCATTCACCGCTGAAGTCAATTTTGAGGGCCAGAAATACCTTCCCTGTCTGTTGAGTTTGGACTTGGACGGCTAGGTTTTACATTAGGACTGCTTGGCCCCGCCCTGTCACGCTGTTTCATTAGTTTGTTGAAAGAAAGTGACCCTTTGTAGTGTGCTGCTGTTGGCGATCCCTGTTCACTTGTTTTCTCTCTTCTGGTTATTGTGTTCTTGGGGTCCTGGGGTGCAGTTCTCGTTCTGTTTATTAGTTCTGGTAACGTGTTTGATGTAATGCTTTTATGGGCTTTTCTTTGTTTCTGTGGAGTTTGGCGGAATAGCCCCTTTAGCTTTTCATTCCGCTGAAAATACTCCCAGGATTTTATTGAGCTTCTTTGACATCTCTTTTTCTCACTTTTGGGCTGGTGAGTCTGAGACGTGTTTGTTGGGGATGTGTTTTATCTGTGGGGCTGCCTGCTGCCCTGCGTGATAGGCATTTCATGTAAACATAAATGTGGATTAATCAGGTTGTCCAGTTGTTCTAGCTCCACGCTGACTACTTGAGCTGTGTTATTGGTGCGAGTCCGTTGTATTCATTCTTAAAGCTGACGTACACTGACAGCCTGTAACATGTCTTACTTTTTAGAAGGCTGGGTATTTGCTTCCCTGACATGATTGACATTATCGTGTTATTCAAGGGGGCATTTCCCATGTTGTGGTTTCAGCTTTCTATACACATGTGTTAGGTGTGGCTTTGAAGACACTTTGTTACAATGAAGACTTCCTGTCTCAGAAGAGATCAGTCTGTCCCTGTGCACTGGTTGTGCACTGTAGACCGCTTGCCCGTATTTCTGCCATTATATGTGCAGCTCCTGTCTGTCATGGTGTCCATGTCTCTTTCCTCCCTTTCTTTCACATTTAAAAACTCTTTTATTTCTGATATTTTGGAGAATCCCCTGATAATTTCTACAGCACAGTACAGTTTATCCAAGTGAGAGCTAAAGTCAACCCATATTTTCTTTTTACTGCATAAATCAGGAATGTAGCACAGGCTAACCCCCTGTTTTCATTGCCTGCAAGAGTTTAGAATTTTAATTCTAGCTTGCCATCAAAAGTCTCCATTTTGAAATAGGGTCTCACTGTGTAGTCCTGGCTGGCCTTTTATATAGACCAGGCTGACCCTGAATTTACAGAGGTCTTCAGGCCTCTGTCTCTGGAGTGCTGGCAGCCAAACTGTTCTATATAAGCTGTTGTTCATTTAGATTTAGTATTATGTAGTCTCTTTTGCATAATTTCTTATGGAATATACTCATAGACATTAGCTTAGATGGCCTGAGAATCTGCACGAAATGTTAAGGAAGTCAAATAAAATCTAATCTTGAATATATTGGGATAAGTTTACAATTCGAGGTCCAAAGTTAGCGCCACTCAAAAAATAGTATTTTCTCTTTCTAAACTAGTGTTACCAATGGGAATCTGATGTCAGACTTACTCCAATTTGACAGTAGGTAATCTTCATTTATGACTATGAGTTTATCTTCTCTGGGGGAATTCTCCGTGAGACCCTAGAAACTACATCCTTAACATCACTGAAGCAAAGGTGTCTGGTTACCGCTGTGGCTGTCAACTCACTATGTCCATTTCCGTTGTCTTTTGGACCTAACTGTGTTTTCCAATTTAATCTTTACTTCACTGAATGATACCCTACCCAACTTTAACATTGGAGAGTCAGGTTGTCTTTGTACTAGTGAATTTAGACATCAATGGGTATAGGATCTAACTAAAATGTTTTCTCTTTGGTTGTATTGATTTTATGTGTGAGCGTTGCCTGCATGTATGTCAGCACACCCCATGCAAGTCTGGTGCCCATGGAGGCCAGAAGAGGGCCCTGGATCCCCTAGGACTGAAGTGACAGATGGTTGTGAGTCACCATGAGGTGCTCAAAATAAACCCAGTTTCTCTACAACCGTAGCCAGAGTCATCTCTCCAGGCCCCCAGAATCTACCCCTGAGCATGCCGCACCAGGCTATTCCATGATGCCCAGACTCCAAGATCCCCAGTGAGGTAAGGATCCTAACACTGTAGTCACCGCTGTGGGCATTAAGGACAACTATATAAGGCATAGCTTATATACATGTCAGAGCTGGTACCCAGTGCTGCACCCTCTTCCCTAGGAGCTCAGTCAGTACCTAGGAGCTCAGTCAGTACCCAGGATCCTTAGTTTTCAGGGAGCATGGAGGGTCATAGGGATTAGATTCTTTCAGTTGCTCGTGCAATGAGAAGGCAGGGAGATCTGTGAAGGGATTTTTTTTTTCAGTCAGGGACTGCCGAGGAGGAGGAGGAGAAGAGGTGGAGTCTGTGGGAAATGCATGTCCCCCCCCCCCCGACTCCCAGAGCAGCAGTTAGAAACCACAGTACCTAATAGGCCACAGAATACATTAAGATTGGGCTGAGCCCTTGGGTTGGTGAGAAGCAGGTGTTGTACTAAGTCTATAATTTAATAAGATTACCGCTTTTTCTAAGTAGGTAGTAATTATAACTGATTATGATTTGTTGTTGCTTGTTTCCTTTATTTATTTGAATCTGAATGTCCCTGAATACACACAGTTGTTATTAGGAGATTTTCTGCACTCAGGAAATAATCCATACGCAATACAGATGGCGTTTGCAAGAGTCGGTCGGGGCGAGCTTAGAATGTGGGAGATTTGAGATAAGACACAGGAGAGATTATGTTAGGATAAAGGTGGGCGGTAGCTGGATCATGAAAAAAAGGCACGTCACATGGCGTACCCTATAAACGTGTCGTTAATGAAGGGTAAAAATCACCATATCCATGGACCTTTAAAAGCATTGTAATTGCATAAACTACGTGTAGTTTATGGGTATATATTCAAACCCCAAAACACTGCCCCATGTAGCATATTGCAGGTAGCCACCGCAAGTCCAGCAGTTAAACAAAACAGATGGAGGAGGGATCCAGATGCTTTGCCAATCAGAATGGTACATTCTACACCAACAAACCAAGACGGCAAGAGTTTAAGAGCACAGCTTTCAAGTTCTCGAAAAAATCAAAAGTATGAGGCAAGCCATGGAAAATAAGTCATTCTCAAAGGTAGAAGTGGGGGTGTGTGGACTATGAGGGGACCCCAACATTTGGAAGACAAGTTTCCAGCATTCATAGAATGCTTGCATTTGGCAATCTTTAGGGGGGAAAATGTGCCCATCTTCTTAAAGATAGATTAACTTCTGAAACAGCGCGCTGCTCGGGGAACACACCTGCCTCTGAACACTTAAGGAGAATGTCTGAATGACTAGGCTGCAGCTGCCTGCCCCTTTTAACAGGGAAAGAAAACAGGTTTGCTTTTCATCAAATGAGATTTATCAGTATGTCAGTGATGGCCACCATCCCCATCCCCACCCGCTGCCGCCCATCCCTGAGCTAAGAGGACCAAAAAAGGAGCTTGTCCTCCTGCAACTGACCTACTTCTGCCTTAGACCCAGAGGAGAAAGCAGCAGCAGCTAAATAAGCCGGCATCTTCCATCCAGAGAGGTACATGCCCTTCAACCCTATCTGATACATTCTGTCAGGGGTCACAGCTTGTCTTGTTCCTTAAATAGATAACTAGCCCTGGGGAAGAGAAGGAGTATCCTAACTTACAAGCCTTGCATTCTGAGAACTGGAAAAGTTGCTCATGCGCTCCATCCCATGACTTTATGTGACAGAGAAATCCAAGAGTTAGAACATCCAGAATCAGAGCGGGAGAGCAGCCGAGAGGTGAACGCGGGGCGTGGCCCGGGCTGCCTGCTAGACCCTCGCCCAAGCTCTGGCTTTGCTTGCTGGTAGAGGGCATCTTCTGCGTACCAGCTGGCCACAAGTGCTCAGGCTGGTGGAAACTGAAGCATTTCTCCCCCTGCCCCCTAATTGGATCAACACTGTAGAGCTGAGTGTTACAAGAGATGGGGATGGATTTAATTAGTGGCTCTAATGAGTGGCAAGGAATCGTACTCACCCAGTAGGCTTTTCCCCTTGCTTAGCTTCTGAATTCTGTTCATTTCATTCTGGCAAGGGAGACCTAGAAAAATAATTTATGAAAGTCAGTTTCCAGATGGTATGGAATATAATCTCTAATGATTGACTCCGCTCTTGATGTACAATGTGGGCTACGACACACCTGGGTGTGGAATTGCTCCATATGTTGTTGACTGTGCAACAAAACAAACTCAGGCCATTAGTGTTGCTAATTTTAAGAAGAGCTCCATACCACAAGGTACTTGTAATGGCTCGTGCAGACTACTTACATAATGTAGGACACCTCCTCCCTACACTAGACCAAGAAACAACCAGGTGATCGGCTCATAGACTTTTTCATTTTCTCAGCAAGGGCACCCAGCAAAGGCTTCTGGGAGCTGAAAACTGGGGCTCCGGTTTACTAGAGGTTAAGAACTCTGATATGCAGATGAGCTAGCCAGGGCCTACTATGCCTCATTCCCTGCATGCTCCTGTCTTGGGAGAGAGAGAAGAGTTAGAAGTGCTCAGGCACGCCTGTGTGGATGTGAGAGCCACTGGGAAGGCAAGGAACAAAGGCATCCAGGGTAAGACACATCGAGGTTCTTTCTCTACCTCCTAAAGACCGGGGACCCCTAGCATCTGTTCCCTGCTGTCAACCACTGAGACCTCACTTGTGAAATGCATGTTGTATGAACAACTGTGTAGGACACACACAGCTACACGTGCGGATGGCAGAGAGCAGACTTGTGTGGTCTCCCAAGGGAAGAATTTACCACTCCGCAAAACAACCGGTGACCTCACTAGTATTTTAGGGTTTTGCCCAAGATGTGCCTTTGTCAACCTTATGTCTCTGGCAGGTCCTGCCATTGGTTTAGGGTCTTTGTGGCCTGGGTAACTGGTCCTATACCTCTGTACTCCTAACATCTCTCTCTACAGCTGCTGATTCTGCCTATTGCCATACGGGTTTTACAGCACCACCTGGCATTACTGCTGCCAGGTGAGGAAGATCGGCTGCAAGACCCATGCTCCTTACTGCAGTCAAGGGTAAGGAGAAAGACCCACACAAACCCCACTGTGAGTACGAAAGGCAGCACTTACTATGACTAATAGCTATGGTTGACCGAAGTGTTAGAATGTTCTAGAGCCTTTTAAAACTCTTATAACCACTGTAAGAATAGGTGCGACATTATCACTAGTTTGTAAATGGAAAATCTCATCTGTGACAGAACACGGAAGGAAGATCCCACTGCTGCAATGGAGTGGGGCTCTAACTTTACAATACTTTCTTTAATTTTTTTCATACAATAGTTTAAAAACTAACTTGTTTAAAGAAAGAAAAACTTAAACTGATAGAAATCAACTGAAATGTAGACAAGAACAAGACACGCAATTTTTTTTTTTTTTGGTCATTTTTAAAATGAGAAATTCATCCTGGAAAACATGTGCTGCTGAGCAGACGACAGCATGGGGGAGGTTTCTCTGAGAAGTCGAGGATTCTAATAAAAAAGCGGACCATAGGAGGACAGGGGTCAGGGAATGATGGGGAGGCTCAAGAGTGGCTGTGACAGAGAGAAACAATTATAGAGAGGAAAGTCACCTCCACAGCCACGGATCTCATAGGACACAACTATGTTACGGCTGAGAGAAAGACTAACCAGATAGAAAAGTTCTCAAGATAAACGCCAAAAAAGAAAAGTTTCCCGAAGATTAGAAAGAATCTAATTCTAGTGTTCAAAAAAGTATAACACATCTCTAGGATGTGGCACAAGCAGAGAAGGGCTCGGTGGCTTCTAGGAAATCAAGGTCCTCGAAACGCAGAAAAAGAATCCTGCATTGTTTTCTGTTGCTTCTGGCCATGGTGTTTCACCAAGGCAACTGCAAGAAAAACGGGTTTTACTTACAGTTATGGGAGGCTAGAGTCCACTGGGGCCCTTGAGAGCAAAAGATGTTGTTGACTCTACACAGCAAACAGTGAGAGGCAAAAGGGTCTGACTTGCAAAGGCTCTACAGCCTCCCCTAAGCATAGCCAACTGAGACTCGAATGTCCTTAACTAACCTACAATTCTAAGTATGATGTTCCATCATCTTGAAGCTTTTTTATGAAACAAAGCAGCAGATCCAACAATGTGAAGTAACACCATGGAGACGAAATGGATGTGAGAGAAAGGTACAGAATGAGAAATAACCTTTCTCTGAACTAATTGGGGATGCCTCATCATTCCAAGACACACCCCAGAAAGAAGAGCCTGTCCTGAGCTAGCCCTGGGGGGTAGTGGAGAGCTCAGTCCCTCAGAATAGCCGTGAGTAAACTCATTCTGGCATTTCACCCTCAACAGTGGGTCAGGCTCTGTGTCACCAGCATTTTAGACTAAACGATTGCTGTTATAAAGCGAAGGAGAAACAGCACAATTATATTTTAACATTTAAGGGAAAGTTATCTCCGTTTGCACATGATACAGTTTATACCTGAAAACATCAAGACAACCAGGACAGCTGAAAATGGAGAGTTTTGTGAAGAGAAGAGAAAGCAGGTGCCTTGTGGTAGTGCCAAGGGGAACCACAGTAGGAACAAAACTGAGAATTCTAACTTCACTAGGTGCGAGCAGCCTCTAAGATAAAAGGATTCTGTATTATGTAGCCGAGGGGAATTTTTAATAGATTGGTCAAATGCACTCTAAAGTTCAGGAGAGAAGAAAAACACGACCGTCTAGAACATTCAGTAATAAAAATTAGCGGCAAGAGAGGAGAGACCTACAATATACCAAGACACAGGGTCAATCAACTGTGATTTAAATTGGTTTTTTTTTTTAAACTGTGAATTAAATTGGATAGAATTGATTTGTGGATAGTTAGGTAAGTGGGACTGAGTGTTCAGGAATAAATCAAAGACACAGACATATTGATTTTATATGTAAACTTTGCATATATGTATACACACATATATATTCGGACATATGCTATTGGTAGAAGAAAGATTTGTCAAAAAATGGCAGAAAGGCAAGTAGGTTGTATCTCCAGCCTTGAAGCAGGAGCCGAGGCTTCCCTGGTTGTGCATACATACAGCAAGGTAAATTTGAGCAAATACCAGCCCACCAATGTTAGCAAAAACATGAGAGAGTTGCCTGACTAGATTCAAGTGACAATACCCTTCTAAGCCTACTGGGAGCTTTATGACTTAACAAGGCATGGAACAAGAAAATGAAGACATGCAACTATGTCAAAAGTTAAAATTTTCCCCAACAAGAAAATGCACAGTTTGGGGAAACAATATTTGCAATACTCATCATCATTAGCAAAGTTCTAAGTTCCATAGATATACGTTTTCCTGCAGAAAATAAACCACAGTTTCAATAGGGAAAAATGTACAAAAAAAAAAAAAATAGAAAGCAACAGAAAATCATTTCAAGGAAATGGAAACCTAAGAATGTGCCAGAGGTGAGCCAAGTTCCCCAGATCCACTCATTACAAAGAGAGTGGAGCCAGTGGGGAGTGTAGTATCGCTTTGTCCCAGTTTGGCAACAGTGACTAGGTTTGATACTGACACAAAGAAATGATATTCTGAATTTTCTCTTTTTCTCTCACCAAAAATATCTAAATGTAACTTCTTTTGGAGGGCAGATTGGCAACTGTGCTGAAATTTTGAGATGCATCCTCTGCCTCTGGGGATATATCTGACAACCCTGTGAGTGTGCACATGAAATTACTCTTCCCTGAATGTTCTTAGCAGTGTCTACATTTTTGATAGGTGTCCTGGTGTCTCTGTGCACATGCATAAACATTGTGAGATTTGAATGCTATTAGTAGACAGACAGACAGATTTCTGCTCCACTGGGTACACCCCCCAGGGGGCAGGGACAGAAGTAAAAGCCAGACAGAGAAGGTGACCCACCCACAGGAAGGCGGAGCAGGGCCTCTGGGTAGAATGCTGGGGCAGGCTGGCTCCCTTTCCTGACTTTGGGTGACAGGAGTCACTCTGGGATCCTTTCTTCCTATATTCCTTAGACCCTGTGTAGTTCATGATCTGTCATTTGTTTACAAGCAAAACATAAATAAGAAGAATTCACGGGAAATGGGAAATAGGATCCTCTTACATGTGTATAGTACTTTTCATATTGAGAATCTCATTGATTGGTGGCTGTGTCTCTCTGTGCACAGATCCCTGATGTCCTCCCTGCCCGTGGCTGCCTGGCTTTTGGAGCGAGTCCACCTTACCCGCTGGCTTCTGGAAGCAGTAACACCACTCATTGTTGGAGAGTTTGCCGTCCTTGAAGGAGTCGCACGAGTTGAAGAGAGGCTTGATGCAGGGCTCATATTTGTCTAGGTAGATGGCATTGATCTCTGAGTGGTCCAGCAACAGGTCATAGTTCATGTCCAACTTGTTGAACATCCAACCCAAGGAGTCCTTGCAAATGGGTAAGATGCTGGTGTCAAACCCTGTGAGAGAAAGGAACATCTCAGCCTGCCAGACATGGCGCATACCCTGCCACTCCCTAACTGGGTGCCTCAGAGGGGTCAGGGTACATCCAACTGTGTCCTCCCTTTCAGGCTGTTTCTATAAAGAAATATGAATTACGAGTATCCCTGGCCAGCTTCAAATGAATGAGACTCAAACTATGACTTCTTTATTAGGCTCTGTGCAATTACTGCAGATGCCCCTTAATCTAATTATTCTCTAAACCTAGACTGGCTACGTCCCCAATTGTGCTCCCCCAATACTTGCTGTTTGAATCTTCCTGGGTCATTTCTACTCCAGCAGTCTGGTGTCCTGGGGAGGCATTTCACTTGGACATGTGCTGCTGGTTCATCATGACTAATGGAGACCTTCTGTTCTCTCCCCCTCCTCTTCCTTCTCCTTCTACCTCTTCCCTCCTTCTCCCCCTCCTCTTCCTTCTCCTTCTACCTCTTCCCTCCTTCTCCCCCTCCTCCCCCCTCCTCCCCCTCTGTGCTCCTTCTACCTTTCTTTCCCTTCTCTCTCTTCCTCATGGTCCCTACCTGCAACTGGTAACTCAACTTCCACCTCTCAATTCTCCCCAGTAATTGGCTGTAGCCATTTTTATTTAACCAATAGTTTTAAATAGGGGAGCAAGGTTTGCACAACAAAAGCTGGCATATGTGGGAATTTGCTTGTCTTGGGGGCAACAGGATCTTGGAATACAGAATTTAGCATTTGAAGACATAGCAGCACCAGACCCACCCCCAACGTGTGCCCTATATATATGAGACATACAAATGTCCTAAAGGCAAGAGCCAACTTTGAGGGAGCTCATTCCTTAGGATATTATCTCTGTGGTATATATATGAGTCCTACTGTCTGTAAACCTGCTTGCAGAACTGAAAGGTAAACCAGGAACACGCTGAAACATAAGATGCATAATACTGAAACTCGGGCTTATCATTTAGGAAGGACAAAAAAAAATGTTGGAGAAAGGAGTGGGGTGGGGGTGGGGAAGAGACCAAAGCAAGTGAATGAGACTCAAGGCTCCATTCTATCCCAGAGGACCCTTTGGCCCAGGGTGAGGCTTGAGGGGAGAGCTCCCAGGTCCTTCCTCCATCCCTTCCTTCTTCCCTGCAATCCTCTAAAGAGCCACAGGAGATGGAATCCAAACCACCTCAATCACTGCTTTCTTATTTCCCCAGGGAAGGGGAAGTCTTTGTTCCCAAGAGGGAGGAGTTCTCATGCTTAGCCCCACCCTCGGGACACCACAGCCTTGTGGACAGACCTCAAGCCAATCTTTCTCTCCGAGCTAAGAGATGACAAAAATCCTAGCTTCTCCTGTAAACTGCATCTCTAGGACTAGCTTTATTCTCCTAGGATTCCTCAGATAAAAATGTTTCTAAGCACTATACATTTAAGTATCTTCCTCCACCCTAGTGGCAGTCATGTGACATGTCATCATCTCTAACTTATAAATGAAAAAATAGCAAGCTTATATGATACAATATGAGGAGTGAAACACTGACAGCCCTGTCAGGATCTAAAGTCTCCACACTGTCTCTCCCAGGTCCTTTCCTGCCTTCTTTGACACATCTGTCCTGAAAGCATCCAGCTGGCTTAGGGTGCCACATCTGGGATACAGTGTCTGCATAGATAGGGTCCTGATGAGACAGACTGCACACTCTAGTGTCTCCTACACTTGTGTTTGCATCTTGGAAACGTTTGTCTAATGAGCCAGATATAATGAAGCAACTTCCTGTGAGCTCATAGGAGATGCTGGGCTTCCCCATACTGTAGATGCTCTGGGAGACCTCCGTGTTTTCTTTCATGACCGCACTATCGCACTATTGGCATATTGTATCAGTAAAAGCAATTCTTTCCTAGCTACAGAAGTTTTCTACTAGCTTTAAGTTTACCCTTTCAAATAAATCTTTGCATATTTGAATTTATTCATTTTGCTATCAAAAGGATAACATCTTTCAATTTCTTTTTTCAGACGAGACCATGGGGTATGACATGGTTCTTCTTTAGTGACTGTCATGGTCATCAACTGGAAGAAATGCCAAGCTGTGTGACTTAGTCAAAAGGTCAAGCCCGCTCTACCTCATTCCCAGTTTCTGAAAAGGGCATGCATACCCAGCACGTGTACCCAGCATGCGTACCCAGCACATGTACCCAGCACGTGTACCCAGCATCTTCGGCTGTTGGAGACAGAGGATGGAGTTTGGAGCAAGGCTCTGAGGCTGCCCCTTCAAGACCAACAAATGTGTTGCTCTTTTCTCTGACCTCAGGGAATAAAACACCCTTGTTCTACACCTCTCCTACCTGAGTGGCTTCAGGACATCAACCTGTCACCCACTCTGGGAACTCAGTTTACTCCTTGGTACACTAGTTTTTCCAAGGCTCCCCCACCCACACCAACCCCCATCTACAGAGAAGGCTCTCAGGGGATTCCTCTGAGGCTCCAAGGACTTCTCTTCCCAAAAGCTACTTTCCATGGAGACACTGTTCCAGAAGTCCAGGGTTGGGTGGCTCCCTGACAAGTTTTTCTAGATGAAAATTAGTGCCCATAGACTCCCAAGGGACCTCTGGCAGGAAAAACCAAACCAAACCAAAAAACCAAAAAACCCTATCTCACCTTACTGTCCTATAGCCACAACTTCCAGGAGCTACCATCTATAAAGCATGGTCTGAGAAACAAGCGCCATCTTACCATTAAGGCAAAAGACCGAAGCTGTTACAGCAAGCATCAGTACTCTTCACAGATCTCTCCAGAAAGCCATGAGCAGCAAAGAATTACCAATAGGCAAGACCATTATTTTTTGTTTTGAGACAGCATCTATCCATGTAGCTCAGGCCAGTCTGGATCCTGTCTTTAGAGGAGGATCCTGCTTCAGCTTCCCACGTATATATGGTGAAACATGTGCCCCACCATGCTGGGCTGGTGATCCATGGTCTACCATGGGTACCACTGCTGTCTCAAATGCACGCACAGCCGAGCTGCTTGTATTTGAAGGATTGGTGGATCGGCGATCTCTACTGTACTACCTAGCACAACTACCTCAGAGTCCAAAGCATGGAGAGGTGGAGTGTGCACGTATGGTCTGTGCTCATCCTGGAGCCTGGGGCCTCCTTCAGGAGCTTGAGTGTTAGTGGGAAAGGAGGGGGAGGAGCATCTGCCTTGTGGTTTCTGGGGAATACCCAGTATACCCAAAAGCACATTATTGGAGATGTTTGCTACACTGTTGCTTCTATTAGAATCAACCCAAATGTCCCATTTAAAGGCTTCTTAAGTTGTTATAGCAATGATTAGGATCCTGCTAGAGACCCCACTCGATAACATTAAAGCATAATGATATTTCCAGATGTTTAATTTTCCGAATGGTATATCAGCTTATAAAGTATGCAGACTTCCGCACATACTTACATTTTCCATGTACAACAAGAAAAATTACCTCAAGGTATATAGAATGCTTAAGTTGATAAATGGGTAGTATTATATATGTGTGTATATATTTATATACACATGACGTTTTTCTGTTTTTTAAAATGTCTATATAAAAACATGATCTCTTTGAAATCACGTTTTCCCAAAAGTCATATTTCTCTTGATTCTAAAACATCACCCTTCTTTGATAATTCAATGTTCTAAAATTAGTATATATTTTAAATCTTATTCTTTAGCCAAAATGTGCTGCGGCTAAACCCATTGCATTTGAGAAGTGATATTTATAGTGAAAGAGCGAGAATAGAGTGGTCTTACTGCCTTGGGCTGGATCAGAGCTGGTAGGCTTGATGACTCTATTGGCGTCCTCATGAAGAGCCCCGAACCAGTCCTTCAGCCGGGAGGCGAGGTTCCGCAGCTCCTTGTCCGTGCAGGCTGCAGGGAACAGAGCAGATGGATGGTGAGCATCCGGGCTTTCCGTCCAGTGTACAAGGTCATCGGCCAAGCTGCTGTGAAGGCGATCCTTCCGGCCCAGACACTCTGAAAACACCCCAAGGGTGCTCCCGTCACAAGACAAACATGGGACAAGGAGAGCGCCTGGGTTTCTAGGATAGACAGGCTGTTCAGACCTGGACTGTCTCAGATAAAGCAGGCTGCCGACACCTTATGTTTGTACAGCATCCTCAAAGTCTGACTGACATCCCTCGGCTAAGCACATAAAACTTGTTATTGCAGTTTTGCCAGAGACCATGACATCTCCGCTGTACTCAACACTAAGAGATTAACCAGCTCAGGTTCCTAGGGAGAGAATGCCTGGGGCAACACAGAGCCCTGCAGCAGCAGATTCCCCATTTTGTATGAGGACAAGATGGACTTGTGAATTTGGCCCCATTTGTTAGTCTTCCTACATACTGACTCCAGATGTCCACTATTGACAGGCAAATGTCTTTATCATGGCAAAGCCCCTATCACCTTGGCAGGCCCTGCTTCACTGTTTCAGTGGGTGGGGGGGGTCGGGGGTTGGGGGAGACAGGAACCTGGCTGATGGAGGGAAAACAGGTAAGGAAGTAGGGGCAAACTGTGTGTAGAGCTTGTGACTTGAGATGGGAAATCCAAGAGGAGGAAAAGATGGGGAGGCTGGAGTGGACTGTCTACTGCTCTCGGCCATTCCTTCAGGGTCTGCCTTCATTCTGAATGAGAACATCTTGGCAAGGGGTCCATGGGACACTGGGAGGACACTGAAAACAAAGTGATGTTTTGTGTCCTCCAGCAAGGAGAGAAAAATTTAAAAGCCTTGCAGCCAAGAGGGAACCAGGAGCCGATCTTCACAACTGTTAGCCCTTTCAAATCCTCAAGCTGGAGGGAAGCAAGCAACCCAACAAGTTCAGCCCCTTGCCATTTCAATGCAGAGTTGAATTGCATCCTCTCATGGTGTTGAGAGGGCCCAACTGCAAGCTCAGAAGACATGGAGGCTCGGTGCCCTCCCCCTGGAAGTCTCAGAAGTCCACGATAGAGACAATGTGTCATCCCAAGTCCACTGCAGCCTCCAGGAAGCACAGCCCTTGACTGAATCACCATGGTACCCAGCCCCACCTGACAGCCGTGCTACCAGGGAGAACGCAGAAGGCAGGCAATGCTCTGCAGATGCCTTTCCTTGTTTTACAGCTCACGTCTACTCTTCAGCCATGCAACCTGCCAGTTTTCACATTCAGCTGTATTTTACCTGGGATGCAAGCTTCAGTCTCTGCATGGCAACCAAGGAATGTGCCCAGCTATGGATACCGAGTTGCTAACGACCTTGAACACAAACCTGACTACAATGTAAGACACAGAGTTTCTTGTTGATAGCAGAAAGTCACACTGCAGGGCCACTCTGCCTAGAGCGAATCTCAGCTTTATCACCTGCCATAGACCTACCCCTAAATTTCCTGGGACCTGTTTCTTTATCTGTGGACCCAGGATAACAAGTTCATGACAAACCTGACAGTGTGTCTCACACTCTTAACGAGTTAGAGGATCAACAATCATTTGAAGAATGTGTCAGGTAAGGTTTTAGTCCTTTCCATAATTATTCCATAATTATTATTCTACATAGATTATTTAGAGGTAGGCTTAGTATAAGCAAGTGCTGTCCATTTTAAGAAAACAAAAATGAAGTCAAATGTAAATAATCAAAACTGGCTCTGGCTGCCTAGAAACATATCATATAAGTGGATACTTGAGTAATTCTACATAAGTGAATTAATATTAAATAAATGTACAAGCTAGTTCCTCTGGTATATATATTGTCCCAAGTTGTTCATCACCCTTGTATGGATAGAATGGGTTCCAGATCTTTCCACCAGAGCCAGCTGCCACCCTGGTTAGAAGTGGGTAAAGATGAATCTCATTCTCCGATCCATCTCTAACTTTACAAAGGACTCACCAAGGTAACTGGCTACCCACATGCGTGTCTTTTCTCCTTCCCTTCGGCCTTTTAAGATGGTGGAGAAGCAAGATAACAAGCTCCCACAAGCCACCTCTCCACACCTCTGCTAACCTTTGCTCACAACAGGACGCGAAGCAGCTGTTGCTGAAGGCAGAGATTCTTGCTTTTGCCCAAGTACCAAGTCAGACTCCAAGAGCATGCTCACACAGACCCAAACTCTGAGCTTCTGGGGACCAAGCCTGTGCCTTTCTGACCCTGCTCAGCTCTAAGCTGTAGTGTGTGATCATCCAACAACAGGATATGGACTCTCTAGTCGGGTCTTACATTTAGAAATAGGAAACCCACACCATCTCTTTAGAACATTCTCCGAGCAGAGAAAATTGACAAGTCAACTTGCCAGGAAATCACACTGCAAGATAAATTAGTCAGTCACGTTTAAGTAAATCCTGAGACAGGCAGGTAAGCTGTATATTCACAAGCCTGCTGGTGCTGCATTTCCACCAGGCTTCCCAGAGCACAGAGGCCAGGGACAGCTCCATCGGGCAGCTCCATCTTGAAAGAGTAAATGTGTCACTCAACAAGAAGTCAGGAAGCAGGGAGCCATGGCATGGCTGGGGTTGAGATTGGAGAACAGAAACAGATAGAGGCCACTCAATTACTGAGCCCAGCTCACTCGTGGCATCTTCACCTGAGTGGTCTTTGTGAGGAGAAAGCTAAGCAGAGTCTGCAGGGAGATGGTCTGCAGGAGTAATAAAGAATGGGGCCCTGCAGAGAGCTATTTGTTCCGGTTTGACACTAGCACAGCACAGACTGGATGCCTCTTAAGGTGTCTGTCACTACTCCAGATGGTGGGACTAACTGGAAATGACAATTTAGGAACTGGGAAGTCAGGGGATACTTCCTAGGGAAAAGTAATTTTTTTCCAGAATGAAACTGCAGACCACACCCACCTGTTGTTCCTGTACTCTGCCAGGAAGTGGGACAGTTTTTGTCCCAGAGGACAGAGGAGTTCAACTCCCACCCCTACCCCTCCTGTTGGGGGAGAGAAATCAAGTACTCAGTCTACAGAGCAACTATGTTGCTCTCCCGGGATCATACCATCTCCTGTCTAAACCTTGACAACCAGGACCTTGGTCTGTTTTGCTACATTATCTTCCAGACTGTGTGAGCCTCACTGAGGTCCACCATAGTTGGTTCTGCTTCCTCCCTCCTCCTCCCCCTCCCTCCCGCCTCTCCCTGGGCTTTTGCTTGCTGCCTGTTGCTCTCCTTCCCCAAGAGGTCTCAGCTCGGTCCTCAGCTGCCATCCTGTTTGCCTGTGTGCCTTCATCGTTCCTCAGGCACTGCAAATCTTAATTATGTGACTCAGCTCCAACAGGGCCAGGGGGTTGGCAGAATCCCTGAGACCCGCTGACAGCACCCTCACCCCACAGGCCAGCACTGTCACATCCAGGAGGCGGAAAGCAGTACCTTCAGATACCTGCCCTCAGAGCAGACACTTGGAAGTCGCCATGGACTCCTCATCCTCCCAAGCCGTTGGACACAGTATGTTTGTCTTCACTGCCTTTTCTGGTCCATGCCACCAGCCATGCTTCCCACTAGGGTCACCTCAGCAGGTAGTCACCCAGTCTTATTCTCTACCACCTCACGGCCCAGAAGCTACCTAAGTCATTCTGAATCAGACCCTGAGTCAAGTCACTTTCCTTTTTGGCCACTTCTGAGGATCCTGTTGGCTCTGTTGGCTGAACCTAAGTTTGTGGTTTAAGTGGCCTGCAGGATCAATCCATGGTCTCCGTGCTCTGGCCTTACTGCCCCTCTCACTCTCCTGTCTCAATGTACCTATCCCTGTGGCCTTGATTGAGTCTCTCTGGCATCTCGATATTGAGAGGATTTCCTTCCCGAGGACGTCTAGCCCAGTGTCATGTCCCTCTTGACCATTAGAGCAGAAACCAGCAGTATAAGCCCTTGGCATGGAATGCAGCCTGTTACCTGCGTGAAGAATGCTCTCATTATGGGGCTATTGAGGGACTCTCATAACCTCCTTGCTGCCTTTTGTAAACTGTGGCTTCTCCATCTGTGATTCGGCAAAATGAAGCTCAGCTCCGGGCATCATTGCATGGAATAAGATATCGGTAAAGCATAGCTCATAGCTACTGGCATGTAGCGGGGACTCATATCCCAACTGTCTATATGATAGGTTGGGATTTTACTGTTGTGCTTTATTTTTTAGCCCGAGGAGATACTGACGATATAAAGAATAACATCTCCCTCATTTGCTTTATAGCTGTGCCAATAGAAAACCAAGAGGCTGGAGTTTCAATGTCTGCCTGCCTTCTCCCGATTGGATATGCTGCGTGAGGGGCGATCAGTCGTCTGACAGCCCCCTACCTGCATTTCTAGCTTTATATAGGTGGTACACAGCAATTGTTCAAGATGTATTTATGGGAAGAAAACATGAATGATCGATCGAGCATCTTGGTTACAAAGTCCCAAGTCAAATGCTACCCTAAGTGGTAGGATTGGGGTTTGAAGCCGAGCAGCGATCTTGCAGAGTGGAATCTATGCAGGGAGGGTTGGAAGAAGCTGCCTCCTTGGATAGACTAGGCTTGTGGGTAGCCAGCACTAATGAGCGCAATTAATAAACTCCGTCAGGCCTTCATCTGTAATGGAAGGAGCTGCAGTGATACAGACGGCAGCTGGCCCAGCAGTTCAGGATGGAGGAGGCAGCAAGCAGGGTTCTTGCCTTCATTAGCTTTGGTGTGAGCACAGTGGCCATTTGGGAAGACTGCAGAACAGCCTGCCTTGTGTCACATGCACAGCCACTGGGGCTTCATTAGAGAAAAGAATAGTACCGTTGTACATTATTCTACAATGTCCGGAAAGAGCACACTCCCTCAGGAACTGCAGCACGCAGGCATGGAAGAGTCTAGGTAATGTGGCAGTGCTCTCCTGGTGGGCTTCTGCCTGTTTGCAAAATATGACCAAACTGCAATGGGCTGGGCTGCCTCTGCAGATGCTGAGCAGCCTGGAAAGCTGATGCAATGATATCTTCTCGCCTCCCGACCCAAGGCACAGAGTGCTAATGGGTGTGGCATGTGCTGAAACTGAAGGCTTTCAACGGGAGGTATGGCTCAGGTGACTCAGATGACTGTGAGAAATGGGTGTGCTTTGGCCAAAACCGGAAACAAGGCCATTCTGCCCCTCGGCAGCCTGTGGCAACAAGGAGGGAGGGAGACAGCTGAAGACTGCCAGGGAAGAAGCTACCAGGAAGAGGTAGCCATGAAGTCTGCCCTAAATTGGCATCTATGGCCCGGCTGTTGGCCCCTGAGCTCCTATGGCTCACCCTGCCCTGTATGCTCCTACAGAAGGCACCAAGACCCAGTGAGGAACAGATGAGGAACCTTTGAAGTATGGCGCAGTTTTGACAAAGAAGACATTATAAAATTCAAAACTACCTCCAGCAGCTTAACACATATCCTAACATGGTCTGAGTGTGGCAACTGGCTGACAAATAGCTACTCCAGAAGGCCAGACTTCCGAAAAGACAACCACAGAGGTATAGAAACTGCTACAAAGGTGGTGTAAAAAATAAAGAAATGCAAGTGGTGACTGGATACATGTTCTTATTCAAATCTAGTGCTAACAGCTACCAGAGGGACTGGCATAGGCCCCTGAGACTGGTTCCCTGTGTCTGCAACCCTAATGGCCAGTTGCAAGTGAACACCCACGGGGATGTCTGCAAGTGGAAGTCCGACATTACACAGGCACCTGGATACCTTTATACCCCTGCCAGGGAACCAGCTCTGCTCTGCTCTTGAGTGCATGAACATCTCCAGTTTAAGAGCTCAAGTTAAAAAACACTCCGTCTGCCACCGCCCCTACCTCCTCCCACACCAGCAAGCCTCACGGATGCTTGGCTCAGGGCTCTGCAGAGGCTAATATGAAAACAATCCGGATTTAATTTAAACTTTAGTGCCTCAGAAGGTAATTAAAGAGTTGGGCCAGACTCAAGCTCTTTCTGGGAGCAAGCCGAGAGAGGCCTCTCTGCCATGGAGACCCAGCACCGTGGTCCTTTCCCACTAATCCCCCTCAGCCCTCCTAGGTGCTGTTGTGAATAATTACTTCATCAGAGCGGCTCTGGATCAATGGGCTTAGAGTGTTTGTAATTAGCAGCTTCTGCAGAAGGTCCAGCTGAGCCTACTTTTCTGGTGAAGATTAGGCACTGGAATAAGATCCCAGAGCCAGGGTCTGAGCAGAGGCAGGGTTCCTTCTTAATGTGTCTCCCCTCCCCTCCACCCTGGGCTGGCTTCTCCTTGGTACCACTGCCATCTCATCAGGACGCTGGTTCCCCGAGGGGCTTTAGACTCCGCCTCTTCCAGTTGTTGCACATCTGGCAGTCGTAGGAGTCATGATGCTGCAAGCCAGGGAGCTTCAAAGACGAAAGCATGGTATTCCCACAGTTCCCTTAGGGTCCTGGCTCTCATGAACTGATGTGCAAACAAAAGTAAAGGACTGGATCTGCTTATTGCGTTTGTTTGTTTGTTTGTTTGTTTGTTTTGCAGGAATAACCAAAGCCATTCTGCCTTCCAGGGCTACCGGGAAGGCAGGAGAAAGGAAGTGGTTCTGGAAACACCCGGAACCAAGTGAGCGTGGCTTTCAGATGGGCTGTGTGCATGGGTCTCCTACTCTTCAGTCTCTTCACCAGTGCAATCGAGGCACACACAGAACCAGCTAGCAGAACTCTGGGAAGAATTAAAAGGCAGAGTAAACTTCAGGCCTCTGTACCACACCTGACACCTAGTCCGCCACAGCCAGCAGTATCCCCTGCTTTTTTGTGTGTCTGTGGACACAGCGTGACACTGTGACTGACCAAACAGGAAAAACTGTAAAGGCCACAAAGGCCGGAGCCGACGACACATGCTACTCACACACGAGTCATCCCACAATGCTAGCCAGTGAGACTCCATTCTCTGCTGCTGTTCAGAGATGTTCCAGTCCCTCCCAGAGCCTACAGATAGTGCATGGAGACACCGAGGCTCACACTCGGGTCTCCACACTAACCGTTCATCTGCTTCTGAGGCCCAGCCCACGCCCCAAACGCTGCCTGCACAGCCCCTCTGGCGCGTGATAATGGCTGTGTGCATGAGCAGCAGGCTTGGGACTATGATCCCTTTAGCCTTCTGAACACCAGCCCCAGGAGACCATTCGTTCTCAACCATCTGGCAACCCTTCAGGAGCCTCTGCTTGCTTCTCTGTCAATGGGACAGTGCTAGTGTGGGTATTTTTTTTTTTTTTTTTTTGGTTTTGGTTTTTCTGAGACAGGGTTTCTCTGTGTGGCCCTGGTTGTCCTGGAACTCACTCTGTAGACCAGGCTGGCCTCGAACTCAGAAATCTGCCTGCCTCTGCCTCCCAAGTGCTGGGATTAAAGGCATGCGTCAACACCATGGATCTTAATCTCAGCTGAAGACATGATACAGACCGCTGAGGGAATGAAGCTCTCGAAACCAACAGTATGCTGCTACCATCAACTTCTGAGCTGGGGAATTTTGGGAGCTAATAGTACCCACCCCGGAGAGGCTAAGATGGACACTCTGAGGTACATGTTATAGAAAAGGCAGCTCCATGAAGACCTCTCTAAAGCACACACAGTAAACTGCACTCATAACTGAACTCAAGTGACAGACCAGGCTGCACTTAAGTTAAACCGTGCTACACATGATTCTAGTTTTTACTTTCCAGTGCCTAAAACATCAATCTATATGCATGTTCTCTCACCCTTAGAGAAGGTATTGTTTTATGCAAAATAAAAATAAAAATAAATAAAAAAAAACCCACAGGAGCAAGGAAAGAATTAGGGCTCTGTTATCCAGGGGCTTGCTAATAAAATCGTTTTCAAAAAGCAGTCTTTGGAAGAGCTTAAAATACTGATATTACACCTGGAAGAGGATGAGCTAAACAGTCAATGGTACAACTCACAAGCAGAGGTGGATACATTTCCTATTAAAGCCTTTAAGACTATCTTCGGTAACCTGATTTGAGGAGGCTCCGTGTTCCCTTGATTCTAATGATAATCCCTCATCTGGAAAGAGGAATATGTTTAGAGTTTGCCCAACATTTGTAAATTCACATTAGCAGAGTGACACTTGGTTTTCCCTTGAATTATCTAGCAGGGAGGTTAGCTAGATGAAATAAGCTTTGAAAACTCTAAATAAAATCCACTGCTTTTTTTACACTCTGAGGCAAAAACATATCACTGAATATGCAGAATATTGGCTATAAAGGCCAGCTCTGGATTTAATTGTGTTTCTAGCCAGTGGGTCAGCATTTGCCTGGAGAGGTGACCTGGCATAGACAGGCAGTGACCACAGAAAACAGTTCAGTTGTAATGAAGGATGCATGGACATCCAGAGGTGTCCAGCAACTCCACAGGCTACACACTCGGCTGAAGAAAAGGCATCTGTTGTCCCTTTGAAAACAATGAGGTGCTCTTTGTCCGGCTGTAAAGAGGTTCAGCCTGGATCACTGAGGGTGCTGGAGTATACGCACTCTACTGCACGCTACATAAGCATGTGTCCACTCTACAGAGCAACCTATGATAGAAATAGATTTGTTCTAAGACAAATGTAAACGCGTAAGTAGCTTTAGAGACAGGACTCTGTTTTGTGGGATCATTTATAAAGAAGCTCCACTTCTAAGAACCGGTTGAATCTGCTCTGATTCAACATCCACATCTCAGTATTACAAAGTGTAGTTTTATATTCTATGTTTTCAATGCCTAAAGCAATAGCATCACAGACGTGTCTATCCTTCAGCAAGAGATAACACTACTTTGCTAGTTGATACAGCAAGGAGCTAATGGCAGACTTTGATCTGAGATGGGTAAGGAGTCCAGGAGATTCCTGGAACCTATGCATGGCCTCCTTGGGATGGGGACACTACATATTGTCATATACACCTTCCGTGGGGACAGAAGAAATGAGGCAAATGTAGAGTCCATCTAACCCCCAGCACCTGTACACACATAGTTTAAAGAAGATGGTTGGTAGGAGGTAAAACAACAGTCTCTGGTGACAAAGGGTCAGTGGTAGCATCTGAGTTGAGGGTAAGGGGTGGGAGTGGACTGAACATCCAGAGAAGGGTCACTGAAATGCCAGGACCTGCCACCTTCACTTCCGTCTGCCTGGTGAACAAATCACAGAGTCATCAGGATACAGAAGGCAGGATCCGAGGAGGAACTGCCCGAGACTGAAGGCAAGCCAAGCAGAGTGGCTGACTCATCAATTCTCTTCCCTTCAGGACAGCAGCTCTCACAGTCTATCCCCCCTCCCCAGGTGTGATGGTGGTCAGTGTCTCGACATCCAAGTCCCCACAGAGCTCCTCTAGACCGTAATGGACACAGGGTTGCAGCATTAGACATCATTGCTTCTACCTGATGATCACATTGTCTATCCAGAGAGCTGGTATCTAAGTGGGAAACACTGCAACTTCTAGCCTCCTCTTTATAGATAATAAATGTGGTATACAGGAAAAGATAGCATAGAGGGAGGGAAGGAGGGAGGGAGAGAGGGAGGGAGGGAGGAAAGAACGGAGAGAGGGAGGAAAGAAGGGAGAGAGAGGGAAGAAAAGAGAGAAAGAGAGGAAGGGAGAGAGAGTGAGAGAAAGAGAGGGAGCACTGGAAGGAGGGAATGAGGGAGGGAGAGAGGAGAGGGAGAGGGAGAGGGAGAGGGAGAGAGAGAGAGAGAGAGAGAGAGAGAGAGAGAGAAAGTGCCTTCCTCTCTCTCTGTGTTTAATTGGAAGCCAGAAATCTTCCAGATGGAAGTGAAAAGGAAAATGTTGACAAGGGTCTATAAAATGGTAACAAACACAATAAAATAACACAAATATGTCTCTCAGAGGCAAAGGGCTCCTCCCTAAAGTGACTCAAAGTTCTGCTCAGAAAGAACTAAGGGATACAGAGTGAAGAGCTGGGAACAGTTTAAATAGAAGCCACAGAGGGAGAAAAAAACATGAAGAAAAAAGGGGGGGTGCCCCAGAGGCAGCAGAGCTGAGAAAACACACACAAGATAGTTATTTGTGGTTTGTGCAGACAAGAGGCTCATTGCAAAATACAACTGGAGTGTAACAGGAAAACTGGAAGTAGGCTGAACAGAGTAATGGAGAAAGCCCTCTTGGGCCTGACCTGTTTCACAGAAACAGGAACGATAGGCCCACACAGAGGGACCACTTTTAAAGGACACAATCTGGCTGTGCTGGTAAAAGTTGGATGCTTTTTGGAACTGTGACATCTACAGATAGCCTGGTTACTTTTCCTCTAAGGCTCTATTGTGACTATGCAGACCAGTCAAACCTAACTTACTCCCACAATAATACTGCTTTTCATTCTAAAGAATATGGCGCTGTTGGTTTAAAGAATCCATAGGAATACATTTTGGGAGAAGAAGCAGATGAAGTTGCCAGAGAACATACTCAGCAGAAACATGAAAATGTGGACCAAGTAAACAACAAAAATTCAGATGAAAGAAAGTGCCTTTGGATAAAAAATAATAACGATAAAATAAAAAGAAAGCCACACAGCAAAGCCCAGACAAAGGAGGAGACAATGTCAAAACTGGAGGAAGAACAGACAGAAGCCACAGCAAGTGGGAGGAGGCCAGCGTGAGCACAGGAGCCAGCAGGACAAAGGGAAGGAATCAGTGCACATCAGCAAGTCAAGCTACCACCCCAAGCAAAGGATGCTCTTCGTGTGGGCAACTGACAGCCCTGGGGAGACCATGGGAACCCAGAAGAGAGCAGCCACAGTTCCAGTTCTTTCTGCAAACCCCATCTCTGCTGAACCGACAAACCGAAGGCACAGTGTGAGCCAAGGAAATGGCCATAGAAGGGTCAATAAGAAGATCCATCCTAATCAAAGTGCTGGGTTTCCCAAGTAAAGAAAGTCAATGTGGCAGAGAAGACACATCCCAGTGACTTCCAACAGACAACAGTACAAAGCTGCCCTCAGATTTCAGCATAGCAGCATTCACGATGGGAAAGCAAAGCCCACGAGTACCAGCTGAGGTACAGGTAAAATTATTGATAGATAGCAAATCAAGCAGTATAAGGTTTGTTTTGTGTTGTGTTTTTTAACAAAGGCAAGCCCTAGGAGGATGATTGTACTGCCAAGTAGCAGATAGGAAGGAGGGGAGCTTTAAAAAATTGGAGGGTAGAGAAAGGGGAAGATAAATCGCCTGGGTATTTAATCACTGTTTAAAGTGCTAACACCCCTGTGGGGAATGGTAGTATGTGCCTAAAAGTCCAGTTACTCGAGAGAACCACACGTTTAAGGCCCAATGAGGCTAAATAGGAATTTTAAGAGCAGCTTTGGCAACTAAAGAATACAAGCAGGCAACCAACAGCAGCAACACCGTCAAACTTAACTTCTAAAACAATAAATATAAGTGAGCTAAATTCACCTCTCAAAAGGATAGCATTATATTTCTAACCATGTCACAAAGAAAAATCTAACTAGATATTGGCTACAAACGATTTAACAGAATTGAAGGGACCCAGAAAGGCTGCCAGATGTTTTCATTATAAAAATCTTCTGTGGAACTTATAGCTCCTCTGTGGTCAAGCATACAAGGCTCTATGCAGTACTGTCTGAGATAGCAATGATCAGGAAACAATTCAAATACTTCAGTGTGACTTGGTTATAACACATCTACCCATTGTAGTTAATACAGTTGTGTAGTGTGCAAGACTCTTCAAGCTATAAACCTTTAAAAAATCCATTTCTTATGTATCATATGGGATCTCTGTCTGGCTTTGCTTTTACATAACATACATCAAGCATCTCTTATGATCTAGAGAGATGGCTCACCAGTTAAGAGAACTGAATGTTCTTGCAGGGGACCTAGGTTCAGTTCTCAGAACCCATACAGTGACTCCCAACCATCTGTAACTCCACAGGATCCGATGTTCTCCTCTGGTATTGACATGTGTATATGTATATGCGTATGTGTATGTGTGAAAAACATTCATATACATAAAATAAAAATAAAATGTTGACAATTGCAGGATACAAGTGATGAGGAGAGGAATGGTTATACACGGCGTGGAGCTGTAATTTGTGAAAGGTCAATCCCAGAGAAGGAAGGGGGAGAAGATTAACACTAAGGATGTTTGGGAAAGCCATAAAGGATAATATTATCTAGTCTACAATTACAGATAATACATATAAGTATAGGTCTAATCTAAATGAAGTTATATCAGTTGGGATGACAGTGCTCCTCACAAGCACCATAGATCATCTATGACACCCCACCCCCAACCAGGCATGAGAAATCTCCTTTTGAGCTGTCAGTCATGGGAGTCCAAGAACAGTATAGCCTATTTCTGTTGGCCTTGGTTGTCTCCCAGAGGTTTAGGGTAAGTCTTTATTGTTGAAGACACCATGTACTTCAAACACAGGACTCAAAGGATCTGAGCTAGATTTGACCTGAAAAACATCTTCCCTGAGGACTAGCATCCTATACCAGAAGTTGCTATGCAATCTTCCAAGGAAGGGAAACTATCAATCGTCCCTGTGCAGCTGATGCCTAGGAACCACAATGACCAGCACAGCAAGATATACCTCAGGGTGCAGTAGTGGCACACTTATCTTGACAGTAAACAAAGCTGTCTCATTGGACTTAAGGCTCACTCAGCAGGAAAGAAATCCTGGCTGGTGCTAGAAACCTAGCCAACTATTGGTTGTAGTGAGGTCATGGATCTTAGAGGAGACCGTACCCCCGACACTTTAACTAAACCACATAATTCTAATGGCATTTTAAATGTGTATCCTTATGCCCACAGACAAGAAGCCCTCACCTCTCAGCAAAGAAGCTCCTCTTTGTAGCAGACAGAAACCATTAGAGAAAACACAGCTGGTAAAAATGCAGAGGGCAGCTTGCCATGGGATGTGGAGCCCCTGGATACATCTACAATACAACGCCTGCATCTAAAACTCAAGAGTCACCACAGAAGAGGGGGTGGAAAGATCATAAGTGCTGACGGATGAGGACAACTGCAGAATGAGTGGGTGTGTCTCCTAGAAATAACAGGAGCACCTCGTCCATGATCCCCAACAGCATGGTTGCCTAAATGACTAGGTAAATAACAACACTGATAGATATTCTACAGTGCAGGGAGACAATTGTACAGGGTCTCAGCAGTAGACAGAAAACCACAGGCCACTAAAGACTACTGCACAATGGAGAATTAATCCTTCCAGGGACAAGCCCCCTAGGTGGTTTTCTGATACCAACTCAGCAATCCTGAAATCAGATACATTCAAGCATCACTAAGTAGACGAAAAAGGACACACACACACATAGGTGTGCGTGTGCACGTGCGCTCGCATACACATACACACACACACACACACACACACACACACACACATGAAAAAGGCCAAAAATTTGAGAGAGAACAAGAAGGGGTAAGAGAGGGGTACCAGTTTGTCTTAGTCAGGATTTGTATTCCCGCACAAAACATCATGACCAAGAAGCAAGTTGGGGAGGAAAGGGCTTATTCAGCTTACACTTCCACATTGCTATTTATCACCAAAGGAAGTCAGGACAGGAACTCACACAGGGCAGGAACCCGAAGGCAGGAGCTGATGCAGAGGCCATGGAGGGATGCTGCTTGTTGGCTTGCTTCCCCTGACTTGCTCAGCTTCCTTTCTTATAGAACCCAGGACTACCAGCCCAGGGATGGCCCCACCCACAATGGGCCCTCCCAGCCTTGATCACTAATTGAGCAAATGCCTTACAGCTGGATCTCATGGAGACATTTCCTCAAGGGAAGCTCCTTTCTCTGTGATAACTCCAGCTTGTGTCAAGTTGACAAACAAAAACAGCCAGTACAAAAGGAGAGGGGAGGGAATGAAGGGGAGAAAGAGAAGGGGGAAATGAAGCAACTATATTTTAATTTCACCTTTTTTTTTTTAATTAAAAAAATAAATCTTGGGGCTGGAGAGCTAGCTCAGCGGTTAAGAGCACTGCCTGTTCTTCCAGAGGTCTTGAGTTCAATTCCCAGCACTCACATGATGGCTCACAACTATCTGTAATGAGATCTGGTGCCCTCTTCTGGTATTGGGGTGTACATGCCGATAGAGCACTCATACATCAAATAAATCTTTTTTTAAAAATCTTTAAAAAAATTATTCAAAGCTGAGCCCATTATCTGAAATGACACTGTGGCTGGCTGGACTTTACTGAAGGGGAAGTGAACGGATGAACCAATGGAGCACAGGACAACAGGAAGGAGGTGGCTTGGGTCACCACTACTGGGGGATTTCATCTGCAACTCAAGACAGTTTGCATCCATCCCTCTGTTTTCATGCTAATGTTTCCTTTGAAGCCAAAGGAGGAAAATAATCCATGAATGCAGGAATATTTAATCAAAACAGCCTGTGTGTTGTTCCCATGGTTCCCTGGGACCCTGGGGCAAGACTAAACTCAATTCCAGCAGTCCTTAAGCCAGACCCTCTGTGGAAGACAGAGATGATTAAGACATGGCTCTTGCTTGGTGCCTGGAATTCGCTCTCCCCTCTTCTGATTTGTAAAAGAGAGACTTTCCTCATGCCAAGTTTGTGGTGTTTTAACGAGGGAGTCAAAAGTGTTTTCCCAGAATACTCCTTAATGGGGACTCAAGGTTGAGATCAGGTGACACTTACCTGAGGCATCTCCACCTACACTGGAGGATGCTGGGTGAACCCCACAGCCTAGTACATGGGGTCCCTCTTCTCTTAGCTACATTACAGTGTGCCACCCTCCTGGAGTGGCCATCAGAGCAGGAAGGATGCTGTGGTCATTGTCCTTGACTTACCCCTGGGTCCCAGCAGACTGCCTGGGCACAAGTAGACATCAGTCGGCTTACAGAAGGTGTGAAAGGTGAAAACCTGGATGTGTTTAGTGGAGCGAAAGTTTCCACGACTGTGAAAGAACAAACATGGTGATCTGGTCAAAGCATTAAGTGACCAGCAGGTCCCTTCAAGATCAACATGGAGAGATAAAATTGGGCGGAACAATCTTTGAGAGCAGAGATACATAACATGGCCGAAGGTACCTGGTCTCAGCCCAGTCTCAGGGGTGGACTTTTGTCTCCACTGTGTATTTGAGAAGAGCAAACCTCCTCCTCTGTCCATCTAAGCCTATCCACTGGAACCCGGGACCAAAGGATTCACACCAATATGCCTTGAACGCAACAGAGGAAGGAGGCGTTCTGACCATTTGACCACACCGTCACACTGACTCCCTAGGTTTAGACAAGGAAAGGCCAGAATTCCCACCAGTTCTCAATGAGTTCAGGGTCTCTCTGGATCCCTGAAGCTGGATCTATTGCTTTACAGACTGCTATTATCCCTCCCCACTGCTGACACTTCAGCCCTTGCTCCTCCCTGGCAGCAGCCTTGGGGACCTCTGGCAATCTCTGCTTTGTCTACTGTGATTGCAGGATGCTAGAACACACCTGGCTTCTTTCAGCCCTGGCTTCTCACTGCTGTCTGGGTAGTTACCACTGTGTAATTTAGTTTGTCGGTGTCTCTGCAAGTTTATTTGAAAACCATGGAAGACTGCTTACGGAAAATTAAGCTTCATTTTCTTTAAGCATCCAGCCAACGGAGCAGGCAGGGGATGGTGATTTGGAGATAACTGGCTTATGCATATGTAAACATGATGCATTTAGCAAATTACGTAGACTTCACACTTCAGAGCATTGAGGAAAACAAAGGTGCCTTCAAAGGCAACTTAGCGCAATAGAGCCGTTCTGAAAAGGATGCAGAATTATTGGCTTGTAGGAGTGGAGCCCAGATAGGAATGGAAAATAACAGTTTATAGCGTGAAGCATGGGCAGAAACAAGAATTGGAACAGGTCTAATTTTAAGTGGTTTTATGGCAAGTCTAAGGGCTCCCAGGAATTACAGATCGTACGTGTTTTGAGATTGAATTCACAGTGGGAAGAGGTTGTACACTTCAGACTCAATTCCACTGCGGTGACTCCTTGCGCTTCACACAATTTCCCAGTCTGTGTTTTTCTCCTTGGGCCTGGAGAGAAAATGCTAGGCTTGCCCTGAGCTAAAAGAACATTTTGATAGGACGAGCAGCCCCTGCAATCTACTGAGCTCTGCTTCCCTTCTCCACCAGGACCTGCTGTCTCAGCCCCTTCTCCTACCTCATCATCCACACATTACACCCGAAAGTGTAATTAAAAGCTTACTCTTATAAAAGTAACCTTTAGTAGCCAACCCTGTACACTCCAAGATTCCCAAGCAGGTCAGGTAGGAGGGGAAGCCTGCTGGAGGGGCTGTGTATCTGCGGGCTGCACGGGAGGTGGCTTGTGTGTTTGCAGCCTTGCATGGAGGGGACTCGCTGACTGGCAGTGATCAGCCGCCAGCTCCTCACTTTCGGGATCTGGATGGAATCAAGGCAGCATGGCTTGCCTTGTCTTCTAGGCCTGGTGCCACAAAGGCCAAGCTGCCCCAAGAGCTGGTATGCATGGAGCACCTACTGCCAACAATGCCTGTGCTAGCACTTTGCCTTTGGTCCCTCACTTAACACTATGACATTCCCTCAACGTCGTCATTATTTCTGTTTTACAGATGTGGGCACTAGGCTGACGGATGTTAAGTGAGGTTCTTCCTGAATGCCACTGAGTGTTTATTTAATGTCAGGCACTAAACGCACAGACACAACCTCATAGAACCATTAGACAAGCTCTCTGTGAGGTAGGAGCTCCAGGAAGTTACGCAACACACTGAAGTCAAGGCGGAGCTGACATTGGGAGAGCTAGGCATCACATTCAAGGCCAGGATGCAGGTGCATCTGTTCTGCTGCATCCTGCATTGCCTCGTTTAAGAAGAGGCAGTCTCTGGATGGTCATTCCTTCAGTCTCTGCTCCACACTTGGTCTCTGTAACTCCTTCCATGGGTAATCTGTTCCCACTTCTAAGAAGAATCAAAGTATCCACACTTTGGTCTTCCATCTTCTTGAGTTTCATGTGTTTTGTGAATTGTATCTTGGGTATTCTGAGCTTCCGGGCTAATATCCACTTATCTATCAGTGAGTGCATATCATGTGTGTTCTTTTGTGATTGGGAGAGACTGAAGGAATGACCATCCAGAGACTGCCTCACCTGGGGATCCATCCCATATACAACCACCAAACCCAGACACTATTGTAGATGCCAACAAGAGCTTGCTGAAAGGAGCCTGATATAGCTGTCTCTTTTGACAAATACAGAAGTGGATGCTCACAGCCGTCCATTGGATGGAGCACAGGGTCCCCAATGAAGGAGCTAGAGAAAATACCCAATGAGCTGAAGGGATTTGCAGCCCCATAGGAGGAACAACAATATGAACTAGCCAGTACCCCCAGAGCTTCCTGAGACTAAACCACCAACCAAAGAAAACACATGGTGGGGCCCATGGCTCTAGCCGCATATGTAGCAGAGGATGGCCTAGTTGGTCATCAATGGGAGGAGAGGCCCTTGGTCCTGTGAAGTTTCTATGCCCCAGTATAGGCGAATGCCAGGGCCAGGAAGCAGGAATGGGTGGATTAGTGAGCAAGGGGACAGGGGCGGGAATAGGGGGTTTTTGGAGGGGAAACCAGGAAAGGGGATAACACTTTGAAATGTAAATAAAGAAAATATCTTTTTTTTTTTTTTTAAGAAAAAGAAAGCGAAAGCGAAGTAAGGGAGTTATGGAAAGAAGAAGAGGAGGAAGGGGCTTCTTTCTTAGCTAGGGTTTCTGTTGATGCAATAAAACACTACAACCAAAAGCAACTTGGGGAAGAGAGACTTTACTTCAGCATACAACTCTCAGTCACAACACTCAGTCACTGAAGGAAGTCAGGGTAATAACTCAAGGCAGGAACTTGGAGGCAGGAATTGAAGCAGAAGCCATGGAGGAGTGCTGCTTACTGGCTCCCCCTACCTTGCTCAGCCTGCTTTTCTATACAACTCAGGACTAATGGCGCAGGGGATGAAACCGAAATGAACTGAACCCTCCCATATCAATCATAAATCAAGATGTCCACATAGAGTTGCCTATAGGCCATTCTAATGGAGTCCTTTCCAAGTTGCGAATGCTTCTTCCTAAATGACTCTAGCTTGTGTCTAGTTGACATAAAACTACTCAGCACGGTCCCTGAGCCAGCAAATGAGAGGGTACCAGGGAGAAGCTCTTTGTGCAGCCATAGGTCATGGTGGCCTTGACATGCTTTTTTCAGTACCTCCTCCCAACTCCTCCTCTCAAGATCTCACAAATATGTGCCATGTGTGTACATGTGTGTGTGTGTAGGTGTGCACACATGTGTGATTTCAAGTGATACTTATTCATCCTCACCATAATGCAAGGAAGCCACCACTGTTCCCATCCCTACTTTAAGGCTGTGCAGACTGATAATGGGAGATTCAAAAGATATTAAGTATCAGAGTGAGGTTGGCAGCAAGGTCTCCTGACTCTCTGAGACAGACAGACAGAAAGCAGGCTAGATACCAGTTAGCCCAAGAGATACCAAGTATAGAAAGCCATGTATAGATTTCACACAGAACTTACACCAAGGAAACATAAATGGATGAGGAGAGTTAGCTGAACTCTCACAGGCAATTGCATTGCCTGACACTGGGACAAACACCACCCAGAAACTAGGCCTTAGAAGAGAATTTGCAGAGACAGTGGAAAGGAATTGCAGCAGTAAAGAGTAAGATAAAGAAAGAAGCTACGGCATGGGAAATGTTTGTAATAAAGTAGACCGTGGGGAAACAGTCTGTGGTCTGACCCATGTGTACCATAAGTGGACAGGGAAGATGTATATGTGAGAGATAGTACCTGAAGGAGGGTGAGGAGTCCACAGAAAAATTCCATTTTTAGTTTTAACAACGTGGAGGGGAAAAGGAAATAGCCCAAGAATCAAGAAATGGTGGCTGGAGATGAGAATGGCATCTCAGAGAGTGTAGAATGGGTGGAAGTTTCCAGAAAAGCATTTCACAGTAGAAGTCCAATGGAGAATTTTCTACATTGTTTCAGTAAATCACTGTGCAAGCTCTTGTTAAAGGGACTGGCTTAATTGTCTGCTGCTGTGATGAAATGCTTTGGCAACAGCAAATTAGAAAAACAGTGTTGCATTTGGCTTATGATTCCCAGGGTTAGAGTCCATGATGGCCAAGAAGAAACAGCTGGGAGCTCACATCCTGATCACAACCAGGAGGTTGGAGGCAGATGGTGGGGGAGGGAGGGAGGGAGGGAGGGAGGGAGGGAGGGAGGGAAAGGAAAAGAGGGTGACAAGAAGGAAGGTTAGAGGGAGGGGAGGAAGGGAGAGAGGTGGGAGAGAGGTGGGAGAGAAGGAAGGAGATAGGGAGGGAAGGAGATGGAGAGGAGAGGAGATGGAGAGAGGGAGGGATGGGGGAAGAGGGAGAGGGGAGGGAGGGAGGGGAAGAGGGAGAGAGAGGGAGGGAGAAAGAAAGGGAGAGATAGGAAGAGGGAGAGGGAAAGAAACTCTAGGAATCACTGAAATCTTTGGAAACCTTAAAACTCAACCCAATACACCCCTTCCACAAGGCCACACCTCCTAATCCTTCCTAAACAGTTCCACCAACTGGGAGCAAAGTATTTGAACATGGGAGCCCACCGGGGCCATTCTTATTCATGCTACCACAGGTCTAAATTCGCTCTAACCATGTGGGGCGGTGGGCTGTGCACAGATAGCCTAGTCTCCGGTGGACCAAAGTGACCCGGTGGGTGGTGATTTCCACCTGCTGGCTCCTGTTGAAGTTACACCCCCATAGCCCCCCCCCCCACAGGAGAGGTGTGTGGTTATCAGTCACATAGGAGCAGCACCAAGCCTTCCCACATGCAAATAAGGTTTCCCCAAGCTTTCAGTTCAAGCCAATGAGAGGCACCTGCTGTCGAACCCTGAATCACCCCCAAAACTATATAACTATTATCCAGGGAATTAAAGGTGTGGGAGAACTACTCCATTATCTGAGCCTTCAGTTCTAAGAGCTGTAACACTTGGGAAGAGGTCTGCTCTCCTGAAACATCACCTGAAGTTCTGCCACCTGCCCAGCCCAACCCAACTCAGTGCAGGGCAGTGTGGAGTAACCGAGTAACCTGGAAGGCACGGCAGAGACAGAGGTGAAGCCAACTTCCCCTTCCTGTCCGCACTCGATTCCCTTCACCTGGTCTCTTGCACCAGGCCGGGCTAGAGATCTCTGTGGAAAGCCTCTGGGACACAGGCCCACATAACCTGAAGCTGTTCTGACTTATATAGTCACAGGAGCAGTCTTTAGTGACAGGCATGGATGAGCTCCTACTGTCCCGGGGTGGAGGGGGGGAGACAGTCAGGGTAGTGGGGACCTAGAGGATGCTATTCATTCTGCTATCTATGGTAGATTCTGACCTCTCTATCCAGGAATCTGTTTCCTCAAACGCCAATGAAACAAATGACATCCTCCCCAGCCCCCGTTTCTGCATCTTCTGTAAATGTTTCCAGATTATAAGTCAGACAGGGAAGCACTTGTGCTAATCCTTCTGGCCATGGGATCACTAGATGATATTAAAATGTTTGCGACTCATGAAACACAGTTCTTCTCATTGTGACTGCTGCCAATATTACTGAGAGTGCTACTTCTCAGACCTGTACTATTCCTTGAGAGTTTTCTCAGCAGCCAGGTTATCAAGACTGACTGTCATTCAGGTGACTGGGACCCACATGGCCCTGGTACCATGACCAGTCAGCAAGAGCTCTTATATTCGTTCCTTGGTGACCCTTGACCTTTATCTCATGGCCGCATGCCAATCAGGAATGTAGCTTAAAGACATTAGGATTCACAAACACATCCTTGCCAATTCATGAAATGAGGGATCTCGGTACATCACAATTGAACGTCTTCCTGGAAGCATGGCCTGAGATATATCAACATAAAGAGCTAGCTAAGACTGCTCTGCCCTGATTGTAAGTGTTCAAAACATGTGAGAAGAGCTTCCGATCCATAAGATCAGCGAGGAACAGAGACTTTCTGTGTCAATACGCCCGAGCTTATCAGCAGTAATGGGATATGTACATAGCTAAGACCTACTAATCCAATTTTATATCTCAAGGGGTATTAGAATCCTGACAGGCATACATTCCTAAGAGGGTCAGAATACATCATCTTTTAGTTTATTTTGTGTTTGTAATCCTGTCTAATGATGTAAAAAGCCCAATGATTCTAACAGAAATGATCGCTTATCTGCTGGTTATCCCCATGCATGCAGCGAGGGTCTTGTGAGAGGGGCTGGCAGGCAAAGAGGCCAAGTTCATCAGCAGGTGACAGATTTACTCCTCAAGAATGTGGCTGGAGCAAATTCAAATGTCTCTAAGTAAAAATGGCTTCTGAAAGCCTTTTTTTTTCCCCCTGTCACCAAGAGGTGGCTAAAGCAGTCATGAGAAGAATTTACAGCACGGTGATTGCATTAGTGTTGGGAAAGAAAAATCGGTCTGCTTTTTACAGAGTAGAGCTGGGATGCACTCACATCACCAACATTCACATTCATGCTGAGAGCCCATTTCCCATACACCTCTCATCTCCCAAAGAGCTGGCTAGGGCATCCCAAGGCCAAGGATGCTATGAAGGGAGTCCTCCCACCCCACTGCCTGCACCTGATGATAAAACTCCTTGCCTAATCTCCACATTGAAGAAAATGGGGTCTGTTATACCCCCCGCACAATAAAATGTTCCACAGATGGAATTCTTGATCCTTCTGGGAGCACTTAGATCTCCTGGAGATGACTGGCTGTTCTGGATCATGGCTGTCATTGCATCCCCTGGAAGTGGGGGGGACAAAGGGACAGAGGTACACAGAATGGTTTGTAACATCTCCAAAAAGAAGCCTTGCATGAAACAGACCAGAAATACAGAAAATGTCTCCTACTCAAAGTAGATATCAGATTCCAGGGCTTGGAAAAACCAGATAGGTCGGCTGTGTACCAACAGGTGCCCACCAGCTACAAACATAAAGGCATCGCCTGTAAGCATCATCTTACAGAGCTGGGACACAGGGGTTGGTAACACATGGGTGTACATACATGTGACACATGGGTGTACATACATGTGACACATGGGTGTACATACAGGTGAAGATGAGAGGTCAGTGCCAGGCATCTTCCTGTGATGCTTTGTATATGCTTGGCCCAGGGAGTGGCACTATTACGAGGTGTGGCCTTGTGGGCATGAGCTTTAATACCCTTGTCCTAGCTGACTGGTAGCCAGTTTTCTGCTAGCAGCCTTCAAATGAAGATATAGAACTCTCAGCTCCTCCTGCACCGCGCCTGCCTGGATGCTGCCATATTCCGGCCTTGATGATGATGGACTGAACCTCTGAACCTATAAGCCCACCAACTAAACGGTGTCCTTATAAGAGCTGCCTTGGTTATGGTGTCTGTTCAAAGCAATAAAACCTTAATTAAAACACTTCTTCTGTCACTTTCTACCTTGGTATGTATGTATGTATGTATGTATGTATTTTTTATTCATTCATTCATTTAAAATTATGTATAGGAGGTATTTTGTCTGCATGTATGGCTGGGCACCTCTCAGGTCAAAGGAAGATGTTGGATCCCTCAGACTAGACTTAGAGATGGTTGTGAGCTGCTATGTGAGTGCTGGGATTTCTCCAGACCCTTCACCTTATCTTTTAAGACAAGGGTCTTGTGCCAGGCGGTGGTGGCACATGCCTTTAATCCCAGCACTAGGGAGGCAGAAGCAGGTGGATTTCTGAGTTCGAGGCCAGGCTGGTCTACAGAGTGAGTTCCAGGACAGCCAGGGCTACACAGAGAAACCCTGTCTCGAAACCCCCCTCCCCCCCCAAAAAAAGATAGGGTCTTGCACTGAACCTGGAGTCCACCATTTCAGCTAGATTTCCATGTTGGTATAATCCAGGGATCTATTAGCTCTGCTACAACTGTCAGTGCTGGGACTCCAGACATGTGCCACCCCACCCTGCCTTTACAAGGGAAGTTGAGACTTAGGCTTGGACCTCCTCATGCTTTCCTGGCAAGCACTTTTCCAGTGAGTGTTTCCTGCTTTCACTTGCTGTCCCAGGTGTCATGGTTTGTCCCCTAGCTGCTCATGTAGTAAAGGCCTGACTTTCTAAGTGTGGTGTTCATAAGCTGAGCTCTGACGTTTCCAATGGACTGATCCACTGACACAGTTATCACCTGATGGGTTTGAAGGCTTTGTTACTCTCTAGATGCCGTGAGGCAAGCAGCTTTGCTCACGGTGTGTTCTGAAGTATGTGAGTCCTAAGACATTATATGCATGTGTGAGCAAATGTGTGTGGAGCGTCTCTGCTCTCAGAAGCTAAAGGATATAAGCTTATTTGGTAAGCATCTTCAGAGAAACCCAAGAGACAGAAAATAGGACTTCATAAAAGTAAAGATGTAATGAGCGAGCGCATCCAGGAACATCATAATGGACTCATCTGACAAACTGCATCATTACATTTCTTACTTTTGAAGAAAGACTTTGAAAGAAAGAAAGAAAGAAAGAAAGAAAGAAAGAAAGAAAGAAAGGAAGGAAGGAAGGAAGGAAGAAAGAAAAAGTCAAAGTAGCAACACCTTTGTTATTTTCAAAGAAAGACTGCAAAAAGACAAAGTATCAATGTCTCATAGGATTTAAAAGTTAGGGCAAAAATAGTTAACAAATGCTTTAGTTGAAGATGGAAAAAGACAAACTCTGTTTCTCAAAGGCACGAAGAGTGGCCCAAGCCTGTAATCCTGACACTTGAGCGGCTAAGGTAGAAGGATGGTCAGGGCTTGGAGGTTAGACTAGGCTCACTTGAGGGAGACTATTTAAAAAAAAATATCTGAAATGATATGGTTGCTGCACACACAAGTCAAAACAGCTGTGGTTACCTATACAAAACCTGTGTGAGATCAAGCCAGTTACAAAAACCAGCATGGATGGGGGAGGGGCTACTGAGACCCACCCCTGTCTGAGGAGACAGAGGCACATAACGGGTGCTGGAGAGGGAAGGTCATTTTTCTTTGGGGATTTGCTACTGTAAGATACCCACTTCAACGTGGATGATTCCACACTCATGAGCATAGAGAGATCACAAAACTAGACTCACTGAGTTAGAAAATATAATAATGATAATAATAATAATAATAATAATAATAATAGTGAGAAGGAGGAGCATGAGGAAGAGGAGGAAAAGGAGAAGCATTTTAAAAGAAAACATGAAATTGGGAAGAAGACTGATTGAGGGCTCATGGGGGATGTTGTGGGGCCATGTAAGGGTTAACATGATCAAGACACATTGTGTACATGAATGAAATTATCAAGGCATGCATGTTATAAGAATAAGTAATATTAATAAAATGAACTCTAAAACTAAAATGTTTGTATTCATGGAAAGCCTTGGGACAGACTCACCATGGAACTATGGCAATCAGCTGCCATCCCGCCAAAACATGAAACGTACTTAAACTGTAATGCACTCGAATTCCCAAAGTCTAACAGCAGCTTCTTGCTCCTGCTCCCCTAGGCCATTCAAGGCCAAGCAGCCACTGTGGGGGGCATGTAGAGGGACTTTTGGTTGTCACAAATAAAATAATCATATGGCTCTGAAATGATATGGTTGCTGCACACACAAGTCAAAACAGCTATGGTTACCTATACAAGACCTGTGTGAGATCAAGCCAGTTACAAAACCCAGCATGGATGGTGATTGGTGGAGGCCAGGGACACTGCTAAGCCTCTCATAAAACAGAGGGAAAACATGAGTCAGATTTGTTCAATCTAGTATGCCAGGAATGTCCAAGCTGACACCCCCTAGCCTCAGAGAATAGGTGTTCTTCATTCTGTGTAAGTCATGACTGACTGGGCATTGCTAAGGTAGCAGGAAAGATAGAACAGGTAGAGTCTGACCTCAACGGCTATGGGAAGTGGTCTGCCTCTGCGCTGTCTCCCAGTGTGAGCTGTGCAAATCTGCATCCTGTAGATAGATGGGCTGTTTCTCCTCCCCTCCACTTTGACCCTCTTTCCCAAGCATGTCAGACAAGAGAATGAAAAATCATAGCCTCACCTGGGGAAAATGACATGCTAGCCAGACAGCCACCTGTACCCCACACAAGAGCGCCCAATGAGACAAGCCAGCAACACACCCCCATAAGTGACAAACTCCGAAGCTCCCTGCCTCTTGTTAATCTCATGTTCATGAAAAACTTAATTGAGACTGATATTTTACTTCTTCTTTGTGCCTCAGAGTCACTGAGACTTGCACTCGAGTGTTTTTGGAATGTGTGTTTTACCTTATTTATATCTATCCATGTCCTTTTTCAACATACATGTGGAATCAATTTTTAATAGAAAAAAATTAAACATTAAGTTATTGTGAACGATAGTCAAAGACAAGTAGAAAAACAATGTAAAACAAAAAGGCAGGGTCAATATTCTTAATATATAAAGAGCTATCTCAAATCAATAAGAAAACCATTAAGAATATAATTGAAAAATCGACAGTGGATAGGGCCAAGTGCTCTAAAGCAAGAAGAATTATAAATGGCTAGTAAACACGGACATTAAAAAAGTGATTGACTTCAGTAGTAATTACAAATGGGAATGGATATAATAATAAAATAATTCAGTACACTATTAAAGTTAGCAGACAGTAAAATATAATGGCTATACACATACTGTGAGTCCAAATAATGTAACCCTCTTGAAAATCAAATTCCACTTCCAGTCATTTATGAAGCAAAAGTTCGTTTCTAATTATGATATCGATTATATTGTTTGCAGGAAGTTCACACTCCAAATATAGAAGAACAAATTTAACCGATGATTTCAACATCTAGGGAGGAATTTGAGTCTCTTATTGTGCTTCCTCATGATTCTCGAGGCCTGTGCACAAGAGGACACATTACAGTGTGTGCTAAGAGTAGTGTCTCACTCTCCAAACTCAGGACTCATGAGCTTGCTCCTAGCTGGTGTCCCTTCTGAAATTAAGGTAATCGTGTTTTTGTACTGCTATAGAGATGCATTTGTACAGTACAACCTTACTATTATCCGTCTATATTTCAACTCCTCTGGTCTCTTCCCTGCCACACAGGAGATCATCAGTATGTTCCAATATTTCCCGAAACTACAGTCAGAGTGGCTGGGAAAAAGAGGAGGCAGTTACAGAACCAGATACCGTGCTTGACAAGCTCTCATTATAGGGACTTCCATGGGACACACTTCCAGACAGAAGGCAGGGGGCCGGCAGAGAATTAACATACAGAGAGTTAACAGCAGTCTAACAAAGGGTTAAAAAGTAAAGAGAGTCATCAAAGGAAAACACCAAGTCCCAATCTCTACTTAGCAAGGAGCCTTGTGGGTAGAAACCTCAGGCTCACAGCCACACGGCCAAACCTAGTTATAATTCAAGTGATTACAGGATGAAAAACTTGGAATTAGATGAACAGGAATTAGAATAAGATAATCAGACATGAGTAAAGGGGACAAGAAGAGGACTTGCAGGGAAAATGAAGGCAAATAAGAAGCAGAAACTACTCATCAAAGAGTAGAATTCTGAGAAACGTGGGGTGAGTGTTTAGTTAAAATGATGATTGTGGAAAACAGACAGCAAGGTCTAGTTATTTGCTATCAATGGATAAACTAGAGAAAGCAAAGGGATGAAGATTAAAACTCCAAGCACATGCTAAGAGAGTTGCTATGGCTACGCCAAGAGAACATCACACTTTCAGCATCAGGATTCCTAATAATTAAAATCTCAATCGAGATGCAAATAAGGTGAAAAATAAGAGGCGGGTGAGTGTTTAGTTAAAATGATGATTGTGGAAAACAGACAGCAAGGTCTAGTTATTTGCTATCAATGGATAAACTAGAGAAAGCAAAGGGATGAAGATTAAAACTCCAAGCACATGCTAAGAGAGTTGCTATGGCTACGCCAAGAGAACATCACACTTTCAGCATCAGGATTCCTAATAATTAAAATCTCAATCGAGATGCAAATAAGGTGAAAAATAAGAGGCCGGCACCACAGCTAAGCATTTCTCAACCCTGCGCCCTGACAAAGGTCAGCCCAGGAAGCCACACACTTAAGTAAAATGTCATAGAGCCTGGAGAGGAAAACGGACTGAGGGTGACCTATGACCTGGACTTAGGGAAGACGTTTCAACTCACAGAGACTGAAATGTGGCAGGGTAAAACTAACAAATTCTGTATGCCAAATGATAACTTAACCAGAACAGGAGTCACCAGCAGGGAGAGTGGACAGTGCCGATGAAGGCTTCCTACAAGTGAATGAGGAAAAGGTAGATCAATACATGAACCGATGAGCACGTTGGCCAAAAGTTTAGTAAACAAAACAACAACAACAACAACAAACAAAGAACAAACAAATAAAATATTCCCAACCAAAACAACAAACAAACAAAACAAAACAAAAAAGAACAAACAAAAAACAAAGAACAAACAAACAAAACCCCCAGCAAATATAAGAAAAGATGCTCATAGCACCACAGGGTCCAAAACGAGGTGACAAGTTTCATTTCAAAACTAACATTAGAATGATAACAGGGTTCAAAGACAGACAACCAAAATATAAGTGAGAGGAGAATGAGAAACCACCATAACTTTTATGTGTTAGCATAGAAGACAAAAAACAAAATCACTGTTGGCCATGATTCACCAGCATGCCCACAGTTCCAATGCTAAGAATGTGTCATGTCCTAACACAAGTCTGCATGTGTGCATTAGGGGAGATGGGAGAATTCTGACATGTTAGCTCTTTAGGAAAGGAGAGGGAAATTCACTAGAAACAGTCTGTGTGACGATTTCAATCTTGACTCTGCTCTAACGGTGAACGTGACTGAGATCCATCTGCATGTAATTATGCGTGCAAGTCTTGGGACAGCCTCTCTGAGAGAAAGATAGATATAGTGTAGCTCCAACCATGGAAATGGTCTAGCACACAAAAGCTAAACGTGATTCCAGAGGGGTGAAAGCACACATCACACTATAAGGAAAATTAACGCATCAATAAACAAGCAAGTCAGGATAATGGCTGCCATAAAGCAGGAGACAGCAAATGTGGTTGGGAAGACAAAACCAGCTTCAAAGCTCATGGCCATCCTTTTATGCTGCTGGAGTTCTTTATACTGTTACTGTCTGACCCTTATACAAGTTTCACAAGTTAAGAAAAGAAGGGGCCAGTTCCATGGCTCAGCAGGTAAAGGGGCTTGCCGCCAAGCCGGGTAACCTATTCCTGGGACCCACATGGTGGAAGGGAAGAGCAGACTCCTGCAGGAATCCTCCTCCCCTATCCTGTCAAATGTCTGCCTCACCCCCCTCCCATTCCCCACTTCCACAAATTAATTAATTAAAATGTAATAAAATAAAGGTAGCTGTTCTTTGTGAAATAACAATCCTAGCAATGTAAAAATAATACATAGTCTAAAATGTTTATTCATTAGGTAGGTCTGGCTATGACCGTTCACGGGTGTGGCTAGGGTGAGGGAATATCTGACTATCAACTACGAAAGTCTTAAAGCAGAATGCAAGCAAGCTATAACCATTGTGCCCGTGCCCAATATCTCTGGAATTAGCCTAAACTGCTCAGGGTTTTCATGGGACAAAGAAAAAAAATGTCTTCTGTTGATTGATACTGCTCAAGATGCAGAATTGTTTTTTGTTCTATGCCAGATGTCCCAAGAAGGGAACAGCTGATCTCTGTAACAACAGAAATGCTTCATGCAGATGTGTCAGCTCCAGAAACAAAATCATTCTTGGAAAAACTGCCAGCTAGCCCTGTAAACATTCTCTTCCCTGTAGTATGACCTTTCTGCACCTTGCCTGGGGTTGAGTCTCTTTCCTTTCCATGAGTTTGGACAGGGATCTGTGGTAGGAGATGTGATATTCTGTGATTTGGGGTCTAGATATTTAAAGGGGTCTACCTCTATCCTCTTCTCGGATTCCAGCTGTCAAGCTGTGAGAAATCTCTGGAGGGATCATAAGTAGGTACTCCAGTCAACAACAGCCCTAGCTGACATACTAGCTGACCACTAGGATCAACGCCAAACCCATACCTAAGAAGGATTTCAATGACACTTTAGCTACCATCTGACTGTGCCTACCTATAGGACCCCAGAGGCAACCTACAAAGCAAATCCTTGCCAGGCCCACAGTGGGAGGTAACAACACGAAATGTCATCATGGTGTGACTGGGATGGTCTGTTACACTGTACTAAATATATAGTATGGCAACTTTGACCCTGCTTATAGCAACTAAAGCAAAGACAACATACAATGTCAGGCTCCTATCAGACACTCTGTATGTAAGTGCAGTCCCAATAGTACTAACAAGCTATGGCTTGTCAACTACTGTGAACTTGCGGTTCTTTAAGGGAAACATGGTGAGTTACTGTCGCCTGCTTTTCAGACATTGGATATGTCGCTTGAAAGTCCTCTTGCTCATTGTCTGCTGGAAGTGACACATAGTATTAGATCCATGTCATAGTCTGTGTTGCTAGGCCAACATCTGGCTGGCCGGGTTCTCTCCAGGTCCCCTCATGAGACCCAGGTAGGATTGGGCAAGCACATGCTCCCTGAGAGCAGCTCACTGTGGCTGTAGCTCTCTTGCATTAGGGGGCGAGAGGGAGGGGGAATTGGCATCATCTTTCCTTTCAGGCTTTTCTCTTTTCCTCAACCCTTAAAATTATTTCTGCTCCATGGCAGCAAAACCTGACCAGCAGGAGGCCAGCAGTGCAGGCTGGGGCTGAGAGCAGAGCTTAAAGTGCAGAACTATGTCCAACTCCAGGCTCTGCCTCTTACCAGCATGTGACCCAGGCAGCAGGCTGTCCCTTAGGCCTTAGCTCCTCCCCTTAGGAGTGAAATGAATGCCCAACTCCCAGGGCTGCTATGCGTATTGGGTTAATGTGCTGACATATATCATTCTTAGAATCTTGCTGGACCCAGAAAGCCTTCCTAAGCATGGTGAAGGCCTGGTCAATAGGTTAAATGGAGGGCAGGGACTCATCTGAGTGATGGGAAAAGACGATATCGATAGAAACAGAAGGACCTGCTTAGTGGTCAGCAGTCTGCATGCCTCTATAGGGTCAGTCTATAAAACGATGCGGGTTGTTGTTGCCGGCTACTAGGGAGAGATTTGAAGGCAGGGCAAGGCAGACTAACTCTTGCTGTAGTTTTAGAAGCCTGCAATCCAAAAGTCATGTTCCAAAAGGATTTGGATGCAAGTGACTCATAAACCAGACCACAGCTAAAAGGCAGCATCTATAAGATGATTATCTGATCGAAGTATTCAAGGGGCATCCTTTCGTCCTGCAGCATGGCCTGCAGACGCGTTCAATACCCTCCTGTCACAGGGGGAAATCTGCCAATATTCTGTCACCCTAAGTGGTACAAAGGTCCTACCCTTTAACCTGTCTGCTCTCACGGGAACGGACGAACATGGAGTCCGCTGAGCTTTCTTTATGAGCATTTCCAGAGACACTGAGTGTCTTTAGCAATCAATGAATCGATGGCACACGGGAGATAAAGGTGGTAAACTGCCTGAACCTATGCAGTGAAGCTGGACCTAATTAGCAATTGTCAATGCAGTAGTGCTTGCTAACTCAGTCCCTTTTTGCTAGTTCATAAAGTCTATAGAAATTTGTTTGTTTGTTTGTTTGTTTTTCAGTCAGGGGTGCAACCTGGTAGCTTCATGAAGTCACTTGACATGAATAGGGCTGCTTCTCTCTGAAATTAAAATGCCAATGAGCTCTCTGAATGACAAGGAAGGGAACTTTGGCTTTTTCAACAGCAAAACTGGGCTGTGGTAGGCACCACTACCCTGATAAGGTTAGCTCAGAATGAGCTAGTGCGGCCGAGGGTGACAGGTGTAATTAAAATTATGTTCAGCTGCTGATCTGCTAGGCAGATAAATCCCATAAGCTCTAAATTGCATCAGTTTGCTGAAAAAAAAAAAGAAGTTACAACTGACTGCTCATTTCTTGTTAAATACGACACTGATTTAAAACTAGGATCTGAGAACGTCGGTGCGATTAGTGAAGGTTTCCTGGCTTTTGGAATAAAAGAGGCATCAACTTTTGGATCATCACAGTGCTCAAGGGCCCAGGCAGAACAGGGGACAAAGCACCCTCCTCACTCTCCACACCACTGCCCAGCAGTTTGGACACTTAATGGTGAGAAGTCTTTTCCGGTTGCGGAGCACAGTCCCAAGCCACGGAGACATTAAATACACATGACAAATAGGAGAGCCAGGAAGCAGGCAGCACACAAGGCAACTAACTGGCTAGCCACTGAGTTCATGATCGGTCACACTCCTCTACTGGGCCTTGAGATAAGACTAGGGGCAACTCCCACTGGCCTCAGCAATTCCCCTGGTGGGCAATTATCCCAAGAACTGAAATCAGAATCCAAACCATGACAGCCTTCTCATGATCGATGCTGTCCAATCTCCACCAGGTAGCAGCCTACGGTGTCCACTGAAGGATGGATACAAAATATGTGGTCTCTGCACAGCAGGATACTATTCAACTTTTAAAAGCGGGGACCTTCTGCCATGTAGCCACAACACGGGCAAACCTCAGTGACATGGCGCTGTGTGACATAAACCGTAAGCTAGAAATAGAACTGGGATATGATCCCACTTTTAGGAAGTTATCCAAAAATATTTAAATGATCATAGGACATAGCAGTGGCTTTCCAGGTGCTGAGGGAAGGAGAGAAAGCGGTAACATTAAATTATAGTAGGGCAGGGGGCTAGAGAGATGGCTCAGTGGTGAAGAGCACTGGCTGCTCTTCCAGAAAACCCAGGTTTAGTTCCCAGTCCCCACCACGGAAGCTCACAACCATCCAATCCAGTTCCAGAGGATCAGGTGCCCTCTCCTGATCTCCGTGGGATCCTGCATATGCGGGGGTGCGTTTGGTGCACATAAACTCAAGCAGGTGCACACTTATACAATAATAAATAAATAAACCTTTATATTCGAGCAAGATAACTAAGCTTTAAAGATCTGTCACAGAGCATCCTAATTCTCATAATTAGACATATTGCACAGTTTATGTGCAAAGGTATCATATTATTATAAAAAATTTGTTGAGAATAGTGTTCTACACACACACTACTGGAGACATCCCAAGTGAGATTAATGTCTGCAAAGGTCACAGAAAGCTTGACAACCATGGGGCATAAGAACCCTGTGCTTCTACGCTTAAACCACCTGCGACACACGGCCACCTCTGCTTACATCTCTCCCTCCCTCTGAATTAATTCATTCGATATTTAATCAACAGATATCCCATAGCCATCTGTTCTACCCTAAGGACTGTTAAATTTACAGAGTGGTAAAGAAAACAACAGAATCTGTCCTTAAAGACAAAGAGGAACAGAGATGAACCTCTCAAATAGGAACCCTCAAACAGGAGTGGCCTACACTAGAGGGCGCTGAGAGACATTGCCCGATCTGTTCTACTGAGGAAGAAACTGCATTTCAGAGAGGTTAGCATTGGCTGGTGACAGAGCCAAGGCTTCCATCGCATGTCTTACTCCAAGCCTGTAGCACTTCTTTCCCTTCCCTGGTGCCCTCCTGACTGGAGAAGGCATTCGCTAGGGAAGGGAGCTGGGGATGCGGTTCCCTGCAGGGAACTCAATGGCCAAGGAAACTTAACTCAAATGAGGGAGGTAAGACTTTGTTTAGTTTTATTTGTCCATATGGCTAAGGCCATAGCACTCAGATTAATTGGTCAAATGTTATTCTAGATGCTTCTGCAAAGGGTTTAGGTTAGATTAACATCTAAATTAATCTATTACATAAAGATTACCTTCCATAAATAGGTAGGTCTTAGCTAATCGGTTTAAAGCCTTTTGTGACTAGGGTGGTGGGTGGGGGTGCCTGCTAACTGACTCCCCTGAGGAAGGTCCACCTTCAGAATAATGTTGGATGTTTGTTCAGCCACAGGTGGCCTCCAGGCATTAGCCTGGACAACCTCTGGAGCCATTTCCCCAACCCCTCCCTCCCCTTTCCACTCCTTCTGATTTCCTCTTTCCCATTAATGCCTAGTTCTCTGGGGAGCCCTCACCAGCAGGACTATACTCCTATACTGAATTATAAAGCCAGACCCACGTGGCCCAGAGTCTACAGGACATCCAGCAGGTCTTAGTCTATCCGTAGCTGCCTCTTGGTAGTCTGTGTAGACTTCTGAGAGTCCTGGGAAACAAAGGGGAGTGACCAGACAGATGGGCCTGTGCACTGTTTAAACAGTAGATTATCTGTTCTTTCACTGCATAGAAGTTTACTGAGTGGATGTTGTACATCTGACTCTATATCAGAGTCTAGGCCCTGCCTGGCACACAGTGGGCATTCAATAAATATCTATTGGATGTATTGGATGAATAAAATCTTCACTCTAAAAAAAATGAAACCCCTATTCCCTTTCATGATTGCCGCATCTTCTGGGAAACCCAGCCCTTGTCACTAGATTTGGATCATGGGTGAGGATAGCTGAAGCGCTGGGAACCTACATCATGTAGGTGAGATTCTCTTCCCTCAAACTCTTTCTATCTCCTGAACTTGAACCTTTCGTTAAAAGATAAGCATCACACCCTGAACCTTCTCCTACTGAGAGAGCTAAGGGAGGCATAAGGATTGAGAGTTCCAGGCCAGACTCGTCTGCAGAGGGAGAACCTGTCTCAAGAAACTAAAACACCCATGGAGTCTGCATTTTCTTTTCTCTGTGCTCCATCTGCACTTCTCAAATGCTTGATAGTTAATATTTCATCATTTTTATCTGGGAAACTACATAAGTCACACTAAACTAAAGTGACAGTAACCTCTTGGACCCATGTAGGATGCTCTATCACTCCACACAGTTGCCCTGATGTGGACAGAGAAGCAAGGTGTCCAGAGCTCTACACGAGCTGATCCTGGGGACCAGATCATACACCCCAGACCCCGACTTCCACCCTGATGCAGCTGCCCCTGCTCACATCTGGGTGTCACGACTTTCTTTTATAGCTTCTACATAAACTGGACATCCCATGATCTTCGCTGGGGGAGCACAGCAGACATGGAATTCAGCGAATGAATGTATTTAAGCCATTGCCCTGGATGTGAATCCACCCCACTGGGTAGGCATAGCAGCTGCTTGTTATGTTTTTAATTCTAATTCTTCCTGGAGAGTTTCTCAAAAATAATATTATAATATGCCATAGTAATAAGGAACTTGTTTCCCAAGCATTTTCCCCATGAACCCTGAAGGTGCATTCAGTTACAACAAGAAGGGCTGCGCTCTGCCTCTTACTTTGTTGTGATTCCATTTAAGGCATTCCCTGTGGTAAACATGTAACTGCAGCCCCCACTGTGGACGCTCTGTAATTCCAGACCTTATTTATTTGGAAAGAGAAGACCGCACTTGGGAGGCTAATATCAAGTTCACAAAACCCACATTTTATTAAAGAGAGAGAGAACCTTTCTTTTGTGATATTGAAAGCTAAGAAGGTTATGTCAATGACAGTAGAAAGGACAATTAACAAACATAGAGAGGGTAGGCTGGCTCTTGTGAACTCTCAGAGGAGAGTTCAGAACGTATCCGGACACTCTGTTGTACTCTTCAGCAAAGGGAACTATTACTAGTTTCAGCTTTCACCTCTTTCGACACCCTGAAGACTCTGGAACTACGTGGCGCGTGGTTGAACCCCATAAACATTTGCTGAGCAGAAGAGGATAAACAAGAAAGACCCTGACCGCTTTAAAAGCAAACGTTCCTGATACCGGTGTGAGAGGTGCTTTGTCTGAGCATGCTCACCCATCTTCTGTTGGTTTTTGTTTGCTTGAACGCAGCCCTCACAACTGACCAGACATGAAATTTCCCTGTGGTTTCAATTTGTATTTGAGAACTAATCTGACTGACCATTAAAAAAAAAAAACAAGACCTATATTATATTTTATATGTATGAGGTTCCATTCACATGCATGTCTGTGTGTGTGCCTTGTGCCCATGGAGGCCCAAAGAAGGTATCAGATCCCCTGAAGTGAACCTGCTATGTAGGTAGTGGGAATCAAACTCAGATCCTCTGCAAGATCAGTGAGTGTTCTTAGCCATTGAGCTATTTCTGCAGGCCCAGCATTTTTAAATATATAAACTTCCTGGGCATTTGTACTACTTCTTTTGAGAAATGACTGTTTATAAAGTTACACAACTCATCTTTCAGAAATTATTTAAAATTTTTTTCATATATGTAATTTTTAAAATTAATATATGTATTAATGTAAACATAAAAATTAAGCGTCAAGGCTCCCCAAAAGCAAAACACTTTAGATGGCTTTACTTCAATTATAAAACAGGATCCACAGATGCGAGGTAACAAACACGTGAAGAATGGATGCTAAGCAACCATCAGGGCAGCTCCCTCTCACAGCCAATGGGAACAAACCCAGAGGTTCACAGCCAGACACTGAGCAGAGACCTTGAAATACTCAGCCCTTACCGATGACTCTCAAACCCCAGTCATCTCCATCAAGTCCCAAGTCAGATCTCCGAGAACCCACAAAGAGTGTAGGAGCCAGAGGACAGGGAGGACCAAGAAAACAAGACCCTCTACATCAATGGAATAAACGTCTCATGAACTCACAGAGACTGAAGCAGCACACGCGGGGCCTCTGTGTATGTGTTATGGCTTCCAGCTGAGCATTTTCAGGGCAGTCCTGGGTGTGAGAATGAGTGGGTCTCTGGTTCTTGGGTCTTCTTTTGAGATCTTTTCCTTTTGCTGGCTTGCCTTGTCCAACTTCAATGTGATGGGTTTTGTTTTACCTTACTATGTTTTATTCCATTATGTTTGGTTATCTACTAGGACCCTGCTCTTTTCCGATGAGAGACAAAAATGGAATGGATCCTGATTGAGGGTGAGGGGGTAGGATAGATGGTGAGGAACTGGGAGGAGTAAGGGTCAGGGAGGGGAAACTGTAATCAGAATATATTGTATGGGAGAAGAGTCTAAATTTCAATAAAATGGAATGAATGAATAAATAAATAAATGATAAATAGAATGAGTGCAAGGTATCATGTGATGGTTTGTAAATGCTCTGCCCAGGGAGTGGCACTGTTAGAACGTATGGCCCTGCTGGAGTAGGAGTGACCTTCTTGGAGTAGGTATGGCCTTGTTGGAGTAGATGTGGCCTTGTTGAAGTAGATGTGGCCTGGTTGGAGTGGGTATGGCCTGGTTGAAGTAGATGTGTCACTGTGGGTGTAGGCTTTAAGACCCTAATCCTAGCTGCCTAGAAGTCAGCATCCTGCTAGCAGCCCTCAGGTAAAAATGTAGAACTCTCAGCTCCTCCTGTACCATGCCTGCCTGGATGCTGTCATGTTCCTGCTTTGATGATAATGGACTGAACCTCTGAACCTGTAAGCCAGCCCCAATTAAATGCTGTCCTTATAGGAGCTGCCTTGGTCATGGTGTCTGGTCACAGCAGTAAAACCCTAACTAAGACACACTTAGAGGGAAAAGGATGGTTGACTTTGATCTTGTCAAGGGCTTCCGGTGGGAAGGAACGTCGCATCTGAGGTTGAAAATGTGTGTAGTGTCAAAAAAGCCGAGGGGAAGGCAAGGCTGGAGCTCCTGGTGAAGAGACACCATCCTAAGTGTGAAAGATGGGGTAGCTTGAGTGTCAGGACATGAAACCTTAGAGGTCAGCCCATGCCAGTCCTTATATTTCGACAAATGCACAGCAGGTAAATGCACTGGCTGTGACCATTTATGAGTTGTGTTCCTCCTTCAGCCGGAAGGAGGCTGTCTCAGACACCTATGCTTAAGCTAGCACATAGTAGGTCTCTGCCACAAAGGAATATGGAGGGACATAAGGATTTTTAAAATGAGGTGGAGAATATGGTAAGGTGCAGTGGTTTGAATAAAAATGCCCCCCATTCATTAGGCTCACCCAGAGTGGCACTATTGGGAGGAGGGGCCTTGTTAAAGTAGGTGTGGCCTTATGGGAGGAAATGTGTCACCGGGACTGGGCTTTGAGACTTCTAATGCTCAGGCTAACTAATTGTCACTGTCTTCCTGCTGCCTGCAGATCCAGCAGTAGAACTCTCGGTTACCTTTCTAGAACATGTCTGCCTGCCTGCTGCCATGCTTCCTGCCGGGATGATAATGGACTGACCCACTGAACTCTAAGCCATCCCCAATTCAATGTTGTCCTTTGTAAGGATTGCCGTGATTACCGTGTCTTGTCACAGCAACAAAACCCCAACTAAGACAGAACTTGGTGGGGTATTGGTGTGATAAACTGGATCATACTTTTGTTTGTAGAAATACAGAATGCCTTGAGACTTTTTGCTAGAAAAGCAATTGGACACTTTATGTGGGACTTAACGGGCCATCCTAGAAATAGTATGGAAGACAGTGGTGCTGAGGGCGTTTGAACTGAGGGGACCTAGATCAAGTGGTTTCAGAGAAGAAGAGTATTCTCATGTGGCCTACAGACTGTTCTTGGTAAAAAGCACGGCTGCTTTCTGCCCGTGTCCAAAAATCTGCCTGAAACTAATTGAAGAGTTATGGATTGACAGCTTTGGCAGAGGGCACTTCAAAACAACCTAGCATTGGCTGTGTTTCTTGGTTATTAGCGGCCAGTGTTATGCAACTCTGTAACGAGAAGGAGCAAGCCGAGCCAGGAAAGACACATAATGTACAGTTTGAGGAGAAAACGAGCACCAGGAAAAGGTTTAAAGAAAACCCTGATGCTCAACTGAATAAAGGGAGCCGTGGCCTCAGAGCAAGACCCAGCCAGCCACGCTTCCAATCTGTGAAAAGGAATGGAAGAAAAGCTTAGGGCCAGGCATGGTGGCATACACCTTTCATCCTGGCACTCTGAAGGCAGAGGATAGCGGATCTCTGAGTTCAAGGCCAGTCTGATCTACAGAGTGAGTTCCAGGACAGCCAAGCTTAGATAGTGAAGGAGACCATCAAAAACCAGAAAGCTGATGAAAGTGTATTTGAACAGGGGGCCATGGTCCAGCTCCAGCAAGCAGTAGAACTTGGCAGCTTTGACCATGTAGTTCTGGCTTTAGAGTCAAGGATACAGGAGATGGGTTATGGTATCTCCCTTTGTGACTAAGGGAAGCCACTGAGGCCAGGTGTGGGGGCAGGGGTGTCCTTGCATGGAGGCCTAGAGAGGCCGTTGTGAAGCTGTGAAGGTGAAGCCTGGGTTACCTTGGAGACCCCAAAATGTTGGAGATGCCAGAGCCATGGGTAACCAGCTAAGGAAACCAAGGGAAGTTGCTGACAGGGAGTGGAGCCAAGACATGAGAAAGAAGTGTGTTGCAAGCTGAAAGGAGTTAGAGATGTGAAGAGCCCTGTAACATCAGACGTGGAGATGCAGAGTTTGGAGTCTGCCCAGCTGGTTTTCCGTCTTGCTTTGATCCAGTGTTTCCTCACTCTCCTCCCTTTCCTCCTGTTTGCAATGGTGATTATATCCCGTGTCTCTGTACGTAGGAAGTATGTGATCTGCCCTTTCATTTTGATTGTACAGGTGGTTACAGTTAAGAGTCTGTGTGTGGCCGGGTGTGGTGGCGCACGCCTTTAATCCCAGCACTCGGGAGGCAGAGGCAGGTGGATTTCTGAGTTCGAGACCAGCCTGGTCTACAAAGTGAGTTCCAGGACAGCCAGAGCTATAAAGAGAAACCCTGTCTCGAAAAACCAAAAAAAAAAAAAAAAAAAAAAAAAAAAAAAAAAAAAAAGAGTCTGTGTGTGTGGGTCACAGGAGACTTTGAACTTGGGGCTTTTCAATGCTGTTCAGACCATGATAGACTATAAGGACTTTTGAAATTGTGCTGAATGTTTTCGGCGTTATGATCTGGTTACAAGCCTGAGGGAGCCAGGGAGTGGAATGTGGTGGTTTGAATATGACAGTCATTGGGAACTAGGGCCTTGTAGGAGTTGGTGCAGCGGTGTAGTCTTATTGGAGAAACTATGTCACTGGGGGTGGGATTTGAGGTTTCATAAGCTCAAACCAGCCCCAGGGTCACCTCTCTTCCCGTTGCCTGCCTATTCAGATATAGAGCTCTCAGCTACCTCTCCAGCATCATGTCTGCCTGTGTGCTGCCATGCTTCCCACATGACAGTAATGGATGGAACCTCTGACACTGTAAGCCAGCCCCAGTTAAATGTTTTCCTTTATAAGCACTGCAGTGATCATGACGTCTCTTCACAGCAATGAAACCCTAACTAAGACACGAGGGTGCATGATCTCCATCAGGACGGATACCATTGACGAGTCCTTAGCAGGGACAAACCCAGAATGGACATTTCAACAAATGACTTCAATGAGTGCCCTTAAGGTGACTCAAGAAGTGGTACTCACTGTGGCAGGGCGACCAGTCCCCGTGAGTAGCTGGCTATTGGTGTGGATCCATTAGCCCATGCAGATGGCACCTAGGGCTTAGGACTCCAGCAGGAAATACCATGCTGATGTGAAAATGGCTTAGCCCTGAGCCTTGGTTTATCATCCAGTGGAAGGGCCAGCTGCAAGCCTGGGAACTGGCATTTCCTGGCTTTTGCTTCACTTGTTTCCATAGAGAACAATGCTACTGTGGGCAAGGCAAAGGCACACTGGGAATTTCTCTCTTCTCTCTTCTTCTCCCTCCCTCTCTCTCTGTCATTTTGTACGTATTGCACATTTTCATTTTCTCTCAGTCAGGCAAGCATTCTGGCCCAGACCTGGCCCTAACAGCTACCACGGCAGGTGAAATGGCTGCATGGTTGCTCAGCTCCAAGTTCTGCATGGACTTCCTCACAGGCCTCCCCTGTTGCCACACTTCATGGGCTAAGCATTGCCATTGCATCCACCTCAGAGCTGAAAGAACTGTAGCCGGGTCAGGGAAGCTAAACGATTCATCCGGTCACAACACTAGGTAGGTAACAGTTAGAGATTAAAGGCAGGCTTGTGGTGCTCCGGAGAAGTATTAGGCTGTGTTTAGGGGAATAATCGGCCCACAAAAGCCCCGCCTGGTGATAGCTGATCAATGGCTGAGAAAGGCACTGCAGAGCTGGTGCCTCGGCCAGGGCTGGCATGGATGAGGCTGTAGTTAACAGCAGCTGCCTTCTCCAGCTGACAAAGCCGGATCGGGAGAAAAGTCAGAGAGCAGAAAGGACATGTGCCCAAGGTCCAGAGGGCCCCAGGTGCAAGCCTGCAAAGCCCTGGCAGGGGTGGGAAGGACAGACGGATGCCTGCCAGTAGTTTTCCCTCTGGGCCTGGGATTGGCACTGTCCGAGCTTTAAGTTTCCCTCCCCCAGAACCCATACTGATTCCCCATCACTGAAGCCATAAGCAACTCCTCTGGCCCTGATGTGGCAAGCATGGATCTGCCGCCGCTTGCGCGAGTTAGCACCTGAATCTAAATCAGGCCACTGTGGTGCTATTTCTGCAGGTGCCTGAGCTGTGACTTCTTCTACTGAATGAGGAGAAGGGGAAAGCACAGCTCGGAAGCATGCCACCTTAGGAACACGGTGCAGCCTGTCAGCCTGCATGGCTCCCAGCCTTAGGGCCTGTCAGTTCCCCGTGGAGAACCATTGTGGGAGGTGCAGGATGGCCCTCCTTCTAAGAAGCTAGATCCCAGGAGAGAACCCCTCCTGCAGAAAGAAGACAGGTCGGATGGAGAAAGGAGGCACACTAAGAAAAGAGTGTACACAGGGAAAGCTGTGGGGCATTAGCCATGACATGGAGGAACGGTGACCCGGGACTGGTGGCAGATGCCCTCAGGTCTGTCCTGGGTGGCTGAGCATCTTCTTAGCATGAGGTTTCTGGTCCCGGTGCCACATCCTGTGCACAGCCCTCCCTTGACACATGAATAATTTTCACTCAGCCCGAGCTGAGACTCTTCACCTCCCAGTGCCAAGACCACCACCAAATTCACCTTCCCCTAGGCTCAGCGAAAGGAAGAGTGGCCAAGCCTAGCACTCGTTTTCTTGCTGCCTGGTTGCCTCCTGTGTACCGAGCTGCAAACGAGTCCATGGGAAGCAGTTCTCCTGAATGCCTTGCAAGGACGAGACTGGAAGGCCAGCAAAGAAGGAAGGCCCTTGAGAACCTGGCAAGGGAGGTAGGAGATGGACTCTGGAAAAGTGTGGGCCCTGACAGGAGATCAGGTTGAGCCACATGGGAGGGTGGAGGCTGGGACGATATGCCTACTTTCAACCCAGGAGGGCAACTAACATCTCAGGTCCATATTACCTATCAAGTTACCCTGAGCAAGACTGAGTCTTGCTTGGTGCCTTGACCATTCATTGTTCACCTGACTTCATCCCAAGTCCCCTACACACACACACACACACACACACACACACGCACACGCACACGCACACGCACACGCACACACACACACACACACACACACACGGTTTGCAGCTCATGGACAGTTAGGAGTTGAGGCCAAAAAATCTGTGGCATCTTTCTCCCATCAGGAAGCCTTTTGGGGGCCTGACCCTGGGCTAAGGCCCCACCCAACTCCCTATCCCCTGCCCCGGGAATCTGCTTCACTAACAATTACTTAGCAAGATATTTGAAAATGCTATTGATTTTCCTCCCCAAGAGGAGGGTTAAGAGAGCGCTAGACAAGGCAGCAGTGAGAAACAATGGGTTCCATCCACCACCAACCAAAAGCCATTTTCCTCTCCTAGCACCAGCCTCATGGTCCCTGCAGAGGGACAGCTCACTAATGGAGATAGCAGCTAGAACCAGCAGGTGCTCTGGCCCAGATCGTAGCAATTAGAGGCTTAAACTCTCTTTTCTAGAAGACAATGAAAAAAATAAAGCTGATTCCCAAAGGTGTGCTGGCTTGCAAAGCATCTTCCGCCCTGTTGAGGAGAAAAGATGGGGTCCCAAATCTCCAGGGGCCAGGATTAGGAGTGACCCACATCAGGGCACCATCTACAATGATTACTTCTAGATGCTGGACATGGAACTCGATACCAGGGACCAAGGAAGCAGGTGTGAACATGGGCTTTGTCCCCTCTGGCAGCTGCTGTATGCAGGATATTGAAGTGCACACTAGGTGCTGCATAAGGAATAGCCTCCCTGGAGCAAGCTTCCCTCCTCCTGCTATGTCCTTACAGCCCTAGCACACTGCACATCAGCAGTCCTGTGTCAGGTGCTCAGTCAATACTCTTTTAATTAATTTGTTAGGATCCCGGCAGCCACTTCCCAATGCCGCAGTGCTTAAGTACAAGAAAGTCCCACAGTCCCCACTCTTAAAACAGGAAAGTGTGAAGCCAACGCATGCGCTCTGCCTGGGTCTCAAGTACCGCTGTTTTCCTCCTGTGGTGGGTTGTGATGTCTGCCAAGAACATGTCTCTGACTGTAAATGTGCATTAGAAATAACAAGTAGAGAAGTGAGGCTTGCAAAACTCCAGTCAGCTGTACCTGGTGTCAATGGGGAGGCAAGGGAAGAGGGGAGAAGTGACCAGAAGTTTGGATCACATTTCTGGAAGTCAGTGCCTATATTTACATATGTTAGAGATGACAGGTGTGAAGATCAGTGGACAAGGCCACACCAGCCTTGTCAGAATGGAAGATGCCTTTGGAAAGTTGGTATTAAGGAAAAGCAGACTTTTCTATTTAAGTGAAGCAGAGAGTTGAAATACATAGAACCATCTCTCCTATGGGCCACTGTGGAGGAACATCATGCAAAAGTTCTCATGGTGTGGCTGCCGATGAAATCAACTGAGCTCTGTTCCATCTTGGCATGGAAGGGTAGTGTACCTCAGTAGCAGAGATTTACACTCTGGAATTCATGAAGCCGCTAAGCTACTCAGCTTGGGGGGGAATCCTAACCCTGGATACAGGCTTCAGGTGGCTAGCAATGAAACAGAGGGGAAAAAATGCCCCAGACCCAGGCCTGGATGGGGTGAAAATCACAAGAGAGGGAATCTACTCACTCCTATCTGGCCCTCTAGAAAGTGCCTGCAGGACAAAGGTTCACCTGCACAGGCAACCCCTCTGGTCAGATGGGAAGAAACTGTGGAATGGAGTCGGGGGTGGAGGGGAGGCTCAAGCAGTAGACAGGGGGAAGGTAGATAGGGAAGGGGAGAGCCCTACGCAATGCCAGACAAAGGACTGGGATGAAGGCTCTCCCTGTCTTCTCTGGCTCCCCTCACCTCTCAGCTGAGTTACCTTGTTTTCCCTCACAACTAATAATCAGATGTTGCTTTGCCTTTTTGAGGGATTATCAAAATTATAAAAACGTGTGATTATTTATTTATTTACTTATTTATTAAAGGTACAAGTTCTACGGGAACAAGCATGGCATGGCTAGTTCTACATCTCAAATGTGCTCTGTGTACTATAGGAATTGAGAACGACGTTCTGGGTTCGAGTTAATACAGGGACTGATGACAGACATGGGAGGGAAGCTGATACAAGGCCCTTGCTATCATTAGCGATGTAAAGGACGGCAGTGGCGGGTGTGAGTCGACAGAGCAAGGCACATTCCCACAGGCTTCCTTTGTCTGTTATACTTTGAGGCGTTAGTATATTAGGTTAGTATTATCTCTGTTAAAGGATGAGTGCAAACACACAAAGCTTCTTAGAGAGGCCATCCATCCCGGAGGTTTCAGCACACAGACCTACCTGGATCTAGAAGGAGACCTCCTCATTGATCCAGTTTCCCCTGGTACCCACATTCCTTTCGTGTGTGTGTGTGTGTGTGTGTGTGTGTGTGTGTGTTCATGATGTGGGTACATGTATATCTTTGTGCATGTGTGGGCCAGGAGTCAATGGATGTCTACCTTATACACCGAGGCAGGGTTTTTTTCTTACAGTTCCCCAGAGCTCATGGGTTCAGCTAGCCCAGCTGACCAGCATGCCCTGGGGTTCCTGTCTCTCTGCCTCTAGAGCACGGGGACTGCAGGTGGGCCACTGCACCTGCCTGGCATTTACATGGGTGTTCGGGATCAGAACTCTGGTCTTCACCGCAGCACAGAAAGCTCTTTGCCTACTGAGTCATCTCCCCAGCCCTGACATACATTGTTTTTATGCAACACAAACACTGGGCGCTTAGAAGAACGGGGGTGGGGTGGGGGATGGTGAACTCCATAAATATGCAAACACGGAGTATGGATTCCTGAGGACCTCAACGGTCATCTTCTCACCAGTGGTTCACTGGGCACTGTAACATCATTTACTAATTCTCCTCACGATTCTAACCAGCTTGCTGGCCTTTGCAAAAGGCCCAAACCGGAAGATGAAAATTCTCATGAGATTCTCCTAGACTACCACTCTGACTCACTACCAAACAAAGCTAGAGGCTTCAATAACCAAGCCTGTGGTCAGAGCCCACAGGGAGGAGTGGCCCGCTACCACCAGGATCCTTTAGTCTACATATAAACTCTTCAGTTGCAGGAAGTGTCTGCTAGACTACCTCAACAGGGAATGGATGAAGCAGCCTTGTTAAAAAGCAACTGTACAGGTGGCTGCCTTCCACCTGCCACAAAGCTCCCTTGTCATGCCAACCTTCCTTTGGATGAGCGAGGACCACATATCCCCACAAGCGACCCATTTGTTGTCCCCGTACTTTGAAGAGTAGTCAGAGCAGCTGCAGGCACGAGCCTGCCAGGATCGCCTTCTGTGGGGAATTTGCTGAAGGTCACTGTGAAGCTGCCATGCACAGTCAGATGCTCACTAGGGTCCCTGTCATTCTTCTGCACTCTGTCACCCGCTCTGGCTCTGTCCATCAGCTGCCCAGTGCCTGTTGGATGGTGATGCCAACAGAGACTGGGCTTTGAGCCTAGGCTGAAAGAACCTTCGCTGCTGAGTGGCGTCCAGTTGAATGAGTCCACCCCATGATCTATGAGGGAGGCAGGATAGCAAACAGCAGGCTCCCAGCTTCATAAGTACTTGGACTGCTGTTCTAACATATCCTGATGCATGCCATCTGGTGCCAATCCACCCTGGACATGGCTCCTCACCTCAGCACCCCATTATGACTGGTAACTCGTTACAGAGCATGAATATGCCTTGCAGAGAGGGGACGGGTGCTGCAGACACTCTCTAGCAAACCTAGGAATGAGGGCAGGCAAGCAGAGAAAATATTCTGCAAATGGCACCCCCCCACACACATGGGGCTCAATGCCACTGACACATGCCTCAATCCTTGATGCTGCAGACTATAGCAGAGCAAACATATGACCCAGAGGAGTTCTGACATGACTGGTGTCTTGGGGAATGCTAGCTATCTCCTGTCTTTGTAACTGAGAACTAATTTTGATCTCATCTTCATTGGACATAAGCTCTGAGTTTTGCCCTGGTCTTTTCTTGTTAAAAAAAAAAAATATATATATATATATATATATATATATATATATATATATATATATATATATCCATTTCTCAGATATTTCACTATCTCTGGAGATTAATAGCACCATGTTTTATCTGGAAGCACTGGGGAGAGCTGTGTGGCCACAGTTGCCCTCGTGGTATGGCCATGCATAGACACCTGCTGATCCACTAGATCCATGAATATTCCCCCCACTGTCCTTACTATAAGTCAACAAGTGATAAACCAGGGTCTCCTATATGTTGGGCCAACATAGAATCAACTAAAATACACATTTCATAAAGGCCAGGGCCCAAGCATTTAAAAAAAATACACTATATTTTATATTACTATACCAAAGGAAGAAAAGTAAGTTTATGTCACCCATGTCTAAGGGCAATATAATTATTCTATAACAGTGAGGTGGCACTGAGGAAAATAGATTCCTGAGGCAGGAAAGATAGACTGCCATAGCCATAGAGAACTATTTTCAATAAATGGTTAGATAAACAAATGAAAGAGAATAACCTAGTCAGAGAGCTTACACCAACAGTTTCTCAAAATGCATCACCCTCTCAATGCACACTGACTGCAATGTTATAAAATGTATAGAAAGAAAAAACAAGGAGAGAAACTCGTGTGGCCTTGAGGTGGGTGATGAATTCGTAAATGCACAGCTCTAGCACAAACCATGAAGGGAAAAAAAAAAAGAAGAGTTGAACCTTATTACAATCGAAACCATATGCTCTGTGGGTGACATTGTTAAAGACTGAAAACACAAGAAAATACTGCAAATGTTGGAAAAAAATAGTCACAAATTACATATGACTTGATATTAGGAAAATGTAAGAGAATACAAGATGCCATGGACATGCACACACACACACATATACACATACACACATATGCACACACACACACACACACACACACACACCTTCCAGGATATCCTGGCAGTCCCAGTTGCTTCTGACCACATAAAGCAGCAAAACTCTGGCTATGTTTGTGGAACTGTAAAAGGGTACACCCACTGTGGCAGGCTCCAAACCTAAACAATACATCACAGAGCCCAACCATAGCAGGTTGAAGCCCCTATCCAACTGATTTTAAAACTAAGGCAACACTAACAGTTGAATTCAAGGGTTTATGTCAGGTCTGTCACAAACTAGACATTACCAAGATGTCCTTCAATAGGCTGATAAACTATAAAACAAGCATACAATGTTATGCTCACAAGTGATAATGAGATGTGCCATGACCAAGGAAACTCTTATAAGGGAAACTTTAATTGGGGCTGCTTACAGGTTCAGAGGTTCAGTCCAGTATCATCAAAGAGGGAGCATGACAGCATCCAGGCACGCATGGTGCAGGAGGAGCTGAGAGTTCTACATCTTCATCTGAGGGTTACTAGCAAAATACTGACTTCCAGACAGCTAGGATGAGGGTCTTAAAGCCCACATCCACAGTGACACACCTACTCCAACAAGGCTATACCTCCTAATTAGTGCTACTCCCTGGGCCAAGCATATTCAAAAACATCCCACTATTGAACTGCAAAAACACACTAGTGATTCTTAAATATGAAGTGAAGGAAACCATTATAGATGTGCTTCACAGAGGTGCATCATTAGACATTCTTCCAAAAAAGAAAAAGCATTAGATAATATAAATAGAACCCTGGTTCCCAAGGGGTTGAAGTGGGAAAGGAAGAGTAATTGGAAATGCGATTCTTTATAATATTGTCAGGACAGGCACGTGGCACTGTATATTCTTCACAGTGACGCTTCATAGTTCAATACATGAACATTAGTATATGCAAAAATTTAAAACAGCATTTAGGGATGTCAAGGGCTGCTAGGATGAAGTGAGGCATGTGACTAGGAGTCTTGGTGTGCTGCAGCTGCTCACCTGAGCTGAACAGCTTTGAGGCTGAAAGCAAAATGTCCACGCATGTGCACAGTGCTCTAGCTGAGGAAACTCTGCCCAGGTAAGTGAGGGTTAACACTCTGCTACTAAATACACCCACTGCAGAAAAGAAGAATCCAATAAATGGATGGAAGATAGTCAGCCAACCTCCTCACTATGAAAGTGGGGCTGGCCATGTGGGTGCCATATTAATCCATGCAGTCACAGGTCAGTGCTGGAGAACTAATGAGGAGCCCAGATTTAGCTTCATATAGATGTAAACAGGTCCATGTTGGAGAGTATATGGATATGTGAGATTTATCTCTCACTCTCTATACATCCCCTGTACCACGGACATGTGCACACACATATGTATGATTATCCATGTATAAATGTAAAAGAATATAACAACTTTTACAGGCTCTGGAAAAGCTAAACACACACTCAAAAGCCCTTCTAGCTATTTATTCAACTGACTTCAAAACATATGGTAAAATGGGACATTGATGAATTGATAGCTATAGATAAAGATATGAGTGTATGAGAAAGGGAGGAAAAGATAGCAAGAGAGTGAGATGATAGATTGATAGAAGATAGATAAATAGAAGATAGATGATAAATAGATGACAGAAACAGAGATAGATAGGATAGTTAGACAATACATAGATAGATAGATAGATAGATAGATAGATAGATAGATAGATAGATGAAAGATAGATAGATATAGAAGCATAGTTAGATAATAGATAGATAGACAGACAATAGATAGAAAATGGAAAGATAAACAAAGACTCATCAATATATACATATATTTCCTTGCTTTGCAATGACATCTGATGTCCAGATCATAATAGCAGTCGCCAATAGAAGAACACAGCCAAGTGAAAACTTGACTCTGGAGCTGGAGTGATGGCACAGTGGCTACCTTTGCAGAGGACAGAGTTTGGTTCCCAGCACCCACATGGTGGCTCACAACTACCTATAACTCCTATTTGTAGGGACAAGATACCCTCTTCTGTTCTTCATTGGCATGAGGCACATACATGAGTGGTGCACATATACACATATACATGCAAGTGAAGCATAAAATACATAAAATAAAATGAATAGACAAACAAATAAACCAGAAGGCTTGACTCTATGGCTTTGTTAGGTATCATATTGAATGAGTTTTGAACATCTTGCAGTGCTAACCATTTTAAAAGTGACAAAAAAATATTCAAATAACTACAATGAGAGCTATGTTATAGGGCCATGGGACCAAGAGAGAGAGCCCTTGATAGCCAATATAGTTACATTTTAAACATCTCAATATTGGATTAATATTAATATAGACTACAAGTATAAAATGATATATAGTGATGTAAAGTATAAAGAATGTTCATGAGTCAATATTTTCTAAATAAATGATTAAAAATAAATAAAAGGAGGAGAGTCATTACCTATGTGGAAGAATTCCTCAAGGTTTTCACATGTACTCCTCCCTTGAGTGCCCACACGAGAATGTGAAACATCACCCTTGTTTTATATGTGGGCATGTGCAGTAACAAGTTAACAGACCTTAGGTCCATCAGGTTCCCAAGGGTCACGGCAGTTGTCACAGCCATGCTGACAACACACTCATGACCTGCGGTGATAATGGCATTTCACTTCAAGAAAGTACGACAAACCTTAAGGTGACACAAGCTCCTGAAACAGGGAAAAAACCCCTGAAAAGAAACGTGAGTTAAAATATGGACTGGAGGCTGGTGAGATGGATCAGTGGGAAAACACCTGCCACCAAGCCTGAGGACTACAGTTTCCCCGGGACCCACCCATGTAGCAGAAGGAGATAATCACCTTCTTCAAATTGTCTTCTGAGCTCCATGTTAACCCTGTGGCATGTGCAAGTACCTCCTGTCCTGCCATATACAAAATAAACAGACAGATAAATGCAAATTTCTCATTAAGTATGAACTTAATATATATTGGTATCAGCTTGCTAATTGTAGAAATGTATCATATACATCCAACTTGTTCACAATAGAGAGAAATGGGCGCAGGTTTGTATCAGGGAATTCCTTGCTCTATTCAGATGTTTCTGGGGAAAATAAAAAAAGCACCTTCCCGAAAACAAAAGCCATAAGTGAGACAAGGTACAAAGGAATGGCTTCAGGAAACAGTCCAGCTTTCTTGGAGACCTAGAGCTAAACAGGAAAAGAATGATGGAGAAATGAGCAAGCCCAGGGGAGGAGGGGCCAGCCCCCCCTCAGAGGGACAGAGTGGACAGTGGCCCTGAGTCCCGAGGAGTCATGTCCCTGATGAAAATGCCCCATGCCATAGCTTCTTTGTAAAACAGATAATTATTCACTTTCTTCTAGAAGTTTCAACCAAATACATACAATATAACAGAGAAATGATCTGCTTAGAGAGTTGAAGAAAGCACTTATGCCTCAAGATGCAGGGGTCAGAATGATCTGGGTGCAAGCTCAACTCTGTCATTTGCTGGATGTGTGACTTGCACACTTTGAAATTTAAAAGACTCACTTTCTCCTCTCTCATCTTTAAAATGGAGATAATGGTGCCTCTCCTACTGGGCACTTGGGATGACTAAGAGGCTAGATCAGGCACCCAGTGTCTAACAATGGTTGTCATGAGTAAATGACAGCTATTTCTTCAAGCTCTGATTGGATAGAAGGATGAAAATGGCCATTATCTACAGATGATATAATTTTCTACATGAAATCCCAAATGATAAACCAGAAAAAGAATCTACCAGAATCATGAGGGACTATCTGAAATAATCATCTTTAGCAAGCACGAATAACATATTTCCTTTAAGACAGCAGTCACCATCATCAGCTCTACTCGTAGACATAGTGTGGACAGTTGCAGACGTCCTAGAGGAGACATGGGTAAAGTCATGTGCCACGCTTGCAGATGGCACAGCATAGCCCAGTGCATTCAGAGCTTGCCGGGTTACTTTGTAGACCTAATTTAAACCTCATTTTTCAAGGCTTGAGGAAGTGATTTTCGAACATCATCCAGGCAAATGAATAGGTAAGAATAACCATGAAAAATCGGAAAGCAGGTAGGAGACGAGATAAATTACTGAGCAAAAGCTAATTCTTAAAGCTGCCTAGTCAAAGCAAGCGGGAAATGTTCTGTAGATGCATTTCTCAGATCATGTTCCAAGAAGTACTGATTAAAAATTTTCCCAAGTATAGGTTCCAATCCCTGAGTGGGTCTCAGACCTTACTTACTCTGTAACCTGAAGCATACTGGTGGGAATAAAAGGAGCACTCTTTATAGCAGACCAAAGGGCTGCAGGATGAAAGCTGTCTCGCTGGGGCTTCCTGTTTGAATGACACTGGCCCCACAATCTCACTGGGGCTTCCACTTTGAATGACACTGGCCCAATGCATTCAACACAGGGAATAGAATAAAAGTGAGGAGGAAAAGAGACACCTGGCCTCAGCATGGGGGAGAGTAGGCTAGGTGTCAATCAAAGCCAGAAACTCTGAAAGACAAGGATGATAGAAGGGATGGAAATAAACCTCAGAAAATTCCTGAAACCTAGCACTGAGGGAAGGATGAGGCAGGAAGATCAAGGGTTTGAAGCCAGCCCAGGCTACATAGGGAGGAGACCTTACACCAAAAAAAAAGCACACATGAAGGATCCATATTTTATCATGAAGAATATTGATAATATTGGTATCTTTATTATGACATTATAGGGCATGCGGGCAATTTGAAGAGCAATTACAAATAGCGTACACATAGTGTACCTCACACACAAATGCACGTCAAAACTAACCAGAAACAGAAAAACCAAAAACCCGATGGAGTGACACAGTGGCTTCCCAAGATGCATTGCTGTGCTTTCCGTGGCAATAAGAACTTGCATTTCCAGATACCATCTTGCTCTCGAGCTTGAAACTCTATATTCCCCAGGAATGGGACCTTCTGACTAGATTCAGACTAAATCTAGACTGAGTTGGCTTTTGAATGTAGGTGGAATTACATCCAAATTCACAGATAAACACATGCAAGGAAGCAGCGCAGCTTCCTTTGCCTTTTGGTCTCTTCTGTTGAGGGGACTGCGGTGGAACGGCCACTCTAGCAGACTGTGTGGGCTACTATGGAGTGTACTTATCAGAAAAATAACAGGAAGAAGCCTGAGTCCCTCATGATGGTGGCTGCCCATATGAGTCTCTAACTTCCTACCACTTGACTTGCATCCTGGTTAGATCTATCATCAGCTGGACACAAACTGGAGTCACCTGGGAAGAGAGATTGCCTCCTCAGACTGGCCTGTCTGCCAAGCTATGGGGCATTTTGTCAGTTGTTCATTGATGCTGACAGGCTCCACCCACTGTGAGTGGTACCAAACCTAGGCAACTTGGGCTCTCTCAAGGACTCGAGGCTGTGAGTAAGTAGCATGCCTCATGGTCTCTACTTCAATTTTGAGTCCAGGCTCCTGCCCTGGATTGGCTTAATGATGGACCGTAAAGTGAAATAACCCTTTTTTTTTGTTTGTTTTCTCAAGTTGCTTTTGGTCATGGTGCTTATCACAGCAATAGAAAGCAAACTAAGACAATTTGGTAACACACAAATAAAAAGAGACTTTCTTTTGTTCAAAGCCCTATTTCTCAAGAACTGAAGTCTCAGACATATAACACGAACCAAACCTTAGCTAATTAAGCTACTTTCTTTCTTAACTGGCAAAATAGAAGAATCTCTGTAAAACCTGCAAAATATTAAGTGTACAAAGGTCTCCGAGTAGGTGTGTGTGGTCTCTGTCTCTCTTATCAGAAAGAAAACCCCGCCAGCATGTAACAGCAGCCTTAGATTGTGTATACTCCCCAGTCTGCAGGATCTCCCTCTAGGAATGAATCTCACGCAAATAATTAAGACATCTGCAAAATTAATACACTATGATGTTCATAAGAGCAGAGTTTATAATAGTAAATTAGAAAGAAGCTTAAATGTTCGATAATACAGGACTAGTTAGAAAAATTACATTACACTTATGTAATCAAATACCATGCAGACATTAAAAGCAAAGTTTTAAAAGAATAATTGATGGTATGGGGTTATTATTAAGCACTATTAAGCTCATGGTAGAGATCTTTAAATAGTGTGTGATTACATTCAGTTTGGGAGACTGAGTCATTTTTAAAAATTTATTCGTTATCGTTTGCAGTGTTTTAATGATGTTCTATAACAAACATGATTATCTCCCGTCTTTAATCCTAAATGCTGTCTGTGCCTGCTGTCTCCTGTCACATGCTCTCTCCTCCAGCTGGGCAGTTACTCTGCACTCCTCCCTGCACAGAGCAAAGGTCAGTGTGCTCGGTCGGTGTGCACCTTGCTGCTCCTTTTTCTTCATAGAGGTGAGGGTCAGCGGCTGGCATTGCACACATGCAGGTTACCACCTCCTGCTCCAGGCCAACAGTCACGGAGTTCTTTGTGCCCATGACCCATAGGGAACCCCCTTGTCACTCTGGAAAATGGCACTGCAGCTCTCTCAGGTGTCCTCCATCCCTAAATCCCGACTCTCTGGGAGCTCCTGGCCCCACACCAACACCGAGTGCCTCTACAAACATGGTCTGTAGTGGACATGCTCTAAACACTAGTGTGTGCAGTTAACTGTACATAACTGTGCCAACGGTGGCGTTCAGTCACATGGCATTACTCTGTGACACAAGCTAAGGGAAATGGAGTCACCACGGTACCATTCCAGCTTCACTGTACTGTCACCAGGGACCTAGGCTCCTAGTTCTACTGTGTTTTGTTCTATGTGTAGGCTGCCTCCCTGGGCCTTGGCATCTTATGGTTACAAGTGTTTCAGCTGCTCCCTGAACACCTCACGAGTAAAGAGGGATCAATGCCACATCTAACCAGATGGCCACCAAGCCAAAAGCATTCTCAGAAAGCTCTAGAACACTTAAATTTAATGGGCCAGCCTCAACTGGAAAAACCTGGGAAAATAAGAATATAGCTTAATAGATATTTTTTCTTAACAACCAACAGCACTACCACCATGATTGAATAGATAACAGGTAAGAGAGCTGATTGTGTCTGCTATAGGTCAACAAGGCTGACCTTGAAATTCAAACATCTAGAAGGCAGTGCATTGCCAATGTGCATGTAAAATAGACCCAAATCAGAGGTCTATGCATGTGCCTATATTATGAACAATAATAAAAACAAATAACAAACAACCATTGAAAGCCTTTCAGAATCAGCTGTTTTCAAAGATACCTCCCTGGATTACTTCCATCATTATACTAATTCCCCAAGATAAGCCAAATCACTTTGTTTTATTGATAAGGAACAGAGTCTCAGAGAGACTTGCTTCAAATCACACAGCTGTTATTCTAGAGCAAACTTCAATTCCACAACTGCCTGATTCCACAGCCCACACCATTTCTAGACAATAACACAGCATCTCTCCAGGTCCCACGGTGTGCCACCGAGGGCCAGAGAGCGTGAAACCTCTGTGTGTTTTCCTGAAACCTGAGGTTATGCAGAGACTCATGGGAAGTCAGAGGAAGAGAAACCTTCTGCCTCTGTGGAAATCAGAGAGCGAATGCTCACTTATGGCTGGCATCAGTGAGCAACCAAGGCAAGCAACCCTAGACGTAAGATGTCCACATGAACCGAAAGGCTCAGAACAAACATCGGGCAGCCTCCAATGAGAGCAGAACCAACAATTAAACACAGGAAGTACCCGGACAGTACTGTTAACCTGGATATCTATGTGTCAAAATATTACTCTTATTAAATGCAGACACACTACAAATTAATAATACAAATCACACTTGGTTGCTTCCATATAAAGAACAGCCCTGTGTATGGATACAAGGACAAATTAGACATCAGTTTAAGAGGCAGAGCCTACCATTCCCCACACTAGAGAACCAGATGTCCTTTGAGCATCCAATAGCTCGAGTGCTGTCTACATCTTAAAGTCAGTGTCCATGTCTCCACCACATGTAATGAAGCCTGACCACGGAGGCCATAATGGAAGTAGGTCAAAATTCTAGCAAACTCCTCAGAAATCAATAAAAAAAAAATCTTGTGGGGTCTGGGACTCATAAAGCCAACTCCATAAAGAGATGCTAGCTGCTGGGCCCCAGATAACTATAACCTCGGGACACAAGCGATTCTGTGTGCAGGGTGCATTACTGATTATCCACTGTAGACAGTGCTGTCCCTCCGAGGGGAGACATGGTCATGGATCTGGGCGCAGAATGAGCGCATGATGAAGGCTGGATAGCTGGATGATGGATGGGTGGGAGGAAGAAAATACATTACTCCTACCAGCAGACTCAACCGCTGACCTCGATTGTGAGAAACAAGAGGAAAACAGTGTTTGGGATTTTACCTTACACTTTCAATTTTAAATGGAGCTCAGAGGTCTTCGTAAGAGAGTTATGTGAGGTAACAGATCTCGGCGGCTCTGGTTTGCTGTATTTTCCTGAATAGGCAGATTGTTTTTCTACTTGGCCCAGTGTTAATCAGGTTTGAACACAAACATGTTATGACATAGGACTGTGTATAATTCTTGTGCTAGAAACTCCCAGCTTGAGTGAACAAACCAACAGACAAAACTACAACAACAGCAACCAAAATCCTCTTCCCCTTCTTTGCCTAGAAATGTGCCCTGTTCCCACAAGAGCTTAACGGAGCCCCAAACACCAAGTAGCATCTCAAAGAATGCCTTGTGCCGGTTACCAAGGCAAAATCCAAAGCAAGATTATGTGTTTCCTCAGATGCAGGGAGCGGGAAAACCCATCCATACTAGGCATGGATGTAAAGGGACAGCCAGCTTCAACCAGGAGAGCCATTGAAACACACTTTGCATGGGCGGATAGACCAAGGCCAACGTGATATGCTTAGGGAACTCAGAGATGAGTGTCCTTGATTGAAGGGTCTGAATCTTAACCCATTGACCCATTCACCTACAGGGATCTCAGATAGTAAGGCATAGAGAGAGCAGGGGGATTTGTTGAGGGGCATGTGGAAGAAGTAGGAGGAGGGAAACAGGGATGGTTAGATCGCATACATCACAAGAGACAAAAGTTTTATTAAATAAAACAATAAGAACCTGTGTATTCCATTAATGAAATCATCCCATGAGGGCCCAGAGGCAGCTTAAGCTAATCCACCTTGTTGGGCAATGTGTACACAGGCAAGAATGGTGTGTGTGTGTGTTGGGGGGTGGGGGTGGGGAGACTGGGGCTGTAGGCCTAAGCAGAGAGGCCAGACTGGCAGGTGTGAACCACGTACAGTACACGTCAAGCAACAGGACCCACAAAAGTCACCACTTAATATGGAGGCTGAGGCTCAGGCCTATGGAAAGCATAAATGCCAGGTCCGTCCTGGAGGCTGAGGTTCAGATGCGGAGCCTACCAAGAAAGCTGGAGTGGGATGCTTGGTCCTCTGTGTTTCTGTCTTGGAGGTAAAAACCCCCTCAATATGCCTAACCTAGAACTAGTACATGCGTAGATTTAAAGAGATACCGGATATGGTGTCAGCCCTTTTTGGCCTCTGGAACCCCCTTAAAGTAATAGTTTTATGGACCCACACAAATGACTTTTTTTCTCTCTCTCTTTAAACTTAGCTTAAATCAAGACACTTTTGTTACACGGGCCTCATGCTTTGGACACCATTGGTATTCTAACCAAACTCCCTGCAACACCAATGTTCTGGCCTTTGACATTCAACTTTTAAATCTTTTTTTTTCATAGGTACAGAGCTCCCTGACTGTGTGACATCTGGGGCCAGGGCTGCACTAAGACCCCACTTCAAGACAGACCCAGAGGGCTTAGTCAGATGCCAGCCTCACTCTGCCTCTGTATATGATCTGAAGGCAAGGGACTGTAGGAGACTCAAGCAGGCAGAGCACAGACAGGCCTTGGAAGTATTTACTCTCAACACTCTCTGGGTTGCGGAGAAAAAGAAAAAGACTCACAGCTACTTTCCCAGGACCCATGGGCTGATGCCCAATGGGAGAGTGAGACAGCTCCTTATACAGTTTTCCACAAGGTAAAAGACAGTGAGAAACGAAGAAAGAACACTTCCGCACCATACCTGCAATTGCTCTATGGAAAGCAGGAACTGTGTTTTCTGCAGACCCCCACGGTCCTGGCTCCTTACTACCATGCTTCTTCCTCACGCAGTTCCCTGACATGTTCTGTAGCCACTTTTCCTTCCAGGTCTTTCAAGGTCTTGAAATAATTAAGTAGAACATCCACCTCTTTTTGCTCTAAGACCCTCTTCAAACAGAAGAGGTGCCGGGAGCTACCCACAGAGCTAGGAGAAGACTTACACCATTGTGGTTAGGATGTGGCTGTCAGAGCCCTCTCCTCCATGTTTGGTGCAGACTGGGATCATCCAGGTTGCTATTTGGTGTCGGTTTTGCCTATAGTTCCAATGGATCTAGGTATCTCTCGCTGTATATTTAGGAAAACAGTGAACCTGGGCTTCGTCTTGCCATGTTACATGTTCCTTAAGTGGAACAACCAAAGTGCCACTCCCACCCCCTTTATGTCCCGTCAAAGTGGCATTCCTATGCCCTTCACATCCAGTCAAAATGGCATCCCTACCCACGTCATATCAAACAACCACTTTGAGTTTTGCAACAGAGAATCATTATCATCATGACCATGTTTGTTCTGTTGGCAAGATGCAGACAGAGAGCAGGGAACAGTGACGTCACCCTGACAATGACAACACACAAGCAGAGAGTGTTGACATGACACTGATGGTGATAATACACAGGGATAAAGGACAATGATATCATACCAATGATGACACTCCAGCAGAGGACAGTGATGTCATCCTGAGGATGGGCACTCAAGCTGAAGATGCCAATGTCATACTAATTATAATGTGTCACAGGATGAGGAGGGGATGCCATGCTGTGGCTGCTGATTGAGGAGCTGTTATGCTTTGTGGCATTTTTAGGTGAAATACAGTTCACTTAATCTCACCTGTTAAGAGTGGGGCCTGCACCTTCCCTCATTCCCCACACTGTCAAAGGCCCTGCTCCCAGCTCTACAGTGGTACCCGGGAAACAGGCAGCATTTGCTTAGCTGCCCACTTGGTGGTGTAGCAGCCACATGATCTCCTACGGTTCTGATTCCAATTTATTTCATATTGTGCAGTGCTATCTTTTTTGCACAGCAGCAGATAGCTGAGCCACGGAAGAACAGTTGACTTCAGGACAGATTACAAATGATTTTTTATCTTCGAAAAGCTAGGTCGGAAACTTGAGACTATCAGAAAAGCAGAGTGCGGCGGGGACAATGATAAACTCCAGAGAGTCCTGCACACATGCTGGAAGACAGAGGAGAAAATGGGTGAGGATGGTGTGTCTCTCACCATGGAGAAGCCCTGTCAGTGGGGAAGGTGAGGGATACCAGGAAAAGGGCAAAACCTCCGAGTCCCAAAACCACAGAAAAAAGGGCTTAATATACACAGATGTGCATGTTGCTCATGTAGGTAGACATGCATGTGTGTGGGCACACAAGTGGGCATGCATGTGATGGACATGTGTGGTCATGAAGTATATGGGCATGGACATGTATGTGCATGGGCATGTATGTGTGGGCATGCATGTGTATGGGCATGTGTGGCCATAGACATATTTGAGCATGGAAATGCATGTGCATGCATGTGTTTGGGCATGCATGGGATATACATCTGTGTGGGTATGAATGTGCGTGGGCATTCATGTGTGAGCATGTGTGGTTATGGACATATGTGGGCATAGACATGTATGTGTGTGGGCATGTGTGGGCATGGACATATGTGGGCATGGACATGTATGTGTGTGCATGGGCATGTGTGGGCATGGACATATGTGGGCATGGATACATTTGTGCATGAATATGTTTGGGCATGCATGTGCCTTTTTCACTCTCTAACAGAAGCCCAGAACTCATGAGCATTTTACATAGATTAAGAACAATCATCGGGCAGTGGTGGCACACCCCTTTAATCCCAGCACTGGGGAGGCAGAGACAGGCGAACTTCTGAGTTCAAGGCCAGCCTCGTCTACAGAGTGAGTTCCAGAACAGCCAGGGCTACACAGAGAAACCCTGTCTCAAACAAACAAACAAACAACCAGTCTAATAGGAAAAATGTAAGCTCCAGAAAAGACTTAACCCTCTGCTCTATCATCTACGAGCTATCCAAATCTCATGTTTTCTCATCAGCAGTAGAAATAACATCATTTGCTAGAAGAACTGAGCAGATGAACATGATTCTCATACTAAGTACCTAATACAGGCTATCCTGTACTACAAGAAAACCTCTTCTAAGGGCTATTTTAAACACTGAAATTGATGGTACACACACACATACACACACTCATATACATGTATACACACATATATGCATACATACACATACATACACACACAGAAGAATCAGCAGAGTCATCCAGCATTTGACAGTTACTGAGACAATAACTGACAAGACAATGCCCAGGATGGGCAGCAAATGGAATCTATTAGAGGGTGATAAATGCTGTGGAGAAAAATTAAGTAGAGAAGGAGCAAAGTGAACTGGAGAAAAACTTGCTAAGAAAGTGACATCTATTAACGGTGGAGGAAGAGAGAGGGCTGTCTGGGAAAGGGAGGGTTGAGGGTATAGTCATGTGACATGCATGTCTGTAGTGGAGACCTGTGAACTTACAGCTGCATAAGTAAGCGGGGGTGGAAGCAGGTGACAGGGACATCAATCAATGTAGGGCTTCACACATCACCAAGATGTCTTCAGTTTTCAATTAATCTGAACAAGATGTGGAGTTGGTTGTTGGTGTGTCCTGGATAGTGGTGGCATACACTCGCTCACATGTTATACATCAGTGGGGCTACTGTGTTCAGAGAGGACATGGAGCCCAGGAGATCAACCAGAAGAGATTAAAATAAAACCCAAAGATGCCCCAGCTCTCTATCAGAGTCACAGTAGTAGTAGTGGGAAGAGTATATTTAAAAATGCAGGTAGGTGCTGTGCCGATGTGATTGGCTGGTGGGTTATATGTGAACTGCGAGGGAGGGGGAAGGGATCTTACTGTTGCCAGGGGAAGAGCAGGGTTAATGACTTAAGTTGGCTCAGGAGGAAGCAGTTTGTTTGGGACATATCACACTTGCTGTGCATGTCGTAATCCATGCACAGACGACGAACGGCCTGTGTGTATTTAAGTCTGGAGTTCCAGGTAGGAGCGGAGGCAGCGTAGCTGTGATTCACCGGTAGAAACACAGAAAGAAACATATATGCACAGAGACACACGGAAAGGCCTGTGATTATATAAGAAAACATCCATGATGCACAAAAGCCAGTATGCAAAACACCCCAATTTGACTTAAGCTTAAGAAACCGAGTGTGGGGCTGGAGAGATGGCTCAGCAGTTGGGAGTGCTGACTGCTCTTCCAGAGATCCTGGGTTCGAGTCCCAGCAACTACATGGTGGTTCACAGCCATCTGTAATGTGATCTGATGTCTGGTCTGGGGACAATTACAGTGTACTCACATAAATAAATCTTTTTTAAAAAAGAGGAAAACAGAGTATGCATGTGTGCATATATAAACATATACATCGCATACATATACATCTACATATTTGTACAGACACACACATATATAGTTGGAAGCATTTTCAGAAAGCAGGTTAGATCTGGGAGTAATTAACATGTTCTTCTTAGCATTTAGATTTTACTTAAGATTGTACATTACTGAGTAATTCTGTTTTAGATATTTATTGTATTTTCAGTTATGCGTGTTTTTATGTCTGTGTACAGAGTATATGAATTTGAGTGCAGGTGCTCAGGGAGGCCAGAAGGGGGTGCTGTAACTAGCGCAGGAGCTATAATTCCAGGCCTTGTGAGCAACCCAGCCAATCCCTGTGCAGGAAACTGTAAGCAGGCACTCTGCAAGAGCAGGAAGCATTCTGCTCAGCTGAGACATCTCTCCAGCCTCGGGAGGTAATGTGCAAAGAGCTTAAGAGCATGGGTTGAACAAATTATCAAAGCCTTCATCTTCTAGAACACACTTCCATCCTACGACGAACTCCGGTCACGACTCAGTTTACCCCACTTTCTCTTTTCCTTTGCTGCTTTCTCTGATCAGTTAACATCAAATAGGCATTAGAGGGACCAGGGAAACCTGTGGTTTACCATCCCAGAGCTGGTCGCACAAAACAGGAAGAAGCAGAGATTAAAGCCAAGTGCAGCGCTTACCTCGGAGTCCAGATTAGGGAAATTAAATACTTTAAGCAGTTGCCAATTTAATTCTCAAGATTTTCTCTTTCTTTCTCTCTTTTTTCTTCCTTCCTTTCTTCCTTTTTTAAAAAAAAAAAATCATGACATTTAGAATAGGCGGTTCCTGAAACTTAAGTGTTCCTTTGTACACTTAATTTCTGACTACAGTCTGGAACGGAACAATAGGCAACGAGAGCTGAACGGAGAGGGAAAGGTTACTGTAACTGCTTCTAAATCACAGGCTGGCGAGCCTGGGACCCTCGCTCTCTCACAGCACAGGCATTGTGGTGAGCATTCTCTCTGGGTGCAAAGACAATCTCCAAGCTTCTAGGTCAGTGGTTCTCAACCTTCCCAAGGCTGCAGCCCTTTCATTCAGTCCCTCATGCAGCGGTGAGCCCCCCCCAACCACAAAATATTTGTTGCTACTTCATAACTGTATTTTGGTACTATTATGAACTGTGAAGTAAAGGTCTCTGTTTTCCGATGGTCTTAGGCAACCCCTGTGAACGGGTCATTTGAACCCCAAAGAGGTTGCAACCCACAGGTTGAGAACCCATACTCCAGGAACCTAGGCAGCAGGCTTTTTTTTTTTAAGGAGTTTTCCATTGAGACATTATAGCTAAGCAGAACTCGACTCTCTCCTCTCCACCGTCTCCTGTTCCCATTTAAACACACTTCCTCGGATCCACTTGTGATAAGCAGTGGAATTAGACAACCGTCTGTCAAAGCCAGGACTCTTTCCCCCTCAGAATCTCTCTCAGGTGGAAAACACCTTTTGAGAAGAGAAAATCGCTGTGGATGATTTTTTTTTCCTACTGTTCGAAATAGCTCAGCTGGAGGGAAGTTATTATTTCCCCCTTAGCAAGCCCAGCCGCCAAAAGCTGAAGCTCTCCCGCTCCCAGGCCCAGAACGTCCCCTACCCCCTTGTCCAGCTCATGGCGGGTCCACGGTGAGTACCCTCTGGCCTTGCCCAGCATTCCTCAGGGTATCTCCAAAGCCTGGCCTGAACCTCCAAAAGGAGGCAGAGCTACTCCTCATGAACATCCCTGATCTCTTCATCTCCTGCTACAGAGAGGGCAGAGGAGGTCGCTGCTGTAAGGTGCCACTCCAATGCTACTGGTTCCAAGAGTACGAGGACATTGTCTGCCTTGTGGTTGACACTGTGAGAGATTCAGTGGATGACTTCAGACTCAAGGGAGGCTCCTAGCATGCAGAGCATTTGCCTCATCCAGGCTGAGGAGAGCTAACAGGGACCCAACTATAAACAGAGACCTGAGGTCCAGTGACCCACGTGTCTAAATTTAGACAAGTCCCTTTCTCAGGAGAACCTCCAGAGCTTTCCTTTGGTATATGGGGACTGAATAAAGATCTATGGGGACTAGGGTGATGGCTCACTGGGTAACACTTGCTGTACAAAACTTGAGGACCTGAGTTTGGATCCTCAATACCCACATAAATGTGACTGCTATGGCATGCATCTGGAGCCCCAGCACTGGGACAGAAACAGGAAGATCTTAAGGGCTTGCTGGCCAGCCAGCATAGCTGACTCTGAGCTTCGGAGCCAGTGAGAGACCGTGTCTCAAAAAATATATGACAGAGGAGCAATTAGGGCGATACCCAAAGTCAACCACTGCCCTCTACATACATGTACCCTCAAGTGCATGTGCGCCCATGTGCTCACACGGTCATCCACAATCAGAAGGACATGTATAGTCGCTCATCAGTTTTATCTACTGCAGATGTCAGGTAGATGGGGACCTCTGCTTCACAAAACATGGATGCTGCAGATATAGGCAGGATAGCATAACTGAGACCCTTCCTGACCAGGAACTCAACGCTTCTGTAGGGTCCTCCCCTCATCCAGGAGTGCAGCAAAACTCCCTGGATGAACAATGCTCACAGCAGGGCTGCCCAGCTCAGGCTGAGGGTAGGCAGTGCTATCTCTGCTGCGGTGTGGTGGTGAGGCAGGCTGGGAGGGCTCATATTTAGAGCCAAGAGGGGGTTACCCACCATCTAACTGAAACATGCACCTTGAGCTGTGATTTAGAGACCACTACTGTCTCTAGATTTCCCCACTGTGAAGACTCACACACCTAGCACCAAAGACTTCCCTACACCTTTGCTGAGCACTGAAGAAAGGGCAGCTGCAACACCCTGCAGCTAAAACGTGACACTGTGACACTCCGTCTAAGAAGGGACTTCCTGGCAAATTCCAGACACTAAACTTAGTTCCAGAACCTTCCCCCCCTCTTTTTTGTCTTTCTGCTCAAGATAAAACTCTAGGCCTATGTAGTCCAAGCAGGTGCTCTACCACTGTGCAATACACCTGGCCCCTCAAATTCTCTTATTTAAACAATTTTTCTTTCTTCTGGTTTCTGTGGTTGTTTTGTTGAACAATTGTTAGTCTATAATTTTGAGGCTGGCCTGGCTTTATGAGATCAGAGAGGCAACTTGCCCCTGGCCATAAGGTAATTGAGGAATGTAATAAGAAGTATTCACAAGTATCAAAGGGTGACTTTGTCCCCTTATCAGCTCTTGTCAAAAGAAAGGTGCCAGGAAAGTAAAAAGAACAAAAAACCCCAACCGCTCCGTTTTGACTTCAAAACAGGGGTTGAAGGACACACAGAGGCTTCCAGTTTACAAGTCAGACACATCTCAAAAACACCAAACTGGGACAAACATGGGGCTCTTAAATTATGAGGGAGAGAGCTGACATGCTCCCTACCCCCCATGCCTGCACCCAATACTGATGATCAATGTTGGGGCCCCAAGCAGTGAGACTCTGGGAAGAAGGAATGGGGAGGTTAACTGAATAGCCAAGGCTGATGCTGCTCACCCGATGTGCCCCACTTCAGATCCAGTGCTTGTCCTGGGTTGGGAGGAGGCAATCCTGAAAAACCGAGATAGGAAGAGAACCCTACAGAGACTTGTGGTTTGTTCCCAGTGAGAGGCAGTAGTCATGAACATGTCCTCTGCATGGAGTGGAAAAGGCTGTGGGAAGGTCCACAGAGAGACTTGAGGCGCTGGTCTTTATCATGGCCTCCTTGATGCCAAAGCAGCAGCAAAGGGCTGCCTGATCTTATCTGTGCCCTTGACTAGGGTCCTAGAACTAGTAAGCCCAGTTGCATTGAACAGAGAAGAGTAGATTCCATTAATCAATATGGCTCATAGGGGGTCATGAATACAACCTCAGCTAGCCCTCACTAGGCCTGGCAGGAATAAACACTGGTCACCAACTAACTGAAGAGCTCCAGAGAGTTGCATTAATACCAAAGAACGGCAAGCTCTATCTGGAAGTGCCTCTGACAATGCTGCAGTTCAGATGCCCCCTCTTCTCCTTACTTCCTATAGTTTAGAGTCAAGGCTGCTGCCTTAACTGAATATACCTGACAGTGACCCCAATATGTTCTTTCTCAGAAGACATGGAGGTTCAAAAGGATAATGGTGTTGAAAACAGACCATTAGCAACGCCCCTTGATAATGTTGCCACATCTGAGACACACTGGTGTCCCGGAGACCATAAAACGTGATGTCTGGGAGAATCAAGAGTACGGCTGCCTCGGGCCAGAGCCACGAGGTCCTTTACAGGCAAAGACTTCCTGTAGATGCCACATCTACCACCCTGACAGGCACCCTGACAGGTAACAGGAGGTGGCTGGGGCTGAGCCTTTCTGCTCTGTCCCTTCCCTGCAGCTCAGTTGTCACTTCTGACCTCTCCCTGACAATTATCCTTCCTCTTCCTTCCAGCTGCCACGAGCTCAGCCCAGCTGTGTCACCTGTAACAAATCACCCCGAGAGCTTCATAGAAAGAGCTACCAGTCCAAGGGGAAGACAATCCTTCCCTCGATCAGATGTGGGTCAAGCACTGTTACTGTAGATGCAATGCGATGACTCTGGGGGTTGTCAAAGCTCTTCTCATCCATATGTGATGCTGTCTTTTGAGGAAACACCAATTAAATCCAAATCAAGTCATTAATCAGTCCATCTGAGAAGGGGGTTATACTTTCTTCATTAGGACAGCGTTACACGCAGTAATCAAACACAGCACCCACTCTCCAGTCTTGCTGTTGGTTGCTAGTTTCTGCTTCACTCCGTGCTTAGATGAAAACTCTGACCTAACTCAGAGCTTAGAAATGGGATTGTTAGCATAAAAGGTGAGACTCGGAGTCCCAAAGGAAGAGCTTGCCCCAAGTGTGAGCTACTGATGGAAACAGGAAGATCATGGCTTCTCATGAGACATTTCTTAGACAACTTCCAGATGGCCTCAGGAACTGAGTAAATATTCTTCAGGAGCCATTTCAGCCCAGGAGCAAAGTTTTGAGGGGAAACAGGCATGTCATCTGCAAGGCACTGATGTGGGACCCCAATGTTTGAGGATTTTGTTGATATGATTTTGTAGTGTTGGCTTGTCTGCTGTGCTAAGATGGACTTTGTGTTTTTCTGAGCTGTCTCTCACCATTAACAAGCTTCCCCAAATCTCATCCTCACTTAAACAACTGTCTCGTCCCCACTACCTTCTAGAGTGCAGGCATGGCATTCTCTATCCCCACATCTCTCTATGTTTAATGGAAATGCACCTGCATAAGTTCATGAAGAATATGTTTTACTTTCTACCAGTGAGTATTTACCTAAGTTGATGACATAGCCATACCTGGCAGTCACGCTTAAGAAAGCCTCCTGTGTCTTCAGGCGTGAAGACTGTTATAAAGAACATGGGTTTTCTTCACTAGAGAGATGAAAAGGCATGCCTGAAAACAGAGTTGTATTCCTTCAGTATGAAGAGTGTGCAAACTTTGGCAAATCTGGTGGCTCTTGAGAAGCAATGGTTTCACCTCATCTATGCATACCACAGGCAAAGCAACAAAGAACTTCTTGGTTTAGATTCCTTCCCTCAGAATAGAAGAGCAAAGAAAAGAAATAAATAGGAAACCTAGAAGAGTGTGGAATCTAGAATAGTATGGAATGCAGAAAAACATGGAAAATGGAATGGCATGGAATCTAGAATACTGTGGAATATAGAATAGTGCGGAATGCAGAAAAACAGAATACAGAATAGCAGGGGATGCAGAATACTGTGGAATCTAGAATACTGTGAAATCTAGAACAGTGTGGAATACAGAGTAGTATGGAATACAGAATAGCATGGAATGCAGAATAGCATGTGTTGTCGAAAATATGTAATCTCAATCTGAGGTTCCAACCCTGCCTTTGATCATTCATTTCCCAGATAAAAGACACACAACTTTTATATTTATAATAAGCCTTAATCAGCACTAGAACTAAACAGGCATCTACCCTCTAAACTACTAGTTTTCACCTCCCTATCAATAATCCCAAACTATAACTTGCCATGTTCCATGGGGTCCACTCTTACTCCAACTGGCCAGGCCATATCATCAATTCTTATGACTGGAACATTGAAACTGTCTCTGCTCTGAGGTTTTGTGGCTGGTAGTGTTTTTAAAGATCTTGAGAACACCCCAACAAACTAAACCCCTCCTGTCTCTGCCTCAGAATCTGATCTCTTTTACCACACAGTCCAGAAAATTTTACCAAAGACTTTTGGAGTCTTATTAGGAAGCTGTATCCCTTACCCTATGTTGTCCTCCTCCTCTCTCTGTCTTTTCTCCTCTTCCTCTTCCTCCTCCCCCTCTTTCTCCTCTTCTTCCTCCTCTTCCTCTTCCTCCTCCTCCTCCTCCTCCTCTTCCTGGTCATGCCTCTGATCCCAATCCCAGGAACCAAAACCCCCACCTACTTCTCTTCTGCCAAGCTATAGGTTGTAACTGTTTGTATTCACGGATCAGTAATAATTTGGGGGACAAGGTTACATAGTGTCACTTGGGTCTACATGTGAATTCTCTTATCCCTGGGGGCAACCAGTCCTTGGGGACCAGTATTTAGCATTGCAATACATAGCAAACAAAATACATACAAACTTCAACAAGCATGAAATCTAGAATAGCATGTAATGCAGAATAGCATAGAATCTAGAATAGCATGGAACCTAAAATAGCATGGAATCTAGAATAGCATGGAATCTAGAACAGCATGGAATGCAGAACAGCATGGAATGTAGAGCAGCATGGAATCTAGAGTAACATGGATGCAAAACAGCATGGAATCTAGAGTAATGTGGGCTACCACAACTTCCTAATAAGACTCCAGAAAATCTTAGGTAGAATTTTCTAGACTATGTAGTAAAAAAAAAAGAATGGATCCAAGGCAGAGACAGGAAGGACTTAGTTTATTGGAATGTTCTCCAGATCTTCAAAAATACTACCAGTCACAAAAGCACAAAGCAAACACAGTTTCCATCATCTGACCAGAATGGAAGCACCAGTAAGTGACACTCCTTCAGTAAGGACAAACCAATGGAAACTGCCCCCACTGGGCACTATGTCTGACTTCAGGTACAAGATGTGTGTGATTTTGCCTGATACAACCTGAGCGGAATCTTAGGCTATAAATCAAAGGAGGAAACAATCAAGCCACACCACTGTCGAGACAATCCTCCATGAGCATCCCAACCTTCCGGTGTGGACCTCGCTCATGAAGCCACCCATGCCACCATCCAGAAGAGTATACACTTTTGCTTTCTTACATACCCTCACTTCTAAAGTTAACTTTATTATTTTGCTGGGCTTTGTGTACTTCCTCTGAGTTCTTTTGTTGATGAGATTGAGGCCCTGCACTTCCCCAGCTGACCTCACTGACACCGACAACTTCAACACCTCATGGCCAAAATACAGAGGCATAATTGTACATCGCATCTAAGTTTTCTCAGCACAATCATATAAAGAAACTGCCCTCAAATGCAATGAGATCTGCTGTAGGGAAATCAATTATAATCTTTGTTGGTTATTTACAATCACAATATTTCCTGATCTGTATGGCTCTTCTGAGCTCTACTTCCCAAAGAGCCTGTAACATTTCTAAAGCAGAACTGCCCAGACTTGGATTTGAAGTCTTTATCTACTTGCCCTTGCCCACATGGCTAGTACAAATGATATTGTCTCTCGCTCTGTTCATTTCCTCAATCATTAGAAGCTTCTTGCATTGGGAGTTCACACACACACACACACACACACACACACACACACACTGGCATACATGCACATGTACATATACACTGGCATGCATGTGGATGCAGTGCTTTCTATGAACCAGACAATCACAGCAAAGAATGCTCATGGCCACTGAAGGCAAATTTGAGCTTAGATTTCAGAAGCAGGTATTGGCCAATGGGACCATATTATTTCTCTGCTAGAAAACATGTCCTCTCAACTCTGGACTGGAAACAGCAGTCCTTAGGGAGTCTACTTTCATCTGTCCCTTGGCTTCCTACTGGGCTCCAGTGGAATGTATCGATGAAGAAATGCTTAGGGGAGAGAGCGCGCCTCTGCCACAGTATCTCTGCAGTTTCTGTGATGTTCGGTCTTGAGAGATTCAAAGGATTCTAGAGTTGACAACTGGAGAAAGATAAGCCCAAGGGCAGGCCATGAAAACCTGCCCCTCCCATGCCAGAGCTAAACTACCATCTAAAGGAGGCCAGCACACACCTTGCTCTGACAGATTTCTTTTAAAAGCCTCTCTGCTCTTCTTTCTCTCTTTAATGGTAGAAAGTGGTTCAGCTCAGAGTCCCTGGCCAAGCTGGAGAGCTTACTTGCTAAGTGAGACCATATTCCCTTTACAGGCTGAACAGCTCTGTCACAGCCTGGCTCTGAGCAAGTGAGCCAGGTTTGACCACGCAAGGCACCTGACCTCTGAACCCTCTTCCACTCACCACTCTTCTCTGCTTTGGGCTTCAGTGGCTCAGGCTCAGGCAGACACGGACAGGGCCCATCACAGAGGGAGTTGAGGCTTTTGCCTGTAGAACAAGCGTGGAATTCCAACTTGCACTGCAAGAAAGAGAGACAGGACAGACCGTTAGAATATAATGAGGCCAGACGCATGCTCGGCTTCCCAGGGAGTGGCTGGCTGGTATCTGTGCTTTAAGGGGACAAAGATGGGAGAAGGGAGAAGTCGCCCATGCTAGTAGTCTGGCATTCAGAACTCTAACTTGGGACTGGCCGTTCATGATTTCCCAAACAACTCCCAAAACACAGCAGAAGAACTGGAAAGCAAATTTAAATTAACAGCAGGCTCAGCTGTCACCATTTATAAAATATGGTGATTATCTGAAAGGGAATTCGTGTGGAGTTCTATGTGACCCGTGAAGCCCTCCCACTTAAGTGCTGGGGCTCCCCCAAGAATCCTCCCACACAGAGCAAGTGCTCAGGGACGTTCTTCGTAACCTGCTTTCTCATTGCTCTCACAGATGCTGGTCATAAACAACTTAAAAGGACGAAAGATTTGTCTTGCTCATGACTTCAGCCCATCACCATGGGACACTGTGGTGGGATTGCTGGTATCCTGGTGGCCAGGAAGCAGAGCAGAAGAGAGGGGAGCCTGGGACAGGACACAGGGGACAGACTGCTTACTTCCTCCAGCTAGCTTTCTTTCTCCAGACTCTCTGAAACAGAATCATCACGGCCGAACATTCAACACATTCAACCCCTCTGCCACTACGAAGGACATTCTCTATGTGAGCCTACCAGGGACATTCCATATTCAAACCAGAGCACAGCGCAGCCACCTCTTTTTGGGAAAGAGTCTGGATGGTGCATCTGAGGTGCTTCGCCTGCTCCTTCCTCTGGGAGCAATGAAACCGTGTGCCCCCCCCCCCCCCCGCCCAGCTCTGGAGTTTTTGTGGCCGGAGCCCTCTTATAACTAGCCTGGGATCTGATGGGAATGGCCACCTAAGTCTGGAAGTCAATGTCAGAAGTCCACAAGCTACAACCTCCTGTCATCTTTTGTCAGCAATAATGGTAGCTTTCAGGTCCCTGTCTCCTAACTTTACATTTAAGTCTCAGCAGACTCAAAACACAAGTAGGGGATGCAAAGGTATTTACAGGTGTCCTAGACCACAGTGGGTGCCAGCTTTTTTATTACTTGTATAATATGGAAAAAGAAATTCAGGCTGTTGGAGGTTAAGCAACTCATAAAAGACCTTAGCACTCAGTCAAACGCATGTCTGACTTCACAGCCGAGCCCTTAAGGGTCCTGAGATAGTTTCTGACACGTGGCTGAGGGTTCAGAGCATAGGATCTATACGGCGTATGGCTGGTTCTGCACCTTTGCCTTTGGCCCAGATGCCTTATCTGAGTTTCCTCCTTTTCTGCCCGTCAAATTCTCAGGATCAAGGCTTGCATAAAATCAGTCTCCTGCAAAGGCCTAGGGCCTGGGAACCTGGTGGAGGTTCAAAGGAAAGGAGAGAGAGACAGGACTGACTATGCACCTGCTCAGCACGCATCTCTTATCAGGAGCCACGGGGAATCATTTGGCGGAAGGGAGAGCACAGATACAGTCCCTGCCTTAGAAAACACAAAGCAACCTTAGAGAAACCGCCAACGTTTGCAAAGCAACTCTCTGGAGTACAGGTGGACATGGGCTCACTGTGAGAGAATGAGATGTTCCGTCCCCAGACTAACTACAAACCCAGGCAGAGTGCTTTATAGCCGGCTCTAAAGGATCTGCAATCACTGGGTATAACTCCAGCTGTCACCCATCCAAGGGCAACGGCAGAGCAAGAGAACAGAGAGCAAGCTCCCTCTCCAACCCAAGCTCCCTTTTATAAAGCTCCCGAAATGGCCAACATGTGACCAGTGTGCTCCCAGGAGTCAGATGCACTTTGTGAAGGGAAGCCAGGCCGGGGCCTCAAACATCGCTTGCCCTGACTCTGGAGTAAATTAGAGTGTATTCATCTAAAGCCGCATGGACAGGACTATGTGGTGAGGCAGGCTGTGTGAGAATATACAGCCAGAGCCAAAAGACCTCTGGGTATGGGATGTGCCTGCGGGCAGCAGGATGAGCTGACAGAAAGCGAAAGGTCACTGTGTCAACTCTCGCTTCGAGTAGCACTGGGCTCTAGTTTGATCTCTGTTGCTGTGATAAACACAGACAACTGCTAACCTGGCGGGGAAAGGCTTATTTGGCCTACAGGCTCCAGTCTGTCATAAAGGGATGCCAAGGCGGCAACCTGGAGGGAAGAAGAGAGGCAGAGACCATGCACGAAGCTGCCCCCTGACTTGCTCTTTGTGGCTTGCTCAGATTGCCTTTTTATACAACTCAGTGCCACCCACCCGCAGGTAGTACCACTCAAAGTTGCCTGGACACTCCTAGATCAACTGTTGATCAAGAAAATGCTGCATAGACATGCCCATAGGCCAGTCTGATGGAAGCAATTCCTTTCTTGAAATTCTCTCTTTCCCATGTGACTCTGGCTTTGTCAAGCTGACAGAAACTAAGGCGCGCGCGCACACACAGAGAGAGAGGGGGGGGGAGGGGGAGGGGGAGGGGAAGGGGGAGGGGGAGGGGGAGAGGGAGGGGGAGAGGGAGAGGGAGAGGGAGAGAGGGAGAGGGAGAGAGAGTGTGTGAGTATGTGCAACTAGAGCAGAGACTACTGTGGCCAGCCGGCTACCTCCTCTTCCTCTGGGCTGCCGCTCTAGAATGGCCCTCGGTTTCAGATTGGAGGTTTACAAACTAGTTTTTAAAGAGACATTCTGAATCTTATTTAAGCAAAAAAGATTCTTTTATGTATACATTTATTCTGTAAAGTTTAAATTATCACCTGACTTCATCATAAGGCCTTCACATGCTACCATGTAACGGCCTCTTTAGAGACTTGGATATTTGCCCTCACCAAACTCCACCCTGCGACCCAGCTCCTGCCTTCCCTGCACTCCTGATCCAGTACTGCCACGTGGCCGGCTCTGACAGGTAGACGGGCCAGCACCAGTAGTGAAGGCACAGGTCCCAAGAGATGCTTCAAGGGCTCCAGTTTTAGCACTTCACCTGGATTTCCCATCACGCTTTGCAGACGTCACATGCCACAGAAAAGCTGTTTCTTCTGCGGGGGATTCGGACGGCAGAGGGGCAGAACTGAAGCTCACTCACTAGGGCTGTTGTAAGCCTGGGGGCGGGGGGAGACCACCGGCTGACTTCCTTCTGGACCACAGAGTATGGCAAGGGAAGTTTCACTTCCTGTCTTATGTCTGAGGTGAGGGGACCCATAGAGAGCCTGGCACATCGTTGGTATTCAAGAAATAGAACAAATGACCTAAAGGCAGAAAGAAGGGTAATAATGCGCGTTCTGCAAACTGCAAAGCAGCTCTGTTCTGTCGGAGAGCTCCCCAGCCAGCCAACACAAGATAGGGCATTAGCGTTCAGACTCTGTCTCAGCTGCGTATCCCACCCATATTGTACCCGCATGTCTCTCCCGGAGCTCCACATTCAGTGCCTGCCTCTCAGTCTCACGCTTGCCCCAGGCTCTCTGCAGCCACACAGCTGTTTTCTAGATGGCCTTGCCTGAACAAGAGGCCCAGTCAAGACCCCTTGCTACTCAACCTGCTCCGCCGGGTAGCAGCAGCCCCTCTGTGTTCCCCTGACATGTCCACGACAGCTCACCTCTCTGTATTCCAGAGAGGCGCCACTGGGAAAGCAGTTTCCATCTGCACTAGGCAAATGCAAGGTTCCAGGGTACTTTTGTTTTGTTTTGTTTTTTGTTTTTGTTTTTAATCTTCTTGGAGGATATGTAACATGTGAATGAAGCACCAAAGGCATCTGGTCTAGGGCAGGTGAGGTGTCTCTGCAGCTAAGAGTCCTCGCTGCCATTCTAGAGGACCTAGGTTTGCTTCCCAGCACCCACATAGTGGTTCACAACCTTCTGGAACTCTAGCTCTAGAGCATCGATGCGCTCATCCATGGCCACCAGGTAGTCTCATAATAGATATATATACATAAAGGCAAAATAATTCATGTAGGCTTGCATGAATTACACACAGAAAATTTTTTAAAAAAAATTTTAAAATATAAATGGTTGTGATCCTACCATTTTATTTGACTCTTTTAAAAATTCAAAACAGGCTATACATCTAGACAGATAGTCAGAGATAGTAAAAACTCATATTAGATGTTTCACAAGTGTCATCAGTTTCGGGTGACCTCCCTAGGGGAGGCAGCAGGGTAGGGCCTATAGAAGCATCACAAAAATGGGCATTTCTTTTACATTTTAACTCAGCTTTTAAAAAACAAAACAAAACAAAACAAACAAACAAACAAAAAAAACCTTGCTCCTGGACTTAACAACTTCTATAAATAATACACACAATTTTATGCATCAAGCATTTTATAATGAAATGTAAACAAAATGTACACTCTTTTCTGGAGGTAATAACCAAGCTAGAACCCCAGCTCTCTCTCAGGTAAAGGATGCTCACTGGTGGGAAGCCCTCGGGGAACATGTGGTGGAGGCTGTGGGAAGCTCTGAATTGGAGTCCGGAATCACAACTGGTGAGAGGTGTTGTTCTCGGTGCCTGACACTTGAGACTAGGGCCTCTCATAGTGTCCCTTTGGAGGCTCTTCTCTAACCCATCTCTCCCTAGTAAGCACATAGATACAATCCAGGCCTTTCCCCGCACCAGACTGTTACCAGAGCAGAGAGAGGCAACAGAGAGGGTGCTTATGCCTACCTTACCAGAGAGGCCAAGTAACTCTCAGGGAGAAAGACTTCCTGCTAAGTGAGCTCTCCAAAGCCAGTGGGGCTAGATCACCAAGCAAGTGTTCATCTTCATCTCTCAAGCTTTAAGTTCCAGGCCCCAAGATGGACCTAGCTGGCTGCACAGAGCTAGCTAGACAGTGCAGTATACAGGTTGAGAGATAATCACAAGGTAGATTTGCGGTGCCCTTAGTCCAGGCCTGCTAAGAAAATGGGAGCCAGGGGGGAAACAATGTTGCTGCCGAGCCTTTCTGCTGCTTCCCATTAGAAACAGATAAACAGCCCAAGAGATGACTTAGGTTTGGTTTCCTCCAACAAAGTAGATACAACCTCGGCTTATCCAGCTCCCAACTGAGCTGGAACAGTAACAAAGTGTATAGAGCAGTGCGAGATTTCTCCTTAGGAAAACCGCAGTAGAGGATGGAGTGCAAGAGAATAGCAGATTCTACAAGGGAGATGTGAACAAGGGAGATGAGCATCCTTCCAGCATCACAGGGTACCAGGAGCTCTTTCCTGGCCTAGGACCAAATGACAGGGGCTGGAAACTTTTCCTATGGTATGTGCAAAGCAGGAGCCAAACTCTGATACAACTGTCGCTGTTGATTGCTGTGCCACAAGGAATTGGGCAGGTAGCCTCTCTACCAGTTCCTTCTACACCAGCCCTGAGGGGATAGAGGACCTAGGCAGTCAGGGTGAGCCAAGTTCAACTTTTACAGCATAGCGCAGCGGGTAATAAACCAAACAAGGCTAGAAAGCATGACATTCTTGGGAGCCAGTAAGAGTATATATAGCATTACTTTTCTGCCTCTTAGGAAAACAACTGTTTTTGAAAGTGTAAAACAAAGGAAATTGGTAGAAGCAAATCCTCTGGACTGGAGAGCCCCTCTCCTCTCAGCTCCTTACAGCACTCACAATAGCCAAAGCTGGAGGTGTACCTGGGAGACCTCCTTGAGACAGACTGAAAGACACCCATTGGGATCACAGTTGAGTCGGTACTTCCTACAGGAAAGCTATTCCTCTAGACCTACCCACCCTAAAGAGGACATAGCAGCACAGACCCTCTGCTGCTGTCTGTAGTCAACCCTAGTCACCCTCTAGAAGCTATACACCTCCCACTAGGGCCTAACTCCATCCCGCATGCAAACTGGGTCCAAATGACTCTCAGACCTGGACCTCTGCTACAGTGGGGGTGGGGGGGACTTCATAGACAGCCAAATGAAAACAGCTTCACTGGGGCCTGAAGCCAGTATTTTGGGTATCCATATAAGGAAGGGATATGTGGACACTGAGTTACCCAGGTAAGGATGGTGATGTGTTGAGACACAGGAGAGAGAGAGAGCTATCTCTAAGCCAAGGACCTCCAGAGACACCCCCTGCTCCTGAGGCACCAAAGACCAAGAGAGCAACTCCTCTCTGCCTCAGGATGAGCCAGCCATTGTTAGTTATTTTGATCTCAAATGCCCGGCCTCCTGGGCTATGAGAGGGGAACACTGTCCCTTACACAGCTCAGTTTCTAGGTCTTTGCCTGATAGCCAAACTGACTGGTAACACTTTGTGTCTTGTGTTTTAAGAAGAGAGAGAGAGAGAGACTCCAGGACAAGGAGATGCTCTGTTTTAGAATTAAAAACGTAAGTCTTCGTGCCAACATGGCTTAGGTCTATTAGTAAGGCGTAAGACCAAACCAAACCATTCCAGAGCAGTAGTGTCAGGATGTGAGAAGTCAGCTGCCCTGTGTCCCTTCTGACTCTGTGATGGAGGTGTGGACATATGAAAAATTCAAGCCTTATACTCATCTTATGATATGGTGGTTATCTGAATCATTAGCCACAGTTCTACAAAGGAATGGAGTTGAGAAACTAGGAAATCAGGTAAGGCCATTTAAGCACAGATTAGCCTCCATATTCACACTATCACAGATATAAATACAACCAGCCCCCATATTCACACTATCACAGATATAAATACAACCAGCCCCCGGATGCTTCTAGACCTTTAACCTGCTGTGCCGTAAGTGCCCTCCCCAACTACCTGAGAAGCGGAGAAAGACAACACTGAAGAAGTCTGTACAGGTGCTCCAAACACTGACCTACTTAAAACACATGTGCTAGCACATTTCCCAGCCAATCCTCGCTTCTGTTTTGCAACAACACACCAACCCGTTGGTGTGAGTGAACGACTCCTGCAAATGGCCGGTGAATCTTTCTCTCCTGTGATTTGTAAAGCAGAGCTAATAACTTCTCTCTAGTTCACTGCTCACGCAGGACTCCACACTCTTCCCGGGGCCTTGCATGCTTGGGGTATTATTATTTTTAACGTTTTATTTAAATTGCTTTCTCCGCTGCATTTCGTCAATCCGTCTTCTATTTTTAAACCAGACTGTTGACGGTTCACAGTTGACAATTCTGTTCACAGTTGATGAATTCTGATTTGTTTTCATTCGCCCAAAATCATGTCACAGTAGAGGGAGGGAAATAATCCCCAGGCTTTGCTGGCTCTAATAATTGGGCGTGAACTGAGTGAGCGGCCACTGCCTGCAAGCGTCAGACGTTAGAGGGTCCCTCCAGCTATTCCCTCCAGCTGTGCCAGCCTCGCTGATTTTTCTCAAATGGAGTCAGATCTCTCTACCTCTACCTTGCTACCTTTCTCTGTAGCTCTTTCCCCATTCACTTTGTTTCTCCATTCAGTTCCTGACTACCCACTTAATATTCCTAACCCCGCCCCCCAGATACATTATCTGTCTCCCCCTCCTCTGCCATATCAATACCATGGGGACAGTACTTTCCCCTGCTGGCTTAGAGCCTAGACTGTCTCTGGCTGATGGAAAGATGGCCAGCCTCCTGTCAGTGCCCAGGACTTGAACGGCTGGGGACTCTCTGGAAGGAGTCAGGTGGAGAAACAAGAGATGGATCTTTGGCTCCATTCAGAACCTTCCCAAACATGCAAGCAGGTGCACCTTCCTCTACTAGCAGTTAAAAGACACGACTTTGACATCTGGTTAAGAGCACCTGTTGCTTAAGCAAAGGACTCTAGTTTGGTTCCCATCACTCACACGGTGGCTCATGATCTGTCACTCCAGTTCCAAGGGATCTGATTGGCACACTCTTCTGACCTCTGCCTGCACCAGGCACACGCTGTGGTTCATTTACATACATGTGGGCAAAACACGCTCATACACATAGAACAAATAAATCTAAAAATAATTATTTTAAATACTGTAGCCACAATTGTGGGACTTGAACCAAGTTGGGGGGTGGGGGGACCAAAAGGCCCCAACCAGAGGACCTCTGACAAGAAAGCTGCCTAGAAAACCATACCTTGGGATGAGGTAGGGTAGGGCAGGGTGGACAGCCACTGTCTGGGTTAGAAGAATAATAGCAAACATGATAGTTGCCTCCTTAGTACTTAGGTGCAAAGCTATAAGAGTCTTTTGGGGGAGAAAGCATAATGATTTTAATGTGAATCACAGTTTTAGGTGATGCTTTAAAATTATTTTTCCATGAGTGCAATGGTAAATGTTTTCTAAGGTGGATACATAGAAGGACGCCCCTATCTGTTGACAGGGGTTACTCATCAGAATGTCTGGAAACTGCTAAATGCTTCAAGGGAAAGGATACAGGTGTATATGGAAAACATAACGGCAAGGATGTTAACAGCTACTGTATCTTGGTGATAGTGGGCAGAGGTTACTCATTCTGTCTTAAGCTCTTTATATACCCAGTGGTTACAGAAGCAATAGCTTGGGAAGGGATTTTAACTTGCTTTGCCTGTTGGTTCCTGAAGACTTCCCAGAATCCTAAGCACAGGCCACTTTAGCCAGCAAGCAAGGTCCTTGCTCCTGTTTCCCGGTAGAGGGCGGACTCTTAATGAGCTGTGACTGGATCCTGCTGGCTAAGACCTGCCTAACCCTCAGGAAAGAGCAGACCTTCAATAAGTTGTTAAAGAGGCAATAATTGAGGTTCTCCCTAGACATAAAATCTTTAGGATAAAAGCAAGCAGGACTCAGTCGAAGGCTAAATGCACAAGCATCAACACAAAGATTTTAGTTAGACCTTGCAGGGTTACTCTTTCCTCCCGTTACAAAGCAGGAAACTGAGGCTAAAACTGAGGCTAAGAGACTTGTCTGTTTGCTCTCTTAAGAAACTTCCTTTCTCTCCCCCCTTCCATCTCACCCCTTTCTCATATTCTGTCAATGACTTGCCAAACCCTCTCTATAAAAGAGAGGGCAAAGTTCAGCCAATTCATACACAAATTGCTTTCAGATGAAATGCTGAAAGACGTTAACTGTAAATTGTATATAACAAAGCCAGTGCCTAGTGTCACACACAAAATACCAAAGACATATGCAAGGCTCCATATAAAGGGGGCTTTAGAAAAAAATAAATGATGTGATGTTTTGCACACACACACACACACACACACACACACACACACACACAGAGAGAGAGAGAGAGAGAGAGAGAGAGAGAGAGAGAGAGAGAGAGAGAGAAAGCAAGCATGCACAGGGAGGGCAAAGATACTGTAACAGTTTGCCACTCCCCAACCCAGACCCTGTTACAGCAGAGATATTGTAACAGGTTGCAGCTGAGATCAACATCCACAGCTTCAGTTTGCCGCTCTTCCCCCCACCCCATGTAATATACTTGGGGAAAGAAGGTGGCCCTCCCAGAGGTCTTCCCAGTCCAGCACATGCTCCACTCCCCAGACAGCCCCGTTCTGAGCTCCATTTCTGGCTTCCCATTCCAGGCGCTTCTTTTCTTTTGATGCTCGCTGCCGGTTCCTTCTTCCTCTTCACTGGCTGTTCTGCTAGGACACCTCTGAGGGCTGCAGACAATTCATAGTTCTAAATGTATATGGCATATCTCCTCCGTCTAGAATTCCTGGGGACAGAACAGATGAGGAAGGGCTTCTGGTCCCCAGGCCTGCTTCCTCTTGGTGCCAAGAATAGCACCCAGGCACCGTGAGTGCTTGATAGAGATGCCAACTGAAGAACAAGCAGAAGAGAAGGTGGTGCCCAGAGCTGGCTGGTGCCCTGTGCCTGCTTCAGCTATCAGTTCAGACCAAGATGGGGCCCTGTAGCTGGGGCAAACTCACAGACTGATCAGGGCTGGTTTTCTCCTAGCCACATGGAGAAGAGCTCCAAGAAGAAACTTAATTGCCACAGAAATAAAGAAAGCTAGCAGCCCAGGGAAAGACAGATCTGCTCCGGCATTTCACGTTCCCATCTGTTCCAGTTTCCTCCAGGGCCCCGCCTCTGTGCCTAGGGTCAATCCCTTACATTCCCCCACCATCCTGGCTATCTTAGTCGGGCTTTCTATTCCTGCACAAACATCAAGTTGGGGAGGAAAGGGTTTATTCAGCTTATACTTCCACATGGCTGTTCAACACCAGGGGAAGTCGGGACTGGAACTCAAGCAGGTCAGGAAGCAGGAGCTGATGCAGAGGCCATGGAGGGATGTTTCTTACTGGCTTGCTTCCCCTGGCTTGCTCAGCTTGCTTTCTTTTTGAACCCAAGACTGCCAGCCCAGGGATGCTACCACCCTCAATGGGCCCTCCCACCTTGATCACTAATTGAGAAAATGCCTTACAGCTGGATCTCATGGAGGCATTTCCTCAAGAGAGGCTCCTTTCTCTGTGATAACTCCAGCTTGTGTCAAGTTGACACACAAAACCAGACAGTACGCTGGTCTGTTTATCTGTCTGCTTCTAGAAGGAAAAAAGCATCTCCTTTGAGACCTTGGCACACAGCAAGTACAAATGTAGTCCATATTTATCTGTGGGGTGTGTATCGTATAGCCCCATGTGTCACTATATCCATGGTATAGAATGAGATGCTATAGGTGCGATGCTGCATGGTACTCTATAACTCCAAGATGGCCTCTACGATGGTCTGAGTTTTGGCAAAATCAGATCATCTGGAACGTTCAGTGAGGAGGTGAAGAGGTCAGCTCAGGAACTTTAGAAAATTCCACTGGACCCCTCCTGTCCTGGAAGTGAAAGGTCATAAAGGACATAGGCACCCCTCCCCTCTAGAAGGGAGGGGCTAATGACATTCCTCAGACCACAGGAGGAGGCACCGACCACCTGAGCTCATGGACACATTCACGACTATTGGCCACCCACCTCATTCCCTATAGACCAATCAGATTAACAGTCACACTGTTCTACCAATCACATTGTGCCTAATGGCTGCTGCCTGGAGAACTGTATAAAGGCTCACCAGACAGGCTGCACATGGTTGTTCTCTCTCCCCACGTGCAGGGCAACCCCAACATGTTGGAACAATAAATTCCTCTTGCTTTTTGCATCGGTTCCCGGTAAGCTAAGGCTCGCTAGATTCTTACATTGGCAGAAGGAGGAGATGAGAGCATGGAGAAATGACATCAAAATGATAAAAGAGAAAGAGGTTCCGGGTCCCTGCTGGAGACTAAGCCTGAGGCAGAAGGTCCCACAGCTATTCCATGGGAACAGATAAACTTTGGTATTCCCAGGGGAGCCCTCTGGGAAGAGCATTTTGAGGAGTCTGCAATGGAGGGAAGTCCAGCCAGAGCCTGAAAACACAGTTGGGTTTGTAGGACAAGGTCTCTGAGGTCAGCCTGATAGACCCTCCTCAGAAAACTGCTTGCTGGTAAACCCTGGTGATTGGCACATGACTGTGCCTGGAGAAAAGTGGGCTTGCTGGAAATTCATTAATTAATCATCGTCCCAGAAACTGCAGATGGCTAAGACTAACATTTCCATGTCACAAACAAGAGGACACAGGCAAGAACGGAACAGGACGAGAAGTCCTTGGGTCCTGGAATCCTGAAGTAAGGAAGGAAGAAAGGTGAGAAGAAATGCTAAAGAGGGAAGATGTTTATATAGGGGAAGCAGGGAATACCCAAGAGGTGCATGAAGCAGAGTGGAAACCAGGACACCCTGTCTCTCATCTCTGCGGGGTGTAAGGGCTCGCCAGCTCCAGGAGGAAAGGAAGACAATGTTCTAGGGTACCCACAATGCTTAAAATAAACTCTGATCTATAAACACCCTCAGAATTCCATCTCTTTTCTGCCTGTCCTGATTTTCTAATACTGTGGAGAAGCATGGAGGTGCTCCTCTCCCAGCCTGCTGTGCTCCCATGCATTACCAGTGGACTGTAGTATTCGTCCTCCACAGTCAGAAGTCCAAGAAGATGTAGGACAGGCTGGGGTGGAGTTGGCACAGGGCTGTTGTCTGCCAGGGCTCTTACCCTGAGCCCAAAAGGGAATCTGACACCTTGAGCTCCAGGGAATCACCAGGGGTGAAAATCAAAGTCATTTGCATAACCCTTCCAAGCTTCCTTTCTTATCAGGGAATAAAGATAACCCTGCTGCCTGCAGCCCATCAAGAAGCCAGAACAGAAGGCTGGCAGATGTCTCATGACTGGCAGCGTTCCTGGCACTGGCGAACAACATAACTTATTCCCTTCCTCTGTCTCCCACCAGCCCCACCTTTACCCTGTCCCCTCTTCAGCTGCTCCACACCTGAGAGGTCTCTGTAAAAATGCAGATTTGATGGAGACTCCCATCCCAACTCACACCCATGCCCTGCTCCCCCATCCTCTTCAGATGAGAAGCTTTCTAGCCCAGTAGAAAAGGCTCTTCCCACATGTGTCCACCTGGCCCCATTCAGGCCTCTGATGGCCCACTTAAGACCTCTTGGCCAAGTCCCTGGAGCCTCCCTCTGATGCTTTGCTTCCTAATCCCCCCGGAAGTTTAGGGAAGGATCTCTGAGCTCCAGGGCAAGCGTGTGTGCATCTCTGAGTTTCTTGTGCTCAGCGTTTGGATGCTCACCCATGCTCTCATCTGCTCCAGGAGATCACCTTTCAATTCACACGTGGTACTAAATAAGAATGGATGGATAAACTGGTGAGTAGCTAGATGGACAGACGGATGGACGCTATTACACTGCATCTAACTGCCAGTTAAACAATTCTACATGGGTTTGCTGCTGTCTTCACCAGTCAAACTGCCCAAATCACGTCATTCCTTACCTCTTGACCCCAGGTTTTGGGACACCTTGGCCCATATCACACACAATTTCAAGGCTTCAATGTTCGTTCTCACCACCCGAACCTCCCTGAAGCAGATCCTGAACTGGAAACATCTTATTTGCAAACCCTGAGACAAACCCAAGTCTACCCTTCAGAGGCCAGTCACTGTCAGGTCCCTAAGAGAAGTATTCAGACAAAGGGCTAAATGAGGTACCTATTAGAATGCCAAATGCAAGCTGGCCCCAGCCAAGCTCACTTGTACTGTGGTTTCTCCCAGCTCTTCCAACCCTGCCCCCATCCTAAACCTCCTCAGCCCCTGGGCCTAGCTTGCCTTTTTCCCCAGCTTCTCTTTCCTATATAACCCTGCCCTTTGGCCATGGGCTTTCTTGGTTCTCTTGGCTCCATGGGAATGTGTGACCTTAGAGAACATAAGATGACCACTGAAAGACCTTGCTGGAATAGCATGCTGGGGACCTCCCTTCCAGAATCACCCAGCAAAGCAAGCTTTACAAGAAAGCCCAGACCACAAGGCAGGTGCAGATAATGACCAAGAATGCTTCAGTTCCCTCTTCTGGTGACTAAGACCTCCCTTTACCCAGGCCACCTATGCTGCTTAGGGAAGGTCATGAAAAGACACTTGCCTCTCAGAAAGGGAGAGGCTAATTACCATTTCTAAAAGGGGGGGGGATGAAAAGGTCACCTTGGGCCCACAATGGGCTTAAACCAACTCATGTTGTTATCAAGGCCTACCCTTAAACTGTATAAAAAGTGTGTGCTTAGGAGATAGGGGTTGCCTCTTCCCCCATTGCAGGATGGATCAATAAACCTCTTGCTTATTGCATCAATCTCTGTCTCTGTGTTTCTGTGAGTGGGACATCCCGGATGTAAGGCTCTTCAGGTCTTACAGCGCCACTCTTAAACCTCTCTTGCTCTTCTTTTATCTTGCTCTCTTCTCTCTTCCCTCTCTTCCTCCCTCCCCCACCCCTCTCTCTTTCTCTCTCCTTTCCTGACCCTGTTCAGTTTTCCTGGCCACTTTTCCACTGATACTTTCTTTCCCTGCTCTGAACTCTCCCAGATGCCTCTCGTTACACTTTCCCTCCTGTCTACAGTAAAAATCTCCTCAACCAAACTTTGGAGCCATCTTCCTTTTCATTCAGTCCCCATTTGATCCTGACTTTCTTCAACAACATGACCCTGATGTGTCATCAGCTGCCACCCAATTCCCTCTGTCCCTGCTTCTCCCCTATGGTCCCCCATCCGATGTCCCTCTCTTTTCCACCCTGAGCCCTCCCTGCTTAGAGATACTCTCTACCATTTATCTCCTGCAGGTCCCCTGGGGTCCAGCTGTTGTGTTTCATAAAAAAGGGAGCCAGGGATATGTTTGATAGAGGTGCAATATGGTGTGGGGGAAGGGGGTACCTCTGCAGGCCCATGCTGAGGCATCTCTTCCCCCTGAGGGACCAGCCACATGAAGATATAGTATGGAATAGAGTTTATTTAGGGCATGGGGAGGGGAGTTGAGGGGGTAGTAGAGGCAGAGGAAGGCGGGGGAGGGGGATGAGGAGGAGTAAAGAGGCTGGCCATGAACAAATGGAGAGTGGGGGGGGGGAGACAAGAAACAGAGGGAAGAGAGGAAGAGAGTGAGAGAGTAAGAGAGGAGGCAAGCATCCCCTTTTATAGTGAATCAGGCACACCTGGCTATTGTCAGGTAACTGTGGGGCAGAGCCTAGAAGAAATGCAGATACCAGCCCTGTTTCTAGGCCACCCTCCCTCAGCTACACACAGCCCCCTTCCAGCTCCTCGCTGCCCCCTGTCGTCCTGACAGTGTTTCCCTGTGAGAACATAGCACTGCAATTTCCGGACTTTTCTTTAGTATATATATATGTTTCTCTCATCATACAGACCCAGCATCATCCACAATAGCGGCAGAAATGGCTTTTAAAGTCTTCATGAATCATCGGTTTGAGCAGCTAATCATTTACATGGCATTTGCACTAAAAAACGTTACCTCTTCTTTTTCCTTCAAAGTTCACCCCTGTCCCGGCACAGAAGGAACTGGAACACCAACCCAGCACACAGATAAACTGAGGTTCAGAACTGCTCGCTTAGTGGAAGCCGCTCTGGGGAGAGGCAGAAGGTATACCCTGCTTTGTTGTATCAAGATCCAGTCTGTGCTCTTAGGGCGCTTAATTGTGCTCTTGGGCCAAGTTTCATTGCTGAGTCATCTATCCTCACATTGTTGGAAGAAAGGACCAAGCCAAATCCCATGCTGGTGCCACATCTCTGTAAGGGGACATGCACTTAGCTAGGGTTATGTAATTTTTGCTTCGGGAAAGACACAGAGTTGCAGCCTCTCCTGGGTGTTTCTGGAGGGGCCGCTGTCATGACCCCCTGTTTGCAGGCTGCTTGTGGTCAACGTCCTTGGTCTTTTGCTTCCCCTGAGCATACCAAGCTCTTAGAATACTACGCAGCCAAAGTGCCGACCCTTTAATTGTTAGCTGAGATGAAAGAGTGACTGTGTGTTGCCTAGAGCTTTATTGCTGTGAACAGACACCATAACCAAGGCAACTCTTACAAGGACAACATTTAATTGGGGCTGGCTTACAGGTCCAGAGGTTCAGTCTATTATCATCAAGGCGGGAGCATGGCAGCATCCAGGCAGGCATGGTACAGGAGGAGCTGAGAGTTCTACATCTTCATCTGAAGGCTGCTAGCAGAATACTGGCTTCCAGGCAGCTAGCATGAGGGTCTTAAAGCCCATACACACAGTGACACGCCCACTCCAACAAGGCCACACCCACTACAACATAGCTATACCTACTCCAACAGTGCCATACCTTCTAATAGTGCTACTCCCTGGCCTGAGCATATACAAACCATCCCAGTGACTAAAGGAAGAGAATCCAGCAAAGAGGTACCAGATCCATCACTAGAGAAACTGAGTACATTAAAGAAATGATGGACGAGAAGATCATTCTTCCTGCTGCAGCCATCAAAGGCAGGGGTAAGATGACCACATCAGAACGACAAGAAAGGGCAGAGTCTACATTAGACTTGATGACTGTGACAAGATGTCCCAGTAATAGGTCCTTTGTGACTCCAAACTCATTGTTTCCTGGTTCTGAACTGGGGGAAAGACAGGTGACAGGGACACTTTGTCATTTGGAGCCCAGTCCCAGCGACTGAAGCCCATGTGCCTAGCTGACAAGCTCAGCAGGGCGATTTGTACTCCAGTCTCGGGGCACCTTCAGGATGGCAGCACCGGGGTCTTGTCTGTCTCCATAGCCTATAAACCATGTTATCCGGTGTAAGGCAGAGCACAAAGCCTCTGGCTTAGTCTCAGGACTGGGACCTTGACCCTGAGTTAAAGACTCCCTTTCTTGCCAATAGAGCCTTCACAGGCAAGAGAGGAAGAAATACAATGGAAGATTTTTTCACCTGATAGTCTGGATGAATTCCATCCCAGTTGCCCTCAATGTTTTCTGAAGAATGAGAAAACAGAAGCCCAACTAAGCAAATCCCCCAACTCCTGGCCCGAGCTAACATCCAACAAGGTCAAACCAGCCATTAAAACCTCACCTTGGGCCTTTGCAAGATAACTATCGCCTACTATTCAACTCTGGCTTATTTACAGCTCCCGTTCAGCGCCATGCCTCCACTCCACTCCTCCTTTAACCTGCTGGAGAAAGCACACCCCAGATGTCTCACCGGAAAAAGCCCTGTATATGTTCGTCAGAGACAGCAGAAATAAAACCAGTGATAAAAGTGACCCAAAAAATGCCAAGGCAGACTTTTGACCAAATGCAGCAAGATTGAGGTGGTATTTTTAAAAATGAAACAGGAGCTTAAACTTTGAATCACTGCCTGATTTTACTGCTTAGAGATGAAAGACCCTGTGGTGCTGAACAGAAATGGCGTATAACTCAGAGAGGGTTCTCTCTGCTTGGCACCATCTCTGCGGAAAAATACATTTAAGTAATAAAATGTCCTTGGGAGAGTTCATTCTCTGATGACAGGGCTGAGGTGTGAAACCGGTGAGGGCAGACAGACTCTACCCGTCTCTCCCTTTCTGTCACAGGTCTCCCCCCAGTGGGTCTGTCCTCATCGCTATCAGAGCCTGATGAGAGCTGAGCCAGCCAGACTAGGTGTCCCAGGAGGCTGACCCTGTTAAACATCTGCCCTGTGACGAAAGCCAGAGGCTATGGGTCTCGCTGCTCATCACACAGCCAGAAATGTCTTCGGGCAGAGCCTTCTGCTTGGTACTGCTTTTCCTTTTGAGGCTGTAGCTATAGACCAGTGACCCCAAAGTGACCATGAGCTGATAAAGGTGACCTGAGGAAGCCAGGTAGAGTGAAGGCATCTGGTTTTGCAATAAATGATCTGAGTTATATCTTGGGATATAAAGACCGAAGGACCAGTTACTACTTGCAGAAAGCTCAGTCTTGGGGTAAGATGCTAAAAAAACTTGTATCGAACTACCCATCGGCACAGGAAGAGAGCGGTGGGAAGCATGCTGGGAGGAGAGACGCTAGAGACAAGAATCTCCTGGAAGTGGTGGTGGTGAAGATATATTTGGATGAGGACACGAGACAGGTGTGCAGGTCCTAAGGAAACAGGGCCGGAGGAAAACAGTCCCTACAGCTTCTGAGGTTTGGTCAGTTTTAAGTCTCCCTGCTAGCTGTGTGTCCTTGGAGGTAACACGGCCAGGAAAGCCTCAGAGTCTGGACCAGGCCTTGGCCTACCAAGGTCTGGGCAAAGCGAGAAGCTTCAAAGCCCCAGATGCTCATTATGTATTCTGCCCTCGGCTCTGAGCTTCTCTGTGGATTCCCTTCCCCAGTTTCAAAGTTAGAAAGTTCAAACTAGTCCTCCCGACTCCCCTCCCCCCACACCCACATACCCCACCCCTGCCCAATCTCCACTTACATATTTTGATGTCAATCTGGAACTTGGTGAATCAGGCCAAAATTCATCAAGGAAGGGCAACTGTGATCTGCAGGAAGCTAGCTGCTCTCCGTCTAACATGATTTGTGTCTCCTACTGAGTGATTTTTCAAACGCCATAACATCACGCTCCGGGTGAGGAGACGCTCGTGAATGGTGCGGATAAAACCCTGCCTTGTGGAGTCGGTCTGTGCTGTAACATATGTGCCTCTGTTTCGGGGAATTCTGTGTGGCAGACAGCACGGCCACCCCATCGTGTCCTTTCCACAGATAATTCAGCTCATCAATTACTTTTGTCCCTGTGTTGCAGAAGGATGTCACTGTGAGCCTCCCAGGGAAGCAATATGTCAGCCACTGCAGTCTTCACACTTCCTGTTTCTTAGACCTGCAGAGGGGTAAAGCCTCCAGCCGGAGCTCCAGGACAAACTGACCTGAGTTCAGATCTTCCCAGGATCTATCCTTATGCACTGTAGGAAATTTAACTCCATGCCCAAGGGAAATGAAAAGAACTGCTTTTTGTGGATGCCATGCAGAACACAAGAACTAAGCTCATGTTTGATGAGCACCTCCCGTGTGCCAGGAACGTGAGCTATTGGAAGTGCACCAACAGCACTGAACCTGTGCACCAGGCTCTTGGGACAACATGCAGCCCTCCCTTATAGTCTTCTGAACGCCTATTAGCCCTGATGCTCACTGCCACATCTATAAGTAAATTCCTGCTTGGAGTCAGGCAGTTACCTAGGAAGGTAATGAGAACTTGTCTCAGGGCCTGGCTTAGTTTGTGTGTTTATCCCTACCCCTACCCTTCCATCCTTACAGATTTAGGAAGCCATGGCTGTTATGGCGTCTCCATTCCACTTCTGAGATGGTGCTCAGCATACCTAAGTATGGTGTCACAGAGATAATGCAATTCCATCCTCATGAGATGCTTTGCCTCTTCTGCTCGACAACAGCAGCATGGAGCAGCCGGGCCACAGCTCAGAGGCTGCAGTGTGATGTAGGATTTCAAGGCCATTGCAACACGGCATCACCTAGAACTTCCCACTCAACCCGGAGCCACTAACCCTCTGCTGCCCCAGAGACTGCAGACTCCAAGGTGGCAAAGGCTTTTCACCACTTCCTTAGCACTAATATAAGGTGTGTTGGTAGGGCACAGGATCTACCTGAGAGGGCACAAGAAGTGAGGTCACTGGGAAGCCCCTGCTAGACAGAGATGTGTCTAAGAACCTGTGACCTCCCGAAGAAACCTTCAGTAAGAGTATTAGAATAAGATCTCTGCTTCATTAAAGGCTCTGTAGGAGAAAGACATATCAGAGAGAGAGAGACAGAGACAGAGACAGAGAGAGACACGGAGACACACACAGAGAGACAGAGAGCTACGGAGGGGCACAAGAGAGACAAAGAAACAGAGAAACACAGAGATAGAGAAACAGAGAGAGACACACAGAGAGAGGATCAATCTATACTTGATTCTTGTTTCCACCAAAAGATCCTTTAAGTTGCCCAGTGCCCCAGTGCCCCATGTCAAGTCCACTTCACCAGTTCCTTCGATAGGCTGTCATTTACACAATCCCTTAGGAAGAAAAGGCCTCTCCAAGGGGCCTGCCATCTGCAGTAGTTGGGGGCTCTACACAAAGCAGAGGTCTCCCCTTAATTCCACCATCTCTCACAGCTACACTTATAACCAGAACAAAGCAAGACTTAAAAGGATGCAAACCATTTGCATAAAGAATTACCAAGTGCACCATCCTACCGGAAGTGACCACTAGCATATAGAACAACAGGTAATGAGGGAGGCTGTGAGAGTTTTGGGGTTCAAGGGTTCCCTCGGGGGCTGCCTCACCTGCTCCCAAGGCAGAACAGTACTATGAGAAACAGATCTAAGGATGAGTGTAAAGAAAGGCCTAGAGGTTGCTGGAAAGCAAAGAGGGCAAAGTCTAAATTTGGAGCCAGCATCCAGCAAGGCTCCAGAGCAGCTGCTGCTATTTCACCCACCAGCACTCAGCCGCAGCAGGATGTCTTTGTGCCTCAGTGTGCTAGAGAGACCTGGGGAACTTGGCTTAACACATACACACACACACACACACACACACACACACACACACACACACACGGGAGGGAGGGAGAGAGGGAAAGAGGGAGGGAGGGAGGGAGGGAGGGAGGGAGGGAGGGAGAGGGTGCGAGGCGGGGCTGGTGTCTCTGAGGGAACAGGTCCTGGTGGAAAAGGAAGGCCGCTTGCCTCTACAAGCAAGGAAGACTCCCTACTCACCTTCCACACACAACACAGTAAGGGGATAACGGAAACAATGGGTGGTGGCTTGGACACATTAGCTCCTGTGACCCTCATAAGGCCCTCACTCTGCCTACCTGATGGCGGGCTAGACGAGGATCTGGGGAGCTTTATGCTGGAGATGGCTCCCTTCACCCTCCTACCCTCTGAAAACTGCCCCTCCCTCCCCAGGAGCCACGTCACTTGGGGCTGTAGATAGGGGCTCTGTGGCAGGACAGAGCTTGACTTGATCGCAACTGTGCCACACACTAGTTGAGCCTGGTTCTTCTCCCTTCTGTCCACTCCAAGTAACAGTGCCTAATTTAAGGGCTGTTAAATTGAAGGCCAATGAAATAAAAATGCTCATAAAGTGTTTAGCACAGGGACTCCCTAGGTAGCCCTGCCTCTTCTTTCTCACCAAAAAGAACCCCGTGTTTTCCTGTGCCACCTCCTGGGTTAATCTGATGCATGTCCGATGGCAGAGGATATCTGAATTCCAGTAAGGAGCCTCACAGTGGCTGCTGGAATTTTCTGGTCTGTTCCTTTCTCCTCCAGCCTCCCTTACTCTGCCCGATCACCAGATTTCTCTTATGGGTAAAACCTGCCTCTACTATATAAGAAGTAAGGGACCATCTTGTCTGGCTACTGCTTCCTGAGGCAGGGGCTGGACATTATGCAACTGTAGCCACAGTGTGTGACATGTTCTAATTACAAAGGCTCCCTGAGCTGTGCGTACCCAGCAGGTCAATAAGAACCCAATCTCCTGAGGGGAGTTAGAGCCTAAAGGAGAGGCTCACTGACGAGGGCATAAAGGCATGAGTACAACAGCCATGCATCAAAGCATTTACTTCCACTTACTTCTTCATGGTTCCCTGACTTCAAATCCACCACACTGGGCATGGGTAAGCTCCTTGAACAGGAGTGGAAGCAATCATACCCAAAGAGCACCCGAACCATAGCACTTCACCACGGTTTTAAAGGTTTATGTCTCTTATGGTTTAGAGATGAAATGCCCACCCCCACCCCCACCCCCACCCATGGACTGAAGTGTGGCCCTAATGCAATGCCAGAAGCAGGACACTTGGAAAGAACTGTACCAATTCTTCCATCAATTAACGGGCAGATTAATGATAGCCTTCATAACTGAATAGACTCCTGAAAGGTGGCAGAAATGGTGGCAAGTGTCACTTAATCAGAGGAAGTGTCTTCGGCCGTTTTCTCTACACAGCTCTGCTTCCTGGATATGATGGAGTTAGCGGCGTTCTCATCCACATGGCCCCGTCGCTATGACATTTTGCCTTAACCACCAGCCCAAACAATAGAGCCGAGTGAGGAGGGACTGAAACTCACAAAACTCCCAGGATCGTGAGCCCAAGTCCTTCCTCTCTTCAGTTGATTTTGCCCCCAAAATTAAAAACCTCCTCACACACTGTTCTTACAATACAAAATATAACCATTCCATCTCCCAAGGTCCAAAGTCTTTATTTTGTTCCACTACTGCTTAAAACAAGTTCAAAGTCTCATCTGCGCCTCAAGGAAAACTCTCCCCAGCTGTGAGCTTGTAAAATCAAACAGAAGCCACGTGCTCACACCTCCAGGATCCAACGACACAGGATAAACAATATTCACAAGGCAAACACCTCTATCCCCAAGGAAGACGTGAGCAAATAAGACAGAATCCAGGCTCTCGGCAAGATGAGGACCCATCGGAACAGACGTTAGCTCTTAAAGCTCAGAGTCCAGCATCCTACGCACAAAATGGCAACAGTAGGCTTCCCGGAGCTTCAGGCAACTCCAACCTGCAAGGCTTTGTCAAGTCACAGCCCACATGGCTACTCTCTGGGATTTGTTCTGCAAGCTAATGCCTGGAGTGCCACCAGCCTGGCATTGCATGTTGCTTTCTTAGGGCTCAAAGAGTGGTGGTGCCACTGCCAGCAATTGAGCAAGCAGAATACTGGGTAATATTTGCAGCAGCTACCTCCTGCCCCTCTGCCTGGTGTCTCAGGCTCTAAAGTCTGAGTGGAAGTTGCCGTAACGCCACAGCTCTTACATTTGGCATGCCTGTAGAAAGCACCGTGTGATCTCAAGGTCTGCTGCTTGCTGCCTTAGGAACAGTGACTTTCAGCCATGGTTGGGTCATTGTGAACAATGGCTAAGGCAAGCAGGGAGTAAAGCAGATTCCTGAGGCAGAGACACATGGGGAGGGAGGCTGTAAGGATGCCCTTGGCCTGTTCCCCGGGACTGCCATGCAGTCTCTGGCCTAAGCTAGTAGATTTCTGAAATGGTTTTCAGGTCTTTATTGTTCAGATAAACACAACTGGCCTCTCAGAATCTGCAGTGATGTGTGTTGGAGTCAAGGTTTTCCTTTGTTTCTTCATGTCTGTGTGTGCATGTTTTTTTCTGTGTTCCTTCGCCAGATCTGGCTGTGAAGGGACCATATCTTACATTCTTTTCAATTGCAAATCCCACCTTTAAGTTTTTACCACTGCTCCGAATCCTCCTGTATCCATTAAAGCCATCCAAGACTTCCTCCACCATCCTCCTTAGAAGATGCTTCTTCAAGACACCCAAGGTCATGGGCTTGGTAAATTCCACTTCCCATAAACCCCTAGGCCTAGGGCCCGAGTGCCATCCACCCAAGCTCTGTGCAATGATAATAAGGATAGCCTTTGCTCCAATTTCCAAAAGTGCATCCTCTCTCTCCATCTGAGGCTCATTAGCATTCTGGTCAGGGGTACTCAGCTCGCCTGTGAGACATTTTCGCTCCTTCCTAGTCTCTTCTGAGCCCCAGAAGAATTACCCACAATGCTCTATTTGCAGCCTTCCAGGCATTTTCTAGTTAACTCCTCCAAACTCTGCCCTTATCCAAATCTAGTTCTGACAAATACGGGGGCAGGGTAGTATCAGGGACTGCCTCTGTTTTGCAGTAGGAATGTTTGTATTTGTTCTTAACAAACACCCCATGCTCAGGACTTCCTAATGGGAAAAGGTACATGTAGCAAGGTCTATAGTCCTGCTGGTTTGGTTTCTGGTGAAACATAAAGGGATCCCGGCCATGTAGAGAAAGGGTCAGATAAGTGAATGGCCTTGCAAGGACTAGCTCTCTGTGTGACCAGTATGAATCCGTTCTGAAGATGGTGTCTTTATCAGCCAATTGCATTTAGTAGTCCTCATCTCTTACAGCTGCCAGCATGAGAACTTTGGGGGATACCTTCAGATCATATAGTGATATGGTTATGATTTTGGAGGGGAGGGAATACCAGGTATTTTTAGTGATAATGATCAGTATAGAAATTGAGGATAGCCCCTTTGAAATATAAGTTTCTACACACACACACACACACACTGTGAAACCTTGGGCTGAAAGGCTTTATGGTTTCACATTTTGACTTTGTAAGAAATAAATCCCTGCTGCCCATTTTCAATACAAGGTGTTCTTATAGTCAAGGAATTCCTGGAGGTGCTAGGTTTCCTCTATCTCTCGCTGATGCCTGGCACCTGTTTATATCAAGACTTCTGGCATCAGAAAGGTTCTGACTGAAGTAAGGGGGAGCCTCAAGCTCTAAATTATTTTCTAGGTAAAGCTTTGTGTTCTAGGCAAATGAAAGGTAGGGTTTGGAGGAGTACAGTTTCCAGCCTGTAGGAGAAGAGGACAGACATTTCTGCCACTGGGAGGATTTAAAAACCCATGGTCAGGCTGGAGAGATAAATCAGAGGTTAAGAGCACTGACTGCTCTTCCAGAGGTCCTGAGTTCAATTCCCAGCAACCACATGGTGGCTCACAACCATCTACAACAGGTTCCAATGCCCTCTTCTGGTGTGTCTGAAGATAGCTACAGAATATTCATATAGATAAAATAAATAAATCTTAAAACAATAAAACCAGCACAAATGAAAGCAATGCTTTCTCTAAGCAAACATATAAATCCCACCCCAGACAGGCTGCCAGTTTAAGGCTCCATTTCAATGGAAGAGGGTTGAGTTTGCCTCCAGAGCAAACAAACCATGGACTATGAGATGGCAATTTCAAGTTGATCCTTTTGTCAATGAAATTGCTGTGCAATTTCTAAACTTCCTACAGAGATGTAATTAGCCAGCAGACACAACTCTGAGGCCCAGAGCATCTCTCTTTAATGTCTGAGTGAGGAAGAACAGCACCTTGGGCTGTGCCTGTGGCCATTTCCTGGCCTCTCTTCCTCTGTGGATCATACCATGTCTAGCACACAAGTACAGACTGCTCAGGAGCACTTGACCTTTTCTTGTAGCGATGCTCGGTATCCTGCCAACAGAAGCAAAGTGGAAGCTAAGCCGGAGCCCCTCATCCGGCACAGGCACCGAATCTGAGCCCTTCCTCGGGCACTCAAGTAGAGATTGGCAGGCAGGCTTTCTGCTGGCAGCAGCAGCAGATAGCAGAAGCCAGTCAAGTCCAGTTGCTGTGTAGAGTTTCAACATGAAAGCATGAGACACCTCTCAAATGTTCCACAGTCCCCAGGCTGAGGGTGGAAAGGGGCCATGGCACATAGTGAATAGGCAGATTTCTTTTAAAGGAAAATGTCTTTGTTCCCTTGGGCTTTTAAGCAAAGAGCTTTGACAAGATGCAAGGCGAGTCTCCTGAGACTGTCAGGCACCTGTGCTCACGGAAACACTCTCTCTTTCTTATCCTACTCTCTGGCTCTGTTTCAGATTCCAGTCTGACTCCCTCCCTCTCTACATACTAATCCAGCCACAGAACTGAGCCAGGAGCAGAAAATAAAGGTAGAAGGCACACAATGCCATTGGGACCTCGGGGCCTTGGGGTATCCTGGGCTCAACAGTCAAGAGTCAGGCAGGGATAAGGGACTCAGGGGAGCTGGCCAAAGGTAATGTGAGCTACACAGATGCAAGTGATGCACGACTCAGCTTTCATGAGTCGCCACTTCATCTTTGTCTTCACAAAGACTAGTTCTCCCCTACTCCACCCCATCCTTCCACGAGCACTCAGTGAGCTCTGTCCCCTGCGAGGCACTATAGTAGGTGCTGGAGAGAGAAAGCCTCCTGCTCACCAGAGCTAAGTGGGTATGAGAAGGGATGGGTGTGGTCCCCAGGCTTGCCCTTCCTCTGTGCTTCTGCATGACCCCTACTTACCGAAAGCCCCTCCTTCACACAGGTCCTCAAGGAGCCTCCCATCACTGCCCAGGTGAGATCACACTCCCTCCTACTAGTCCCTCTTGGATGAGAAAGGCAGGCAGTGAGGATGAAAGGATCTGGGAGGAGCTGGTTATGATGTAAGTACTCAGTAGAGACACACTTCCAGGTAAGACCAGGATGGGAAGTAGGAGCCAGATACCGGAAGTTCCAGGGGAAGAGTGTTAATGCAGGTGTGTGTGTATGTGTGTGTGTGTGTGTGTGTGTGTGTGTGTGTGTGTGTGTGTAGCCCTCATGTGAGACAAGTTTAGTATGTATGAAGGAAGCATGTATAGTAGTAGCTGGGCCAGAGTCACAGAGAAGACACAGTAAGATACGAGACAGGGGTTAGAACTTAGGGAGCAGGGAGCATTGTTCTCTAACTTCCTGTGAAGAATAGCCTGCAATCAAGTATTGATGGACACAGAGACCAGCCAGGATGCCATGTAGTGCCTTGAGAAGATGGCGGCACCTCTAATGGGACAGAGGCAATAATGACAAGGTTGGCTAGGATTGGCTACAAGGGACAGAGAAAACAGAGTCAAGATGACTCCAAGGTGCTTGACCTGACTCACAGTGCCAGGGCGCAGGGCGTGGGCTCACCAGCAAACTTGTGAAGTCACTGGGGCCAAGG